>NC_136430.1:218782443-219152443 GCF_052849685.1 Lactuca virosa | reverse complement strand
CTTAGCCATTTTTAGCACTTTTTCACATTTTCAAGATCCAAACTCAAATCCTCTCAAGTAGCATCCGAATTTTCCTTCTTGATCTTCAACTTGTAAGTGTTTCTTACCCTAATAAGTTGATATCTACCTTAATCTAGTGATCTTACATGATTCCATCCGTGAAATCATTCCAAATGTGTAGATCTTCAAGTTTCACCAAGAACACCAACAACACACACTAGTGTTCTTGGACTTTTAGCACCTTTTCAAGCTTCTACCTAGTAAGTACTCTTACCCTAGTGTATTATAAGACTTGTTACACTTCAAATCGTCTAGGAAACACAATGAATCAAAGGATCAAAGGTGTTTACGGTCCAAGGTGTTCTTGCACCGTAAACCCTAACAAGGGGCCAAAGTGACCCTAGTCCTTTACCAAGCCTTGGAAACTAGCCTAGACCCCTTCCTTGATGTGCTTAGTACTTGAAAAAATCAAAAGACCATAAACCATTTGGGTTTACGACTGTAAACCCAAGGAGAAGTGGTCCAAGGACCGTAAACTCCCTAAAGGAGTGAAATGGTGCCCTAATCTCTTCCTAAGGCTTAAACATGAAGTAAGAATGCTTCTTATGATCTTTATGGCTTCAAAACACAAAATGGTCAAGTACCATGAGTTTACGGCCGTAAACTCATGGGTTTACAACCGTAAACTCAATGAGTTATGGTCATAAAACCGTAAACTCCAAGGGAGTTTACCCTTGAACCCCAAACTCAATAGCAATGTTCTACAACACTTAGATGCAATCCTTAGTACTTGTAACACTTAAATAAAGTGTTAATCATGTCCTAGGATGACTTAACATGGTTAATTAGTTGTTTAAATGACTAATTGGATAAATATATGTGTGATTATATGTTAACTAGGATCTTTGGGTGTGTACAAGTCTTCACTTGACACTTAGCATCCTATACATTCCGTTCATCCAAACCGCTCATGACAGGTGAGTTCATACCCCTTAAACAATCTTTTAAATGATTTTAAATGCTTTCATGGGGGGGGGAATACAAGTAGAAAACAGGAAGTTATAGAATCAATCACATGTGATTTATAACTGTGTTTTCAACCAACTGATTTCACATACTTCAAAATGTGATAAATACAATAGTTTTCGGTTGTTTTATACTTTGTTATCAAATGATTTACTTTTGAATCTTTTTATAAACTGACATCAAGTGATTATTATTTATTGTTCAAAACTCTGAAATGTATTTCAAAACCTCTTTCAACTTATTGTTAAAAACCATATCTATACACTTATGTTTCATATACATATGTATTGATATGAGAGCTTTCATTCTTTCTTCAGTTCCAACTCTCTTGTGTAGCAAGGGTGTATATACCTACTTGGACATTCAATTTACATTCCAGTAAACTATTATAGGTATAGTTTAGGGGATACAAATTACTATTCCTATTACAAGGAATTACACCAGAGTCAGTTCATTCATGAGTCTATACTAATCTATGAAGAAATACTCTTACTTGTTATATGGAGAGAAATACTATATACTATATAGCGAGAGATACGATATATATATATATATATATATATATATATATACATTACGGGACTGACCATCCTACACCTGGCTGCTAGCTACAGCGGGACCTGTTCATCGACGGATGTTCTCGGTTGTACTGTTCGGCGAGTTTCCACGCCGTGTTTATCCTATGGCAACAGGATACGATTTCAATGTTTATATAAATTTCCCTATTAATTTTATTTTGTGACACATTCACATAAACGATGAGGTAGACTATATATTTATAATAATTGTCGCACATGGGAAAAACTTTCATTGATACAGAAATGCAACTTTGAAAGCATTCAGGTCTTGGTAGAAGACTACCTTTTATACTAGTAGGAAATATGGGATTTTCTAGGGTTTTCACACTTATATTAAATGTTTTATTAAACATTTACAAGTCTTTCATAACAGCTTTTCAAATCAATGACACCATAATACTTATGAATTCACCAGCTTTATGCTGATCTACACTTTCAAAATAACTTGTATTCTCAGGTCACCAGTAGACAGGTACGATGACCAGGTTTTGAGAAGACGGAGCACAGACAAGACTCGTCTTTTATTTTGATTACATATTTTGGTGTCTTATTACTATGAAAGAACACTCATGTATTAAAACTTTACTTTTAATGCAATGGATGATCTTGTTGCTTGTTTACTACTTTACACTGTTATGATACTTTACATGACGTCCTCCACCCCTGAACGTTTCCGCCGTTCTTGGTTTTGGGGTGTGACAGATTGGTATCAGAGCTTTGTTTATAGTGAATTGAGTATATCAACCCATAAAAGATATACTAACTATAAATACAATGGGATTAAAACACTCTGACCAAGAGTTTATACTTTTAAATAATAAAATATTTAATTAAGTATACATGCCTGCATTCATACTAAAATCAGTGTCACAACGACAAAAACAAAAGTATTACGATTGTTGAATATCACAAGTAAGCTCGGGGATATATGGTTAGTCCTGGGAGTGGCATAGCTTGATCAACTATGTTGGTCCGAGGAGTGATTAGCATATGCCCAAGAATGGTTGTGATATGTCAACAAGTCTAAAAACTTACCAACAATACCACAATGAAATACCATAGGGGTATTTGGTGTTACTATAATTACTTATCTGGAAGTAAAAAGGTCGTTATCAGTAGGTCAATAGTTGCTGAGTGGATACACTAAGATTATATGTATCTAGGACGTCATAGACTTAGAATCTGTGAATCTTTGCTTTACATCTTGTCCTTGTTTGGTTGTAGGCTTAGAGTTAGGATCACTTCTTCGAAGGTCTATCCTGCCCTGAATACATATAACTGGTATGCACTAAACAAGTATTGAAGTAACTGATAAAGATCATCTTATAATTATCTTAGTTAGTACGTCTATTAATTTCTTCTTATATCCCTTTTCTCGCGTAGATATCATGACTGGATTCCATCCCCACGGCGACCCGTACTACCCTAACCACGACAATGCTGGATGGCTCGGAGAAGAGCCAAAGAATAATCACCCAATTCCTTTGGATGATCACGAAGCTGAAGGCTTTTCTGATAGTTCAGACTCAGAACCAGAAGTCAACAATCTACCCCCAGCTGCTCATGACCCAAACCCTCGTCCAACATTTCAAGGACCCACACCTCTGTGGGCCACGAACTTGAATAGATGGAGTCAGGAACAGATTCAACCCATCCCCTACAATGGAGACAGAAGATTCTACAACCTCACTGAGGGAGGTTCAGCTGACAGGGTCCTACCCATCATGGTTCGTAGGATTTCCCGGAACACCGAACAGGGTCGAGCCGCTATCGACCGAGTCATGGAGATTGACGCCAACTCTGGCGTTAACACAGTCCGCATTCGCCAACTAGAGTCTGCTCATGAAAGGACTCTGGTCCACAATGCAGCTCTGCAGAGAGAACTTGCTGGAACCCAAGCTGAAGTCAGGGAACTTCGAGCTCAGCAAGTAAGATCTCACAGGCGTGTGAGGGACATAGAACGCCTTCTGTCGGAATCAAGAACTCACTCTAGTAGTTCTCGTCGCCGATAGAATCTCATCAACTTCTCTTTTGGATATAACCTAGTTATGTAAAACTCTGGTCTAATTTCCTATCTTTGTAAATCTTAGACCTGTTAGGTCTTGATTAGGTCGTAGTCCTGTCAAAAATTTTCCCATCTTGGTTGATGTAAGGCCTCCTACCAGGCCATTTTTCCCGAACTTGTTACATCTGTAATTCCAGTAATATTGACAGGTACCTAATCTCATGGAAATTATTATCCAAATGCTATCATCTGTTAGTTCTAGATCTACATTCAATCGTGCTGTTGGGCTATGAAGAGTTAGTCCATGAGTCATTTTCATCAACTTTCCTATTAAATTCTTATCAATATCTTCATCTTTCTAAACATATAGTTAAAAGATGCCTCCTTGCAGAAATCTGAGGCATAACAATAATAACGAAACACCGATACCACCACCTCCACCACCTCCTCAGTTCGACGCTGCTATGTTCCAAGCAGCTGTTACGGCGGCCGTAGCGGCTGCCATGTCACACATCAATACTCCTGTCCCTAGTGGATCAGGAACTGGTGCACCTATTTCTAACCATGGCGAGAGCCATGGGCACCCCCGAGAATGCACCTACAAGGATTTTACGAATGCCAAACCCATAAATTTCAATGAAACTGGAGGGGTTATGATCTTAAGGCAGTGGATCGAAAAGATAGAAGCAGTCTTTGAAATCTGCGCCTTCCCAGAGAACAATAAGGTCAAGTTTGCTACTTGTACCTTTTCTGACAGGGCTTTAACTTGGTGGAATGGCCACGTTAAGTCACTGACCCTAATAGTCGCAAATTCGATAAGCTGGGAGAACTTGAAGGCCATGCTGATGAGAGAGTACTGTCCATGAGGGGAAATTCAAAAACTCGAGCAGGAACTATGGGGTCTTGTAATGGTTGGTTCTGACATATCAACCTATACTAATAGATTCTGTGATCTGGCAATTCTTTGCTCTGATATGGTTGCTCTAGAGAGCAAGAAAATAGAGAGATATATTTGGGGACTGTCGCCCCAGATCCAGTCAAGTGTGTTAGCATCAAGGCCTGTTACTTTTGACAGCGCTAAAGAGCTGGCACAATCTCTTATAGATCATGGAAACTACCAGAACCCAACGATTTCTACACCCGAGCAACAAAAGGGAAACAACAACAACAAAAAGAAAAAGGGGTGGAACAAGAGGAAAAGCGGGACTTCGCAAGAATCCACAAAGAGACAACAACTAGTTACAATCAATGCTGCCATGGTAACTCCTGTTGTCCTTGCTAATCCCTTACCAGTGAAGCCTTATGCCGGTAACCTTCCGAAGTGCAACAAATGCACCTTCCATCACAACGGACCTTGTCGGGAAATGCAGTGCACCAACTGCAACAGAAGGGGGCATACTGCCCGTTTCTGCAAGACTCCAGCAAGACCGACTGCTCAAGTTCCTAACGCCGGCGTGGGCCAAGCTTGCCACGGTTGTGGCGAAGTGGGCCACTTCAAGAGGAACTGCCCTAAGGCAGGGATAGCTGGCGGAGTAGGAAGAGTTCTGGCCATAGGCCACGAGGAAGCTGTAGCAGATCCTACGATAGTTACTGGTACGTTTCTCCTCGATAACTCATATGCTTGCTTACTTTTCGACAGTGGAGCGGAGAAAAGCTTCGTGAACCAGAAATTTGCACACTTGCTTAGACAAAAACCACGTGCACTAGATAAATCATTCACTGTAGAAATGGCAAACGGGAAAACGGAAAGTACTAACTGCACATACGTAGGTTGTAATGTAACTTTAGATGGCCATACTTTCAAGATAGACCTCATGCCGGTCCCAATTAAAAGTTTCGACGTCATTATCGGCATGAATTGGTTGAGTCTTCATCGCGTCGACATCTTCTGCTTTGAAAAAGCAGTACGTCTTAACCTTCCTAACAACGAAACTCTAGTTATCTACGACGACAAACCTAGTAAGAACCTTCGCATCATTTCGTGCATACAAGCTCAGAAGTGCTTACGAAAGGAATATCGTGCGTTCCTCGCACACATCGTCGATACTAGTCAAGAAGTGAAAGATATTCAGAACATCCCAGAAGTACGCGACTTTCTCGACATCTTTCCAGAAGAACTTCCAGGATTACCACCACAACGCCAAGTCGAGTTCAGAATCGACTTAATGCCAGGGGCTACTCCAGTAGCCAAATCTCCATATCATCTGGAACCGGCGGAGATGCAGTAACTTTCCAGTCAGCTTAACTAACTTCTCTAGAAGGGATTCATTAGGCAATGCTTCTCACCATGGGGAGCACCGGTCTTGTTCGTCAAGAAGAAAGACAGATCGTTTCGTATGTCCATCGACTACAAGGAACTCAACAAGCTTACCATTAAAAATCGTTATCCCTTATCCCGCATTGACGATTTATTTGATCAACTTCAAGGAGCCAACTACTTCTCGAAGATAGATCTACGATCCGGATACCACCAACTACGAGTGTTAGAGGAGGATGTTCCCAAGACAGCCTTCCGAACTCGTTATAGGCACTACGAATTCATAGTGATGCCATTCGGATTAACTAACGCGCCCGCAGTATTCATGGATTTAATGAATAGGGTGTGTCGTCCTTACTTGGATCAGTTCGTCATCGTCTTCATCGATCACATACTCATCTACTCTTGTAGTAAGGAGGAACATAGTCAACATCTTCGTCAAGTCTTAGAAACATTACGATCGGAGAAGCTCTATGCGAAGTTCTCCAAGTGCGAATTTTGGATTCGAAGAGTCGAATTCTTGGGCCACGTAGTTAGTAAAGAGGGAATTCACGTGGACCCTTCCAAAATCAAGGCCATTGAGAACTGGTCAGCACCGAAGACACCTATAGAAATTCGTCAATTTCTAGGTCTCGCTAGCTACTATCGCAGGTTCATTCATAACATCTACCGCATTGCGAAACCTCTTACAACACTGACCCAGAAGGGCGTGGCCTTTGACTGGGAAGAGAAGCAAGAGAGAGCGTTCCAAACGCTCAAGCGAGCCTTGTGTACCGCACCAATACTATGCCTCCCCGAAGGGATAGAAGACTTCGTTGTCATTCTGATGCTTCAAATCAAGGGCTCGACTGTGTTCTGATGCAACGAAGTAAGGTCATCGCCTATGCCTCGAGACAGCTGAAGACACACGAGGTCAACTACACCACCCACGATCTTGAGCTAGGAGCAGTTGTGTTTGCTCTGAAGATCTAGAGACACTACCTGTATGGTACAAAAAGTACTATCTTTACAGAACACAAAAGCCTACAACATATATTCGATCAGAAGGAGCTCAACATGAGACAACGACGGTGGGTCGAGCTACTCAGTGATTACGAATGTGAAATTCGTTATCATCCGGGTAAAGCCAACGTGGTAGCCGACGCCCTAAGTCGGAAAGAATACTCTGGTCGTAGAGTCAAATCTTTGACTCTAACTATCCATTCATACTTGTCCATGCAAATTAAGGAGGCTCAGCTCGACGCTTTGAAACCTGAAAATGTGGCGAGTGAATCCCTAAGAGGGATGGATAAGAACTTGGAAGTCAAGGGTGGCGGAGCCTTATGCCTCATGGATCGGATCTGGACACCGAAAAGCGGTGGCTTCAGAGACTTGGTCATGACCGAGGCACACAACACTCATTATTCCGTCCACCCAGGTTCAGATAAGATGTATCTGGATCTTAAAAAGCTATACTGGTGGCCTAACATGAAAGCAGAGATTGCTACCTTCGTAAGTAAATGCCTTACTTGCGCAAAGGTTAAGGTCGAATACCAGAAACCCTTAGGTCTACTGCAACAGCCTGAGATTCCTGAATGGAAGTGGGAGCGGATCACTATGGACTTCATAACCAAGTTGCCCAAGACAACGGGTGGACTTGATACCATATGGGTCATCGTCGACAGATTGACCAAGTCTGCACACTTCCTGCCTATCAAAGAAACCGACAAGATGGAGAAACTTACAAGAACCTACATTCGAGAGATTGTACGACTGCACGGTGTTCCCATATCCATTATCTCGGACAGATATAGTAGATTCACTTCGAGGTTCTGGCAGTCGCTACAAAGTTCCCTAGGAACTACGTTGGGCATGAGTATAGCCTACCATCCACAGACCGACGGACAAAGTGAGAGAACTATCCAAACCTTGGAAGATATGTTGCGAGCCTGTGTGATCGACTTTGGGAAAGCATGGGATACTCATTTACCCCTTGTCGAATTTTCCTACAACAACAGTTATCACACGAGCATAAAGGCTGCTCCATTCGAAGCCCTCTATGGCCGAAAGTGCAGATCACCTCTGTGCTGGGCTGAGGTGGGTGATACCCAGTTCGCTAATGGACAAGTTCCTAAAAGCACTCTCACAGGTCCGGAGATCATTCGGAAAACGACAGAGAAGATCGTTCAGATTCGTGAACGATTGAAAGCCTCTAGAGACCGACATAAAAGCTACACTGATAAACGAAGGAAACCGTTGGAATTCCAGGTGGGCGACCGTGTTCTATTGAAGGTCTCACCCTGGAAGGGCTTAATACACTTCGGAAAGCGTGCAAAGCGAAATCCAAGGTACATAGGGCCTTTCGAGATTCTTGCCAGAGTCGGCCCTATAGCTTACAAACTTAAATTACCGCGCGAACTCAGTAACGTACATTCTACTTTCCACGTCTCGAACTTGAAAAAGTGTTTGTCCGACGAGACTCTTGTAATCCCACTCGACGAGATCGAGATCAACGAGAGCCTCAACTTCGTGGAAGAACCAGTAGAGATCATGGATCGGGAGGTCAAGCAAACGAAACAAAGCTGTATCCCGATAGTGAAGGTTCGCTGGAAAGCCAAGCGAGGACCTGAATTCACTTGGGAGCGAGAGGATCAGATGAAACTGAAATATCCTCGTCTTTTTACTTAGTTATTTGTAACTACTTATTTGCTTAAATTCTAATTTCGGGACGAAATTCCTTCTAACGGGGGGATGATGTGACAACCCGGAATTTCTGTTCTGTACAACCATTCACTTAAATAGAAGTCAAAACTGTTTCTGCTAACTTTCAAGCTTTCTGGAGTCAGATTGAGTGTTTTAAAGTTAGTACTCTAGGAGATAACAGGAGAGAGGATGCCCTAGGGTTTATTGTCTAGCAATAATGTCCCAAAACTCCAAGAGTTTGGAGTTTACGGCCTAAACAAGGTGTTTACGGTCGTAAACCCCAAGGGTATAAATATGGCACTTAGCCATTTTTAGCACTTTTTCATATTTTCAAGATCCAAACTCAAATCCTCTAAAGTAGCATTCTAATTTTCCTTCTTGATCTTCAACTTGTGAGTGTTTCTTATCCTAATAAGTTGATATCTACCTTAATCTAGTGATCTTACATGATTCCATCCGTGAAATCATTCCAAATGTGTAGATCTTCAAGTGTCACCAAGAACACCAAGAACACACACTAGTGTTCTTGGACTTTTAGCACCTTTTCAAGCTTTTACCTAGTAAGTAGTCTTACCCTAGTGTATTATAATACTTGTTACACTTCAAATCGTCTAGGAAACACAATGAATCAAAGGATCAAAGGTGTTTACGGTCCAAGGTGTTCTTGGACCGTAAACACTAACAAAGGGGCCAAAGTGACCCTAGTCCCTTACCAAGCCTTGGAAACTAGCCTAGACCCCTTCCTTGATGTGCTTAGTACTTGAAAACATCAAAAGACCATAAACCATTTGTGTTTACAGCCGTAAACCCAAGGAGAAGTGATCCAAGGTCCGTAAACTTCCTAAAGGAGTGAAATGGTGCCCTAATCTCTTCCTAAGGCTTAAACATGAAGTACGAATGCTTCTTATTATCTTTATGGCTTCAAAACACAAAATGGTCAAGTACCATGAGTTTACGGCCGTAAACTCATGGGTTTACGACCGTAAACTCAATGAGTTATGGTCACAAAACCGTAAACTCCAAGGGAGTTTACCCTTGAACCCCAAACTCAATAGCAATGTTCTACAACACTTAGATGCAATCCTTAGTACTTGTAACACTTAAATAAAGTGTTAATCATGTCCTAGGATGTCTTAACATGGTTAATTAGTTGTTTAAATGACTAATTGGATACATATGTGTGTGATTATATGTTAACTAGGATATTTGGGTGTATATAAGTCTTCACTTGACACCTAGCTAACTATACATTCCGTTCATCCAAACCACTCATTACAGGTGAGTTCATACCCCTTAATCAATATTTTAAATGATTTTAAATGCTTTCATGGGGGGGGGGGGGAATACAAGTAGAAAACAGGAAGTTATAGAATCAATCACATGTGATTTATAACTGTGTTTTCAACCAACTGATTTCACATACTTCAAAATGTGATAAATACAATAGTTTTCGGTTGTTTTATACTTTGTTATCAAATGATTTACTTTTTAATCTTTTTATAAACTGACATCAAGTCATTATTATTTATTTTTCAAAACTCTGAAATGTATTTCAAAACGTCTTTCAACTTATTGTTAAAAACCATATCTATACACTTATGTTTCATATACATATGTATTGATATGAGAGCTTTCATTCTTTCTTCAGTTCCAACACTCTTGTGTAGCAAGGGTGTATAAACCTACTTGGACATTCAATTTACATTCCAGTAAACTATTATAGGTATAGTTTAGGGGATGCAAATTACTATTCCTATTACAAGGAATTACACCAGAGTTAGTTCGATCATGACTCTATACTAATCTATGAAGAAATACTCTTACTTGTTATACGGAGAGAAATACTATATAATATACAGAGAGAGATACGATATATATATATATATATATATATATATATATATATATATATATATATATATATATATATATATATATATATATATATATACATTACGAGACTGATCATCCTACACCTAGCTGCTAGCTACAGCGGGACCTGTTCATCGACGGATGTTCTCGGTTGTACAGTTCGGCGAGTTTCCACGCCGTGTTTATCCTATGGCAACAGGATACGATTTCAATGATTATATAAATTTCCCTATTAATTTTATTTTGTGACACATTCACATAAACGATGAGGTAGACTATATATTTATAATAATAGTCGTACATGGGAAAAACTTTCATTGATACAGAAATGCAACTTTCAAAGCATTCAGGTCTTGGTAGAAGACTACATTTTCTACTAGTAGGAAATATGGGATTTCTAGGGTTTTCACACTTATACTAAATGTTTTATTATACATTTACAAGTCTTTCATAACAGCTTTTCAAATCAATGACACCATAATACTTATGAATTCACCAGCTTTACGCTGATCTACACTTTCAAAATAACTTGTATTCTCAGGTCACCAGTAGACAGGTACGATGACCAGGTTTTGAGAAGACGGAGCACAGACAAGACTCGTCTTTTATTTTGATTACATATGTTGGTGTCTTATTACTATGAAAGAACACTCATGTATTAAAACTTTACTTTTAATGCAATGGATGATGTTGTTGCTTGTTTACTACTTTGCACTGTTATGATACTTTACATGACGTCCTCCACCCCTAAACGTTTCCGCCGTTCTTGGTTTTGGGGTGTGACATATATATATATATATATATATATATATATATATATATATATATATATATATATATATATATATATATATATATATATATATAATTTATTTTTCAAAACAAGAAATAAGATATGAAATTCTTATGTAATTAATATGAAAGAGCAAACATAAGATACACATATATTTCTACATAAGTATGTCCATGAAGGTGAATCTTTTAAACATGGCTAGAAAGGATTTCACATATAATTCTTGTCCACTTGCAGAAGTCATATTCCTCATTACCCATGAAACAATCCATTTAACACATTTATTAATGTTTTGTTTGAATAATAGAGGTTCCCTTCTTTATTTTATATATCATAGCATACTACAGAAGTTTTGATGAAGAACACCACAAGAACATGTTGATGGGAAAAAACTGAAAACTAAATAACATTCATATCGGGAGAATGAGAAGAAAAAGTACAAAGAGAATTGTAAGGTAAAAAAGAAGTAAAATCAATGGAAAAGTTACAGGACTAAGAAGAAGAAGAACTGGAAGAAGAATCGGAAAAATCAAAAGAAAAATTGGAAGAAGAATCGGAACAAGGACGAGGAGGAGAGGAAGTAAAAGAAAACCAAGAAAAAGGGATAAAAATAAGATCATGTGACCGACCATGAGCAAAATAATAAGTCCCATTCTTGAAATGAATGTATTTCCATATGCATTTCAGACTCCTTAAATTTAATAAATAGTGAAGTTACGTGCATGATATTCTTGTTTTTTCATAAAATTGGCATGTCTTCATTACTAAACAAAATGTTTTCCAAGTGAAGTATCACAAACTCTTCCTTCTTTGCCTCTTGAAGTTGGATGTTTATTAAGATTCCAATGTGTGTAACTATATGTATATTGTGTCAAATACATGATACTAAAAGTAGGAAAATAATATATTTTAAACATGGTATTGTATTCTTTACAAAAAATATAACAAAAATTTCAAGGGTAAAATAACTAGATGTCAGGTTTTAATGAAAATATAAGATCTAATAAGAATATTATATTTCTTATCAAATGTTGATCATTTTTATTCAAGAAAAATGATTGTTCAGCCATTCATAAGGAGAAGTGTGTTTTCTGACATATTGTTATGGGTCATATTTTACATATGTCTAGGATCGGTGAATTTTGTATTCTATTTGGATCTTACATTCTATTAAGATTTTGAATTTTGATATTATCTAACATTTTTGCGAACACTTTTTGTTTTTTTTTTATTATTAGACAGGATGAAATTAAGCACCAAGATGAAAACCAAGTCAAAACATGTTTATAAAGGTTATGTCTAAATACATCCAACAATTTATCAGTTCAAACGAAGATAAGATCAAGCTCTCACATTTATAGGAGAATTAGTAGGTTGTTAAATGTACAAATAGAATGGATGAGAACAAAACATACACACTCTGCACCATCACTTCTGATTATTCTCTATACTCTTACTCTCTAAAATCTCTTTACCCACTTGTAAATGTTATTGTTTAAATATTAACTCTAAAGAAATATGAGTTTCATCACCCCCAGAGATCTTGTGTTGAATATCTTGAGTGATCTAAGTCTTTCCTTGTACATTATGTGTTGCATCTTTAAAATTCACTTTGACGTGTATTTAACTTCTGAAAATATTTTACATAACTTAAACATCTTAGTAGTTTACGTATCATGAAAATATTAAAGCTTTTCCGCAACTATAACATTCTCAAATTACATCAAAACATTTTGAATCATTCTTCAAAACATCACACCACATTTATGAAGTTGGTTAATACATCTTAAGTAAATTTTGATCGAAACACTTATGTATTTTATTCCAATAATAAACCTAATTTGATGTTTTTAATTTATGATAATTCATTACATTATACATGGGTTTTGTTTTTCGATCACCATATTATATATATATATATATATATATATATATATATATATATATATATACACACACACACACACACACACTAGTAAGGTACCCGCACGATGCATCGGCGACGAATATTCCGGAGCGGTGGTTACGTTTCTTTTGGCGAGCGGAGAATAGTTGAATATGTGTTTTCACTATTTTCGGTTAGTTGGCGGGAAGCGATTAGTTTTTCGAGCGACGAATTGTTTTTTCTAGGCTATTAGTTTAGTTTTCGCCAAGGGTTTTGTTTCCACTATTAAGATTTAGAGTTTATGGTTTATAACAATTTCTATTTGTAGTATAATAGTGTGATTGTCATTGGTGGCGTGGGTTTCTGTAGTCAATGAATAATTGTTAAAAACATCTTCAATGCAAACTTCTTGAAAATGTTTTTAACTTTTGAATCGACCATTTAAAGAATTATTGCCTCCTAGCATAGAAAAATTTTAAGTAAAAACTTTTTATACTACAAGTCAATTCTCAAAAGATAAAAAAAGTTTTATACTAATTTATATCCGTTGGGGTAATTTTGTTTTTTTAAATAAAATAAGTTTTTATAAAGTCTTATGTATTAAATTGAAAACGCAAAAAGGATAAAAGCATATTTGTCTATTTAGATCCAATGGTCCATTTTTAAGTTAGAGGCCTTACAAATATGTACTCTTTTTAAGATTTTATATATATATATATATATATATATATATATATATATATATATATATATATATATATATATATATATATATATATATATAAATTAGAAAGAGAGAGAGATCCATTTAGATAATATTGTTTTTAAAGATTTTTGGATCAAAATCTCAATCACTAAATTAAATAGTTGTATCTTATTTAATTGGACACACTACAAGAAAAATGACTTACAGTCACACCAAAAAAGTGTGACCATATGCGTATAGTGACATTTTATTTTTTCACTGAAAGTGTGACGGAAGGTGACACCATCGTATGAGTCTTATGGTCACTTTAAAATGTAGTGTCCGTATGATATGAAAACATGTGGTCGTATTATAAAAGTATGGCAAATGTGTACATAATTTTGTTCCTTAAATATCCAATATTTTAGTGTTAAACCGTCAGTAGTCACATTTATTTAGTAAATGTGGTGATTGTATATCACCAACTTGCGACATTCATGATGTTTTAGTGTAGTTGTTTTCTTTTATATTGTCACACAGTTTAAATTTTATTAAGACTATTGTGTATCTTTTGTAAACATGTAATTACGGTGAGTGTGACCATGTTTCCTAAATGGCCACATGTAATTACTTCCATAAGTGGCGAATTGCTAATTATTAGTCACAAAAAACAATCAATTTTTGTGACTATAACGTATCGTATAGAGACACACAATTAAGTGAAATACAATCATAAGTATTATAAAGACACACATTTTGTTAAAATTAAGGACTATTCGGTATCGTTTTAAGATTATTGGGTATATTTTAGACACATATAATTACGGTGAACATGTCCATATTCGGTAAACGGACACATATAATTAATGATGTAAGTGACGATTTGCTAGTATTTAGTCTCAACAACAATCAGTTATGGTATTTATTTGCCACATAAATTGTTTTTCATGTTGTTATTGTTTAACTTAGTCACAATAAACATCATTTTAAATCAATTGTAGTCTCATAATTCTTGTATATTATGACTATTGTTAACCATTTAGCCACACGTTAAAAAATGATGTAAAGTAATCATTGTATATTTTTAGAGACATTGAAAACCTATAAAACATGACAATTTATATTACAGCTACTTTAATTTACTATTCATTGTTACTTTTTCTACATTGTAGAGACATCAAAATAATTTAAATTAAAGTAACGAAACCCAACAATATGAAACAAAAGAAAAATTCATAATTTGATATTAGTAATAATTGAAATCCAAATCCATACATTACATTCCTAATTAAAATATCAAAGAAAACAAAATTTTCCTAATTTCAAGAATTTAAATAATGGTAAAATATCAAACACATCATAAACTAAAACCTAAACATAACTAGGCATTCATCTTGTTTGTATTTCTCATTGTCTTCTTGAGAAGGGCATCAGATGATATGTAAGTTGGTTTCTTTTTCATTGAGTTTCGATGTGATATAATTTCTGGTACCTATAACAACAACATTGAAACCAAAAAAATGAGTTCATCATAAACTTAGTATACTACTTTATGAAGCAAATAAAGTGTAATGCACAAAGTAGTGAACATAATTAAACAAACCTTTGACTCGGTTTGCACAAGGTATTTTGGCCATGGAACAAAACTTTTATATGCATCCTCAACTAATGTGAATTCTCCAGTTTTATGGGGGTAGAAATGCATGTTTTATTACCACTTCATCAATGGAAACTTTATAGCAATCATCTTGTAGAGGAACTCCATTAATGAATTGTCTTTGTGATGATAAGTTAATGGAACCATGAGCAACGATGTTCCTTTTTTCGGGATATGATAGAATACACTTGAATGCCTACAATGATTCGTGATATTAACATCAGAAAAAGAAAGACAAAAATGTATATTTAGTATGTCAAAAAAACGTACTGACCTGCGGAAGTGGATTTTTTGGTGAAAGAGTTGGTATCAAAGGACTTGTAGTGGAAGTCTTAGATTGAACAACTTTTTTGGTGGTTTTTGCAATTGCCTAAAAAATAAATTTAAGTCATATATGGAAAATTAGGATTTAATACAAAAGATAAATTAAAAGCAATGAAAATTGTTAAGTAAATACGTACCCAAATGAAAAATCAAAAATTAGT
This sequence comes from Lactuca virosa, assembly GCF_052849685.1. Taxonomy (NCBI): domain Eukaryota; kingdom Viridiplantae; phylum Streptophyta; class Magnoliopsida; order Asterales; family Asteraceae; genus Lactuca; species Lactuca virosa. Next base: position 219,136,518 of record NC_136430.1, on the reverse strand, counting down.
ACAAAAAAGATAACGGCAACAAACTTGTGAAGTGATGGCATACATGTGTTAAGGGTTCCTCTGTTGGTTCTTTGGTTGTGATTCAAAAACCATGTCAATTGAAAGCCCTAGCAAATATAAGAAAAAAGGGACAATTTATTTGAGTAATGCAATTTACATAAACATTGCAATTTACAATTGTTTTGGTTGTGATTCAACAACCATGTCAATTGAAAGCCCTAGCAAATATAAGAAAAAACGGACAATTTATTTGAGTAATGCAATTTACATAAACATTTTCAAGTGATGTAGTTTCTAAGATGACTTACATTTACAAGGGTTTGAGGCAAATTTGGAAATTTCGAGACACTTATCACACTGCTGACCCCTTTGCCTTTTTTCTGAAAAAAAATATTAATAAGCAGCAATAGTTAACACAATGTTGAGCTGAAATCCTATAGCAGAATCTGAATTATATTAATCTGAAAGCTTGCTTCTTCGAGCATGCAAAGCGTTTCCTAAAACATCAACATCAAGAATCATAATTTTAAACTGGATAATGAGATGAATTTTGAAGAATCCGAGTTAAGGCTCAAAACCAAAGATCAGTTTCCTAAAACAAAAGAGATTTAACACAATTAAGTGATAATTTAAAGCCTAAGAGAGAAAGAGAACATGTGAGTTTATCTTCAACGCCATTTGCATCCAGATAACTGATTTTAAGAACAATGATTTTATCTCCATCAAAAACTTCAACTTACAAGTTCATAGATGCCTTTTCCAGTACCACTTGCATCAATATAACTATTTTTATGAAATCAGACACAATGAGTACTAGAAGGAAGGAAGTTGGATGAATTGATTAGGCATTTTCGTTGAAGTGAAGAATAAAATCGAACCAACAGGTGGGTGTTTGGGCATCTCGACAGCAAGGGCGGGAGGAGAAATCCTGATTGGTGGTGCAAAGGATTTTTAATTGCACATGAAAAGGAAAGAAATGGGGGTGCACCTGGTGGAATAACACAATAGTGGTCGGTCGATTGAGCTTTAGAATCACATCGAAGGTTATGGTTGGGTGACGACCATAGTTCTGGCCTTGATGCAACGACTTTTGTGTAGAATCTAAGAGAGTTGTGTGCTATTTCATTAACATGTATTACCAATTACCACTGCTACTGATTCTATTCCACGGTTGGAAATTTCTTGAAATCGAATTGTAGAAATCTGTATTATGCTACATTGACAAAAACTCACTTAATCTGAAGCAGTAGCCACAAACTCAAGGATAGAGAAAGAGCTTGATTTTGTACTTGTGATGGCCGGAGAAGGCGTCCTGGTCGAAAATGGTATCTGTGTCACAATCGGAGAAGGCGTCGCCGCTGGAAAGTAGTCATCGTCGGATATTATATGGGGTTGTGGTGGCGTCGCTATGTGATGGCATCAATGATCCGCTGCCTGCTAATTTGTTATGCTAGGGTGAGAGACGGAGCGTGAGTTAGGGTTGGAGATTAGGAAAAAGGAAACAAAATTTCAAAATTCTGCTCATTCAAAGCCTTAAAATGTCAAAATCAAAGACTTGGGTAATTTTGAATCTAAGAGAGTTAGGTGGGTCATGGGAGAGCACGTTCACATCTTCACTCCTAATTTTTAATTATTTTTTATTATCTTAATTCTTATTATTATATACATCAGTAATGTACATCCATACAAATTATGGATCACAAAACGGGGCTCTGCCCCTTGGACCCGAGCCAGGGGCTCTGCCCCTTGGACCCCACCCGGGGCTGCCGCCCCTTGGACCCCACTCCCAAGGGCGCTGCCCCCGGACCCTCGTTGGTTCAGTGGCTTCGCCCCTAAATAGCATTATACTTTCAACAAAGACAAAATTAAACAATGTGCACTCCGCACCATACCGATTTGTTCAATAATTGTCAAAGTGACATTGATCAACAAATTAACCCCATTACACTTAAATAACATTAGTGATATAAAATCACCAACAAAAGAGACCAAATTTGCAATTTTGTCATATAGGTAATGGTATGTATGTAGTCATGAGCCAAAAGTCTTAGGCCCTTAGTCATATACATCAAGTACTAACTCATAAGAAATAATTCATACACCAAAAGCCATATGACTTAAACCCTAAGCCTTGATACATAAGCCATAATCCATGACATATGAGCCATAAGCCATAAACCATAAGCAATATGCCCTAAACCCTAACTTATAAGCACTAAACCATAAGCCATGACATATGAGCCATAAGCCATAAGCCATGACATATGAGCCATAGGCCTTAATCACCTAAGCCCCAAGCCTTAAACCCTAATTCATAAGCCTTAAGCATTAGGTTGTAAGCCATAAAACCTAAGCCTTAAGCATTAAACCAAGAGTTGTAAGCCATAAGTCTTTAAACACCATAAGCATAAGCACTTATCCTTAAGCCTTAAGCACTAAGCCCTAAGTCATAAGTTATAAGCCATAAGCCATAAGCCATAAGCCCTAAACCTTATCTCCTAAGCCATAAGCCTTATGCCCTAAGCCATACATCAAAAGCTACAAACCATATCCCCCAATCCATAAACAATAATCTATAATCTGTAATTCATAAGCCATAAGACCTTAACCATAATCCATAAGAAATAAGAAATAAGACTTAACCCATAAGACCTAAGCCACAAGCACTAAGCAACAAACCATAAGATGTAAGTTGTAAGCCCTAAGCCTTGAGTCACAAACCATAATCCCTAAGCCCTTAGCTCCAACACATAAACTATAAGCCTTAATCCATAAGCCATACCACCTTTAACCATAAGATATATGCCACAAGCAATAAGCAACAAACCATTAGACGTAAGTTGTAAGCCCTAAGCGTTCAGTTACAGACCATAATCCCTAAGCCCTAAACCATAATCCCTAAGCCCTAAGCCCTAACACATAAAATATAAGCCTTAAGCCCTAATCCATATCACCTTTAACCATATGTTATAAGCCATGAGCGATATTCCATACATCATAAGATTTAAGTTGTAAGCACTAAGCCTTTAGCCATAAGCCATAATCTATAATCCATACACCCTAAACCCTAGGCTATAAGCATAATCCCTACACCTTACGCCTTAAGCAAGGTGCCATAAAAATATCTAGTAACCCATAAACCATAAACCATAAGCCAAAATCCCTAAGTCCTACAACATAATCCCTAAGTCGTACACCTTAAGCCTTAAACCATAAGTATTAATCTATAAGCAATATGTTATAAGCATTAACCAAACCCTAAACCATTAACCAAAAGCTACAAGTTTGGTCCAAAATGGGTTTGGCTTGCAAGGATGGTCCAATAGTTTATTTTTGTTGCGAGCTTAGTCCAATGGCTTGTACACTTACTCTCACAAGATCATAACTTCTCATGTATGAATTGGGTTTTTAGAGTTATATATGTCTTAAGGTTTATGACTTAGGGCTTCGCTTTAATTTATTTAATATTTCCATTTTTTTTTGCATCCAAAATGAATAGTCACAAAACACATCCTTTGTATCATAATATTGCATTGGTCTCAAAGAAACTCACACACACATACACGTACACACATACACACACACACACACATATATATATATATATATATATATATATATATATATATATATATATATATATATATATATATATATATATATATTCAAAACTATTATAAATTTCTCCTCAAAATTTTAGTTTGAGTTTCCCGGTATAATTTCACTCTTCCCACAAAAAATTAAAAGCCCTAATTATATTTCCCACCTAAAAATTGGCTGTAACATTCCAATCAGTTTGTCGGCCTCTCCATACAGATCACTCGTCGCCGACATCTCCACCGTACGATCTCCTGATTGCTAGCACCTCTCTGTGACTCATCTGCCACCACTTCTTGCCTTATTGCAACATACATGTCTCTAAATATCGATGCCATATACTACCTCCCATGCCCGTGTTCCCCTTTGCGGATACTGATGGCCGACTCCACCTTCCTCAACAACGATTGATGTTTCTTGTACTCACCCTACTTGACGCCCATCGCCCTCACCTTCACCAGATGGCCCGTTACCCCGCCTCCTACCTTTTTCACATACCTCTCCTTCAAGAACCATAACTGTTCAAAACCAGATTGAAGCAGTAGATTGCAATCGATATGTATATATTCGATTATTATAGACAATGTATTCACGGAATCATAATCACTGTCTCATTGCATCCTCGGTCTTTGTCTCTTCATGCAGCCATTGGCAAATCACTTTTCTCTTCCTGCTTCTGTATCACTACACCACCATAGCCCCACATCACAGTGACACCTGCCCCCAATTACAGTGGTGTAGCCACCATAGCAGCAGCACCAGGTACCACCTCCATCTTTGCATTAGCTACAAGTTATTATTTCTTTCCTTTCAGACTTTTAGTTGTGTTTTCTTGCTATTAGTCAATAGTTCAGTTTGTATTTGGAGAATATCCATAATTAGGATGCTGAAAGTTGTGTTTTCTTTCTTTCTTTCCTTTTAGACTTACCATTTGTCGCCTCTCCATTTCAGGTATGCTTCTTGTTCTTAAGGTCTCTCTCTATTTTTGTCTTGTTTGTGTCTATGTGACCTCATCTCTATTTTTGAGTCTCGATCATTGCTGCGATTTGAAGGGGTTAAAACGTAGATAGGAACCTATGACAAGTTATGCTTAGTCTTATGGGATAGACTTGATGCTTAGATTATTATAAAAAAACAATAGTTGCAAATTATTATTAGAATCTCGAATGATGTGTTTGATTGTAGAATTTCTTTACATGTAGTTAGCATATGGGAGTTGTCTTGGAGAGGTCAAAAGCAATATGGTTTGGGAGAGATACACTTGGAAGGCAAAGCCTTCTTCTTTATTGGCCAAGTACAAAAGAGCCCTGATTCACACTTTTATCTGAATCAACACCTGCAATTTGATGAACTGCATTGTTGGGAAGAACTACATGTAGGGCCTATAACCTGTTTATGAATTCACGAATAATGGATGATAATCTGATGGGTGAAGTCAAAAAGCATAATTGGGCGGACCCCTTGCTGGAAACTCATTGAGTGGGATAAAACTTTTGTTGAACCCAAACCTAAAGATTTTACCGAATATCTTTTTACCATATTATACCATCAAACTTTTTCTGGTGTAATATTGTTATAACACAAAGTTAATTTGTCAGTTTTTTACTGTAATGGTAGATGACATGTTATAACATAAACTGCATATTATAGCAATGTACTTTCGTTATGCAATGTTAGACAAAGTTGTATTCTTTTCATTTATTTATCATACTTTTCTGTTAAAGAAAGTTGTATTCTTTTCATTTTTTAATGGTGTATGATCTGGTGCAATTAAAAGAATAGATGACAAAAAGGGCAATTTGGTCCTTTCTTATAGCTGTTATTCAATACAACTATATTGTTATTTGTTTTTGTTTTTATTATTTTTATTATCTTTTTTGGTTTTTTCAGAAATTGTTTCTGTTGAGGTAACTTTACAAAACTGTCATTCAATTTTTTTCATTAATTTATACAACCCTTTAATTGCAAATAAAGCAATGTAATTTTGTAAAATGGCATGATTGACCTTTTTGTTCATTTTTAATTCTGCCAAATGATATCAAAGAAAAAAATGTTCAAATTTACGAGTCGTCCAAAAAGTCTAAAATTGTCATTTTTTTGTATAATACCTTAACCAGGAAACAATTTCAATTTTACATCAACAAATTTTCATTTTATGAAGACTATTCTTTAAACTTACAAATACAATAGTACAACCAGAATGAACATTACATAAATATAGTAACATATTCAATAAACTACCCATAATTATACCGATAAGACATTATTGTTATTTTATAACTATATTTACATATAGACACATATAATAACTGTAATCATAACTAAATGCTACCTACACTCACAATATTTGTTTCTTCTCAAAGCCAATTCATCATATTTTGACACACCTAATAAAAAGTAGATGACCATAAACAACCAATACTAACTTGTTTTCTTGCATTTACTAAGTACAACTAGTACAGAACCGCCCTATGGACACACAAATATTTAGTGTGACCATATGTATCACCTTTTAGCTACTTTGTCTGGTATGTGTCTAAAAAGTCACCAGGTTATAAACACACATACAATTGCCTCATGTCACAATACATTTATCTATTGTCTCTTATAAAAAAAGGTATGACAATGATAATCGATACATGTGGCTGATTGTGACCTATGGCCTCAGTGTTCGAGTGTGACTAATATTTGTCACATTTGGTATAATTAAGTGTGGTTAAAGTTTTGATTATCTATATAATGGCCACTCAAAATAACTTAAATGTATCCAAAAACAGTCTCTAAATTTTTTTAGTGACATTTGGCCACACTTTTAATAAAATGTGTCACAGGCCGTTTTTCGGAAAGTGTGACCGTAGGTCATTTTTGTACTAGTGACAGACATGCATCAAAGGCCATAATTTTTTCTCCTCTATAAATAAAGATGAGACATCCCTAAAATCAACCATATATGTTTTTGAAAATCAGGTTTTAGGTTTTAACAAAATGTTTTATTCATAATCATTAATAAAAGATAAATATCTATTTTTTGTATTACATCAAAATAAGCGTAGTAAAATGCGGAAGCTAAGTCTTGTTTTGATAGCCATACCATAAAATAGACTAGATAACCAGATGCCATGCCCCTTCTGAAAATGTCCAGATATCCTAATTGTAACATCCATATTTCAAGGTACAATATTCTAAGTTTATTAAATTAAAGTTGCCTTGCCACAACATGATGGGTAAATGATGTCATGACGTGGTGTATTGTTTACCACAGCGTGGCACCACTGTGTGCACAAAATCCTAAGTTTCGGATCTTGAGCCTTATATAAGGAATATGGGAGAAGGGTTTCGACCACCCTAAGCCTTCATCACTTCCATAAGTTACTCTTCCAAATACTAACCTATCCTCTTGTCTTTTGATCTCTTTGTTGGTTTTTTTCTTCCATTTGAAAGGCTGAAGGAAGGCTTTGTTGAGAAAAGAATAAGCTAGAAACCTTATCGCCATGCATGTCGTTTTGACTCCATTTCTTACCATTTTGACCTTGTTTTGGGTGAGACATGCATTGGACATGCATGTCCATAAAGTTAGGATGTCTATGGTGTTTTGTGATGCAAAGAAGTCATCTCGAAAGTATTAAGTCATATCTTAAAGGATTAAGCTCATAATAAAGGAATGCTTATTCTTACCGAAAACCACAGCATGACCAAGGAGGTGCCATGGCGTGGTGGCACACTATATTGCATATATTTAAATCGGACATGACCATAGTGAGGATTGATGGTTGCCACACCATCGTGGCTGGTTTCTCTGTGAATGTTTTGTCTTCTGGCTGCCTCGACACAATCACTGGTTAGTTACAACGTGGTGGTGTGATGAGTTGACTTTACTTTGACCTGGTTGACTTTTGGTCTAATTTTTAGTTGTAGCCAGTAGACTAAGATTTTAACGTTATGTAATTATGTAGGTGGTGTGTTGCACCAGCCTTCCGATTTTACGAGTAGTGGTGTAGTTTCTTCGATCGAGAGAGATGAGTCTTATCACTATACTATGTAGGATGCTAGATTGTCTTTGTAGCTTTTACATGGAAGACCATAGGAGGACCATGGAAATTGTGAGAAAGACCATGGGAGGACCCTGGAAACCATACGAAAGACTATGGGAGGAGCATAGCAAGTAATATTGAAAGAGGACTACAACAACAAAAGTGATTATAAAACTGTGGGATGACCATAACATTCACTCGATATACGTTGATATGCATGGTATGAGGTATGTCGGGGAACTCAATGAGCGTTTTGTTTTTGGTTTCATATTTAAATATTTCAGGTACTTCTGGTAGCAAAGGGAAGGGACAAAATGATTGCATTGCATCCACTAGAGATTTTGCACTCTCTATATTATGTTTCACTATGATGCTTTGAAAAACAATTCTATACTCTTTTCACTTTTTATGGATCGCAATGGATGGTTTTTATTTTAGTAAAAATGAAAATTTTCTTAGCATTTTGGGATGTTATATTACCATACTTATTTATATATTTTATGCATTATCTTAATATTTTTAGCTAAAATTGTGCTTATTTTAGGACAAAAGCTGCTTACTATGTTTAAAATATGATTTGTAGCACCAAAGACATGCTCGAGAACCAAAGGAAGCAAAACGCGAAGCTGGAAGCAGAAAAAATTGGATCAAGTCAACTAAAGTCAAAGTTCCATGGATTCTGATGCCCACAACATGGATATTTGTTCGCCACACCGTGGATAGGAGAACATTCGTGATCAAGAAACCGCCTAGGAGAATGCACATTTTTTAATGATCGCCATGCCATGGAGCCTATTTGCCATGGTGTGGGAAGCGATTTTCGGAAAATATAAATATTTCGATTCTGCCTTTAACTCTAACTTATACTAGAAGCTTTTTCCAACTTTCGAAGACCAGAGACATCCTTAGGAGGATTCAGAGTCCAGAATTCAATTGAAAGCTTGATTTGAAGAGATTTAAAGGCAACATTACTTCTAAACACATAATGGCTTTATTTTCATCATGTTTTGCAAAGTGAATTTCGTTTTTATCTGTTTATTTCTAGAAGTTAAGGGCTAAATACCCTAACTTCCTTTTAGAGCAGAGGATCTTACTTGCTATGTGTTGATTTATTGGATTTTGGATTATTATTAGTGGCTTATTCATTATGTTAGCTTGAAAAAGAACCTTTTGTGTTAATCATATCTTCTTTTCTGTTTATTGCTAAGTTTTATTGAGATTAGATGATCTATCTATCTTAGTATACTTGTATCTTATGTTTTTGTGATTAGCAAGGTTATAGGACTAGTGTTTTGACCAAAAGCCTATGGTTAAATAGAAAAGTTGGTAAATTAATGTGAAAGTTAATATGTGATAACCATTCATGTATTGAATTGATATTTATAACCATTTATATCAATCATAATTTAAAGTCTTTCATAATTCAAACTCAATACTAGTGTACTAGTTTGTTTGTCCATTTGATCACTAAATGAATAAACTTGCTAGACTGAAGGACTAGTTTCTTGATCGTAATTCTACTCAATCTAGGAATCATTAGGCAATAAAACTTTAATCTATTGCACTACGCATGAACTCAACCATATAAGTGAGTGTATTGCATCTAGATGAAAGTCTCTTTTAATCTTCCATTCAAAACCATTTTTTGTTTCTCTTTAAGTTCAATTTGATTTTCTTAATTGTTTTAATTAATCCGGACTTGCAAAATGATAAAAAAACACCATTTATTTTCTTATTTTATTTAGTTAACTTTATTTGATATCTTAGCTATTAATCATTTTTGTTCCATGTATTCGATACCTGACTTACCTGAACTATACTATTATTCGATTAGGTACATTGCGTATTGCGTAGTAGCTAGTCTAGATTATTTTGGTTTACAACTAAATAACTAGTACATAAATTACGTATCAAGTTTTTGGTGTCGTTGCCGAGGAACGACTTTATTATAGTTATTTTTATTTGCTATTTGTTATCGATCCTTTGTGTCGAGTTTATTTCATACAAGGTTAATTTTGCACTTTGTTTTTATTATTTTTTCTGCTTCTATTTTTTATTTTAGTTGATTTTATGTTTCTACAGCAGCCACACCGTGGACATGTCTTTCAACGTCGTGGGCACTGATCTGACATTTTTCATTTTATTTGGTTTTATTTTTTTACGTGCTTGTTCTCTGTTTTTATTTCAGTTAGTTTATAACCTGAACATCTTCATCTAGGTAACACGCTGCATTTTATGTGACAAATATAGGTTAGAAATCCATATCGAGGGCGGATCCCCGGTATTGCTCTTCGATGCCTAAGTTAGAAGTCATATTCGAAGCATCGATCTTAATTATATTAGAATTGTCGGGGGTTTACTAGGCCTTACATTTCGAGTTAGGTGAAAGCTTGTTCTTATAGATGGGGCTCAGACCTGTTGAAACAATAAAGTTAAGATCGATAGATCCTTTAACATAAAGTGAATCAAAACAAGAACAACTAATCAAAAAGTGCCAAATAATTATATTATCAAAGCCTTAGAAGAGTTATGTGTGAACTTCTCTGTAAAGGCGATGTAGGGAAATACAATTGATAACACTAAATACGTTGCATGCATGCACTATAAATAGTCTAACCCTAAAAACATTAATACTCGAGTGGACAGGCCCAACCCATTACATTATGGATTATTCTAGTACAAAACAATTGACACACCATTATTTATCCCAACAATCTCCCCCTTTGTGTCAATTAAGGAAGACAGATTCTTCAGTGCTACTGACGTTTCTAAACTTTGAACAGCTTCGACATTAATCCAAGATATACCACTTGATCATATTTGCGAAGCACTTTTTAACCACAGCATCATTCGTTTTGCATTTGTTTGTTATCCCCAAAAACGTAGTTCAGACAAGATGTGGAATAAGGATGCTTGTTTGGGATGGAGAACAAGCACTTATTAAATTTCTCGCCTTCTCGATGTTGAAACGCCATGCTCCAGTTATCCTTTCGGATTTTTCCCAGTTTCATTTTGTTGATATCATTCAGAGCTTCTTTTGGTTGCACAGTGGGTTTCTTTCGTAGTACTGCAACATTCTCCACATCCATTTTTCCAACTTCTTGAATGTAAGAGACTAACATCCTTTTCAAATGTGCCACTATTGGTTCGAACTTCTGTTCATCTTTTGACAAAAGAGTGAAGAAGGAAATCCAATCGTATGGATTTAGGCACGACAAGTCTGCGAGAGCGAACTCAAAGACTGAACTCCCAGCTCCTCGGACTGCTTTGAATCGAACTTTGATAAAGCTTTCGGTTTCAACTAGTCCAAAGACCTTCACATCTACAATCTTCTTCGAACTCCATGTTTGATATTGGGGCTTTCCATGCTTAAGATAAAATGAGAAAAGCGAGTAATTGACATCGTTATCCGAATCAGGAGCTTTATCGATCTTCTCAAAACAACAAAACATGAATGCCTTCGGAGTGATAGGAAAAGGAAGCTGAGATTCCGAAGAGTTATATATGTCAAAAGAGACAATCTGTTCCAACCTGAAAACATTCAGATTGTCAATTGCCTCATTCAGAATCCACTCCATAGACCAAGGAGGGAAGAGGGCCTTCTGAGTTTTAAATGTGACCTGTGCATCACGCTCCTCTTTTTCAGCTGTTTCAACTTCATTTACAACATGCTGAAATTCATCTAGCTCATTGTGACATTTCTTTCTTTTGAGGTTAGCCTCTTCTGATTAATCTTCTTCTTCCTCATCATCATCATCAATCAATTTTCCTTTAGATCCAAAAGCTTCATTACCCTTCTGATATTTTGGTTTCGACTGTGGTTTGTGTTCGAACTCACCACAGTCACCAGCTGTGCTTTTGGGTTCTTCATCAGATGGCTTCCTAGCTTCTCCCCCTTGTTTTGGAAGAGCATCAGATTCTGAAACACCCTCTATATGATTAAGCATGGAGAATATTGGTTTGAGTTTGTCAACTAGATATTGTCGAACCGAGACTGTAAGCAACAAGTCACGAGTCTCTACGAGATTTTGCAAGAAAAGGTTGACATCTGCAACACAGCTTTTGATAACAGCCTTTTCAAACTTTAAAGAATCAAGCTCCTGGTTGGAATTTGCAAGTTGTACTGAAAGAACCTTCACCTTTTCGGTATTCACAACAAGTTTATCCGTGATCTTATTCTCGGTAGCAACATCTGCCTATAACTTCTCAATTTTGGAAATGATGGAGGCATTCATCTCATCATTATCCACCTGAAGTTCAAAACAAACCTTAGATAAAGCTTCTTTCTTCGTTTGAGAGTGGCGCCAAGACTTGTAATCACCTTGTTCGTACCTGTTATGTTCTTATCAAAAGAACTCCGAAAATCCTCCATAAATTGAGTAACATCAGCAAATAGTTTTTAGACTTTTTTGCACGTTTCACGAACTGTCTTCTCTGAGTTTTCAATATCTTTTGCAGAAGCATTGAGGCTTTTGGCATGTTCCTTGGTGAGAGTCTCAATTAACACTTTAACAGACTCAAGCTAGTTTTCATTGTTGGACGATGTCTTGGAAGACTCAAGCAGAGTATCCAACTTTTCATTGAGGGCCTTGAACTGTCCTTTCGTCATTGGTGCATCATAATCATCACTCTCTTGATGAACAATGAATGGGCTGTAGTGGGAATCTTGAAAATCATCACGATCATCGCCAAAAATTGTATCAGGATCATCATTACTTAGGGGCAAGATTGGGGTAGAACTCTGACCAACGGTAACACCAAAAGCACCTTCCCCCGTATCAGATACGTTGACAGTCACTTGAGGTGAACCATTAGTAGTGGTTGTTGTTGCGGTGGACTTGGTGTATAGTGGAGTGGTTTGAGCAACTGCGATATGTGGTTGCGAAACTCCAACATATACATTTGGACAATGAGCTATGGTGATGGGTGTAGAAATTGGAGTAGAAGTAGCATTAGGAGAAGGTAGAGGAGAAGGGACATGAAATGTTTCATCTATTGAAGGAACTGAAGTAGGAATCGGAGATATTACCTTCGCAGTAGACTGAGTAGAAATAGGTTTCGAGACCATGGGTTGCGAAGCTGTTGTAGTATCTTCTGTTTCATTCCGAACTGCGTCTCGCTCTTATAAATCCGAATGAGTGCCAAATTCGGAAGCTTCTTGAACTGGAGTAGGAGACCTAGGCTTATGAGCAGCTTTCTTGACCTTCTTCTTTGGAGTAGCAGCAGGTCCGGAGGGACCTGCCTTGCCTTTTCGCTTTCCTCCCTTCTTTGATTTTCCAGCCTCGTTAATTGCCTTTCATAGAGTATTAGGCATAGGACGAACTCTTGAAGCAGGCTTCTTTTGGTATTCAATTACCACAACATTATCAACAGGAACATTCAAGAGCATGAATTGAGGAATTGAACCAACAAAGATATACTTAGTAGGATCCGATACAATGAAATTTGAAGTATGGAAGATCGGAATCGCAGCAAGAATAGAGTCATCTGGAACTTCAATCTGAAGATGAACCAGAGCACGTTTAACAATAATCGACCAAAAACGAGCGCATGAAATTTTAGAGTGCCTTGTTGTAGAGAGTATGCTCTGAAAAAGTTGAGCCCAGAGGATTGAGCCATAATCAAGGTTAATCCCGGTGTAGATGCCATAGATGATCGTACAAAACAGTTTGATGACATTGTGTGACCCAGTAACTCGTTCTGAAAAACTATTGAAAAGTAGATCGAAGAGTCCATTCCACATTGGTGGAAGGTTAGGTTTCTTGAACTTTGATAGAAGAGTGATCTCACCAAGATATCCCATCTACAAAAATATCTCGATGATGGCGGCTGAAGAAATCGAATCAGGATTGACAAGACTCTCTATTGAAGTAAACCTTAGCCTCCTGCAGAATCGGGTCTTCGAGATAGAGGTTTTATGAGAGTCGATCTCAAAAGTAATAACTCTTTCATTAGGGCTGTGGTTTGCAGATGACTTTGCCTTCGAGAGATGAACTAAGGGCACAAATTCCCCCATTGTTAAAGCTTGAGCAAGAGGAGAATACCTTAAACACTTGATCAATGGTTTGACAATGTCAGTGTATCAAGAAGAATTTAGATCTAAGGAAAAGTTCTGATTGGGTTTGATGTTGAGCATGACTGTTGATGCAGTTTGACCGACATGATAAGTGGTTTCAGACGAAGCATCCATGGATGCAGTGGAAGACGATGATGAACAATGCAGAGAGAAAAGGGTTTTTTCTTGAGAGATTTTGAAAGTGGTGAGAAAATCAATCGTCGATTAACCCTTTTTTACGTCATTGGTGGAGAGAAAAAGCCAGCTGTAGACGCTTCCATATCCCTGAAAAAGCGCCTGAAAAGACGTAGCAGCTATACGTGTGTCAGGCGGCGTAGCTGATGTGCATGATGCCAGGGTCTTCATGGCGCCCAATTTGAAATCTTATCCCTTTTAAACCACTGTTTCAGTTTTGCACATTTGTAACAAATTACTAATCTCCACAACCTGTTCGCAACAAGTAACCATATCCTATTTTTATAATAGAAAGGAACCATACGAAATTGTGAGACCAGACTTTTGAAAAATCACGAGGATTTTTTTTGTGTATGAGTGTGCCAAGGGATAAAGAAATAAACTAAATTATATCTAGGAATCTGTGATGTCAATTATAAATCAACATAAAAATAATTGGATCCCGGGCAACGATCTCTTTCTTTTGAGTCAAGAGAGACTCATAAGTGCTTGTGAGGCATCCCGCTGAATTACGATCATCTGTTTGTTGAGAAACAGTGAAAGGTTTTTTTTAAATAGGCTTAAGGGTGGCTCAATCTTCAACCAAATTCCAAAACTCAACATAAGTCTGAAAGTATGGAAGAAGTGCTTGTCTGACCAGTGTAGCCATAATAACAAGTATGCATTGGATTGATTTAAGTGGCTGGATAATATGGAAATCTCAAGAAAAATAAAAACAAGATCTTTTGGGAATAAAAGTTTTGGGTCAAGAACATTTCATCAAGATCTCACAAAAATAAAAATAATGAGATTCCAAGGTACAAACCATGAGGGTTGGATTTCGTCAATTCCATGGTGAAAAATCTAGAACATATTAATTGTTCGCCATAAATTCATAAACTGGTTTCGAATTTTTGGTTTCACTCAATTCATGGCGATAACGAATTTAAGATCGTCAACGTAGATGTTATGTAACCATAAACCTCAGTGGTAATTGCTGATACTCTCGAGGGTTACATTTGTGGAAGTGGAAAGTATGGAGAAATAATGGAGGTGGTTCCGAAGATAATATGTACCTCTGCTATATAAGACTGACCAAGCAGTGAACTCTTAACTCAATTGAGAAGAGTAAGGTAGTTCAATGACTTATGCGAATTTATAGCCTAATTAGGAAGAAACGATTAGTTTTATCAATTCAGTACGGCTTCGAACATAGAGTCTCCGAGGCTTTAGGCAACATGCAACAACATACTTCTAAGGAAACTTAACTAGTGCAAAGGATTTGGAATTGTAAACTGTTCTCCATTACCCTGATTTGAAAGCACAATATATACCTGCATATAAAATACATGTTGATAATATCACACAAAATAAATAAAAATAAAGATAATATATATATATATATATACATATATATATATATATATATATATATATATATATATATATATATATATATATATATATATATATATATATAGAGCTAGATTCAAATGTTTCTAGCAACTATTGTGTGCATGTATGCACCAATGAGAATTCTGGAATTAATAAATCATTAAATAAATTAAAAAAGGGTATAATGGTAAACTTAGTATATCTAATTATGGTAAAAGAATAATTCAAGTAATCTCTCCTTAATTAGTTAAACCCTACAAAACCAACATCCCTTTATCATTCAGTCGTCGATCAAGTTCATTATCGCCTCCTCACCGCCGGTTCTTCAGATTCGTTGTGTTCGTATCCGGCATGGTTCTCAGCCTCGGAACTGGCTCCACCACCAAACACGTTATTAATCATATCAGAGAGCTTCGACGATGACCCATGAGGAGGCTTTATCTCTGGGCATACCTCTGTCGGATCTTGATAACCACCCAGTTCTCGATTTGGCCATCGATGGAGCAGATGAAGTTGACCCAGATATGAATTTAGTCAAAGGGCGTGGGGGATTGTTGCAAGAAATTCGTCGTGATTGTCGATGAATCAAAACTGGTGGACTACGTCGGCGGAAATGGGTTAGCCATGTCGGTTGAAATTGTTCCTTTTTGCTGGAAATTCACTGCACAGAAGCTTCAATCGTTGTTGATTTTGTCGCCACCACCATTGTTGGAACCCTAAATCGACACCATTTTCGGTCTGGTATAGTAAAACCCTCTTTCTTTCCCGTATATTTTCTGTGAACCCTTGCGCGTTTTCTGTTTGTAGCAGCTTTGTTGTCAGTTTTAGTGGGTGTTAAGCCCTCTTAATATCTTGCTAATGATGATTTGTAAGCCTTTTAACACTTCAGATCAGGTGTAAGCTGCTAGAACCAAAGAAATTGCCTAAAAAATACATGTGAACTCCCAAAACCGAACATATTGCGAATTTCCTATTTTGAGATCTTTGTTGTTAGGTTTTATGGGTTTTAGATCTTCTTACTTGTCTCAAATATTATCTTTTATGTTGTTTAACACTTAGGATCAAGTATGCTCAATTGAATCAAGAATATGGCTTGCAATTCTTCCTCTGAATGCTATTGATTTACGATTCTTCACATGGATTTTCCATTTGATTTATTCACTGATTTTTGATTCTTTGATTTCCGATTATCCTTCCTGTTGATTTCCGATTTCATTAGTATACCACTGTTGGGTTTTTCCATTTGATTTATGGTGTCAAAACTGATACAAATGCTTTAAGAATATTGAAAACCATTATTGGAGAATTTTTACGGTATCATTCTTGCAGAATAAACATGTTTCTTGATAGCTATTAGACTACAAGTAATATTCTGTTAGAATAATTCTTTAATTGGTGTATTTTATGTTTTTGGAGTCTTTTTTCGATTAAAAATTGGTGGTTCGAGGATTACATTCTATCAAAATGGTTGAACAAGTTCACACTTCTTCATATACTTTATATTAATGATTTATTTACCCTTGGAGGGTCTTCTTCCTACTTATTGTTCCCTTATGAAGATGGTTTATATATTCTAACTGTTTTTTTCTTAGTCACCTTTTGTGTTAACATGATCTTTTCATGTATTTATATTTTATATGTTTTGTTCGTTGGGTATATTCTTAATAATACAAATTCTTTAAGAATATTCAAAACCATTCTGCAAGAATAATTTATTTTGTAAGAATATTATTGCTGTATTTTGCTAGAATTGTAGTTAATTATTTATATGTTTAATGTGCAGCTGTTACAAGTGTATCACTACAAAATATTTGGCAATGAATTTGTGATAGAAATGGCTTGAAGAATGGCTTGAAGACCTGATGGGAAAGACTTGAAGAATGAATTAAAGAATGATCACACTCACTGTTTAAGAATGTTGTTATTTTTTAAGAATTAAACTTGTTATTCTTTCAGAATGTTCTTACTATTCAATGAATCACAATCATACAATGTAATTATTTGGTATATTATTAGTTCAAGAATCGATTTTGTGTATTCTTTCAGAATGTATTTACTAGTTTATGGTTGGCATTCTGTCAGAATGACAGAATAAAATCGAAAAATATATTTACTAGTTTATGGTTTGCATTTTATCATTCTGACAGAATAAAATCGAATTCTTAAATTTGAATTAATTTAAAATATTCAGATTTTAAAAAATAAAGGATTAATTATCCCTAAAAATCCGAAAATTTCCTTTTTTAATATAGGTTAATTTACTAAAATGCCCTTATGCTGAAATTTGTGTGATTATATGGTACATGTTATCCTATTCTAATATCATAGACCCTCAGATCATGACCTTTGATTCTATTGCATACCGGTGGTCCAGATCTGTGCATTCTGGCACACAATAGTTAGTAAAAACAAAATAACCTAAGCCTATATATATATATATATATATATATATATATATATATATATATATATATATATATATATATATATATATATATATATATATATATATATATATATATATATATATATATATATATGGTAATTTTGAGTTTTTCCGAAAAAGATAAACAGAAATAAAGAAAATATTTTTGTGAATTTTGAATTTTCTGAAAAAGAAATAAAAACAGGAAAATAAACTCAAAAACAAAAATGTACGGTAACTTCCGAATTAGTCGGAAGAGACTTAATATAAACAGGATACAAAAACTTTCGAACCTTTAGATGAACAGTGGATTCCGAGTCGTTTAGAGTTTTCGAAGCGGTTCGGAACATGAAGTATAGATTTTGAATCATTCCGAGGACTCGGAGCGGTTCAAAGAAAGAACACTGCTTTGCTTTACTATGCTATTTTCGGAACGGAATCTGCTTCTATCATTCCTAAGCCTTGAAGAATTCGATTAAAGGATGGTTCATGCATGGCTATCGTAAATATATCAGCCAGTTGATGAGCATATCTTAAAAAGTAAATTTCAACATTGCCATCCTCCACATAATACATTATGAAATAATACCTCAGTGCAATATGCTTAGTCTTGGAATGTTGCACTGGGTTATGGCAGATGCGAATAACACTTTTGGAATCACAGTATAAAGGGATTATCTTCATATTAATCCCGTAATCCCTAAGCTGACTTTGAATCCATATCACTTGAGAAGAACAAGAGGCAGCTGCGGTATACTCAGCTTCAACGGTAGATAAAGAGACACACATTTGCTTCTTTGATTGCCAACTTACGAGTTTTCCATCAAGAAACTAACATCCTCTAGTTGTACTTTTGCGATCAAGACCGCATCCGCCAAGATCAACATCAGAGAACGCTTGCACAAAGAACCCTGAGTTAGAATGGTACCAAATTCCAAGAGAGGTTGTTCTTTTTAAGTATCAGAAGATGTTCTTTACTGCAGTCATATGGGGTTCGCGAGGATTTGCCTGAAACCTGGCACAATAGCAAACAGAAAACATAACGTCCGGACGACTAGCTGTTAGATACATTAATGAACCTATCATTTGTCGATAGAGAGTCATGTCAGCTGTCGGCTTGTCCAAGGAAGGTGTAAGCTCCGTTCCGAATGCCATAGGAAGCTTAAACGTTGAATCTCCCACCATCCCGAATTCCGTGAGCAAGGATTTTGTGTAGGCCTCCTGGTTGATGAATATACCCTCTTGACTTTGTCTAATATTTAAACCAAGGAAAAAGTTAATTGGATCCATTGAGCTCATCTCAAATTTAGTTTCCATCAATTTTCAGAATTCAGTAGTTAATCTAGGATTAGTACATCCGAAAATGATATCATAAACATAAATTTGGACAATCATCAGATGGTCACCATCTTTCTTTCGAAAGAAGGTTGGGTCGACCGAGCCTTGTTTAAACTTAGATTGCTTTAAGAAATGGGTAAGGGTTTCATACCATGCACGTGGTGCTTATTTCTTACCGTACATAGCATTATCCAAAATATGGCAGTGATTTGGATACTTCTTATTTACGAAACCCGGTGGCTGCTCATGCAAGGAAAATGCAAACAGATTCTAGCCTTGCAACTGGTGCGAACGTTTTTTCATAGTCTATGCCTTCCTCTTGACAATATCCCTTCATAACTAATCGTGCTTTGTTTCTGATTACGTTGCCTTCTTTGTCAAGCTTATTGCAAAATACCCATTTCAATCCTACAAATGATGCATCCTTCGGAGTTGGAATCAGCCTCCAAACTTTATTACGCTCAAATTCATTGAGCTCCTCCTGCATCGCTTGCACCCAATCGGAAGAAGTTGAACCAACTACTTGTGATTTAGGATAATCTTTGGTCCACTTTGCCAACGGAGGGTAGTTCGGATCATAGGATGGATCCAATTCTACATTCACATCTTCGAATTCCGACTGAGCATCTGAGTCATTATTTTCACACTCATTCTCTCCCTTGAATGTTGCATGTTGTAACGCCCGTAGATCTGGGCTAGTCAAATTAGAGATAATAGGGGTCGAAAACAACTTTTCGACAAAAGATATTTAGAATAAATAATCTTAACTAAGTTGTAGAATATGTCTCAAGGGTTCCGTACATATAAAGAACGCCGAAATCCGAGTTATAACGAAGAAGTTATCGCCCGTCGAAGTTTTACAGCAAAACCGGCACGGCACCGGGAAGCGTAAAAAGTGAATTTACGATAGAAGACTTTTTAGCCTTAGTAGTCTAAACCAAAGTCGTAGAGTATGTTAAAACGAGAAAATCCATAGAAAAAGAACGCCCAAATCTGACTTCGTATGAGGAAGTTATGATTTTTCAAAGTTTCGGCTTAGCAGTGTACAGCCCGAAACTCGAATTTTAGTTCGAGCGGTTTTTGGCTTATGCGACCTAAATGAGATTTGAATATCTCATTAATAGGAACTCAACAGTAAAAAGACAGACGAAAACGAAGTCCGTATGAAGGAGTTACGAATTCTTCGCGGTTATTTAACAGTCTAAACTCCTCCTACTATTAAATTTAAGATCGGTCGAGAATTAGCCGACGGAGTCTAAATGGAAGTTGTAGATCTTGTTTTTAACTACGCGTGGAAAAAAAGAACGTCTAAAACGGAGCTCGTATGCAAAAGTTACGGGGTTTAGAAGTCGGCAGGGTGCTGCTGCAAAAGGGGTGACGTGGCTGAATATGGGCCAAGGCTTTCTCCCCAAGGAAAGCCATCAGGTGATGACACGTGGCACCAACTCGGCGAGTCCGTGAACCGACTCGGCGAGTCCGTCAGGATTTCACCCTATAAATAGAGGTGTCGGGTTCCCTCATTTCCTCACCCCTCAACCCTCTTCTTTCTCTCTCTATACTCTCTCTCTAAGCTCCCTAACCCCCCTAAAAGCCTAGGTAAACCCCCTAGCACCTGAAGGAAGCCCCGAGGCTCCCGGAGTCTCGAGAAAAAGGGTCTTTCGGCTTGGAAACGTTGCTCCAGCGAAGCCCGGTTTTTGTGAAAAACCCGCTGTAAGTGAGCTACACCTACGCTATTTTTAATATAGCTTCTAATTAATTATAGTAACATTATTAGGAACTTAAAATAATTATTTGGGCTATTATTATGAGTTATGTAGTGTTGTTTAATGCTTATATAATAATAATAACAGCTAGACTATTAAATTAGTCTCGGTAAATATTGAACTAAACCGTAGTGGTAATGATACTAGGTTTTGTCGAGGGAAATTGTTTTAAGAGTAACGAAGTGCTGTCCAAGTACCGAGTCACCACCGTATCAGGTGAGTGCATAGTCCCTTTCATGAACATGATTTTAATAGAAGTATTGATTTAAGTATTAATTATATGTTTATGTGCGAGTTAATTGATGTTGCCTGAAATACGTGTTAAAGATCATACCTGATTATATATGATGATTTAGGATAAAGGGTAGACCTAAATTAATTATGAGGAATATTGGGTAGTATTTTCTTACGAGTACAAGTGAGTTATACTCAGAGAATAGAACTTTAGTATATGTCATTTATCCGGGAGCATGGATTAGACACAGTCATTGTCCCTAGTCCGAGAGTATGGATTGGACATAGTCAACTGTCATTAATTCGGGGGTATGAATTAAGACATAGTCAGTTGTCCTTAGTCCGGGAGTATGGAGTAAGACATAGTCATTTGTCCCTAGTCCGAGAGTATGGATTAGGCATAACCATTCGTCATTAATCCGAGAGTATGGATTAGTCATTCGTCCCTAGTCCGAGAGTATGGATTAGGCATAACCATTCATCATTAATCCGAGAGTATGGATTAGTCATTCGTCCCTAGTCCGAGAGTATGGATTAGGCATAACCATTCGTCATTAATTCGAGAGTATGGATTAGTCATTCGTCCCTAGTCCGAGATTATGGATTAGTCATAACCATTCGTCATTAATCTGAGAGTATGGATTAGGTAAAGTCGTTCATTTTTGATCCGGGAGTATGGATTAGGTAAAACGGTTAATCTTGGGTTTGAGAGTATGGATAGTCTCGTTGTGAGGATCGACGGGGTGGGATAAGAGTTGCTTATACATATATGGTGAAATTGTATATTTTGTGAGTTCTAAATTATATATATGATATAACATTGTGGGATTGAAATCCCTATGTACTCACCAGGTTTCCCAACCTAACCCACTCAGTTTATTGATATCACAGGTGTTAATATGAAGGCACATTACACTGAGAGATTAAGGAGATATAAATCACTAGTGATAATGAATGTAAGTTCTGTTTATGCTTATGCTTCTATATTGACGATGACATCCCAAATGTTTTAAAATGAATAAAAATACTTTTCTTCGGAAATGCTTTGATAACGTATTTATCATGTTTTACTGGGAACAAATTCCGCAACATTTTTATTGAAAGAGATACTCTGATTTTTAAGCCAAAAGAACATCCTATGTGCTCATGCAAACCCTAATGCTTGGATCTAGGTTTCTCTATTGTACATTCAATTCATCCAAGACTTATAAACCCTAGATCTAGCATACATGATTCGAAATTGACATAAGAAAAATAGATCTAGATGATTACCTCTTCAACAATAGCTTGAATCTTCTTGTCTTGGAGCTTAGAGTCACAAATGTCACTCCTCTAATGGCTTACAAACACCACACAAGCAAGAGGATGATAATGAAGAGAGTGGAGAGGCACAATTTCGGCTATGGTTTTTCTTAGGGTTCAAGTTGCTGAAAATTGGACATGTTGGGGTCTTATTTATATTGGTGCTGCTAAGGTTTTAGCTTAAACCCTAATGGACAGCTTATGCCTTAAGCAATCCAAGGAAGCTTCTGGAATAGGGCCCTTATGGCCGAAATTATGGATAGACACATCCTAATTTCGTCCATGCCTAGTCCAAGAGGCTCCTCAGCCCAATACTCAGCTATCACACATTTGACAGTTTAAGTCCCTGATATTAAATCAATGTCTTTTAGCCACATAATTAATTTCTTAATTAATTATTGTCTAATATTATTTTAATTATATGATTTCTCTTTTAATATATTATTCATATAATATCTTAATAAACCATATCAACCTCTCTATTCATAAATGATCTTGTCCAGTTGCTTTGATGAAGGCAACCCAAAAAGACAATGCACAACCGGGTCAAGTACATACGAAATATAGTTACACGCTTAGACACTAATCCAACAGTCTCCCACTTGGATAAGTCTAGTAACTATAGTGTAAGTACACTCCGATTAGCAATCATAGCTCTCGAAGACGCTGTCGAACTCTGATCTCAACAATAACCTATCCTTTAGATAAGGGATCATATATTTCTCCCTTCTAGATATCGTATAGACATGAGACATGGATTATAATCATTCTCTCCGTCTATGTGTTGTTTCCCGATTCCCGATTTATGACGACTGACAACACACTACAATTGAAGACATCAACTTAGTCACGGCTTGGCCAAGCGTTTAGGGTGTCATCACTAAATCATCGAGGGGCCCACATATATCGCTTTTATCCCACTTTGGGTAAAAGGAACAGATAAACCTTTACTCAATGCTTGCTTGTACCTACTCATCAAATCACACACAACAATATGTTTTATAACACCAAGTTACTGGTGCGTTTACATATTATCAATGTGCAACCGACTTGCATAATACAACTCACACATCTCGGTTTCAAGAATATATGATATTATCGTCTAACTAATCACCCGTGATAAAATCAATGAAGAGATTCAAGTGAGTGTGGGTTTAATCCAATGCTCAAATCTTATTCATAAGCACTCATAAACGTTGCAACAAACTTTTGCTATATCTAATACACTTTAGACAATCTACAAACCAATTCATGACAATCTTCTTTCATACCTACTCCCAAAGTATGAGCGACTGTGGAACGTTTGAATAATCTTATTATTCGGGAAGTCAAAACATGCAAAGTGAAACACAAGAGTAATCAAATTCAATATGGCCCCAAACTTTTGAGTATAAATAAAACTCCTTTTATTTAGTCACCATATTGATTACACATTATTCATTGTATAATGTTTCGGGTAATCAACTTATTACTTGAATTATAACAACAGTCGTCCCATGCTCCAAGCATGCACACTATGTTTACCTATGGTCCTTACTTTGTGAAATAGATCAATTGAACACATTTCCAATGATACTAATTTCACAACTCCTAATCCTTATTTTTAGTGTAAGAATACAAAATTCTCGCCACTACTAGAATATGTTAGATTCAAACATTTTATGCATTGATCCTTTTGTAATCTTACTGCACAAAAGTCACCAAGACTTCGCCAATGAAATTACAAAGTTCTCTATTGGCGATTATTACAAGAAAATTCCATAGATATGAAGTCTCATATTCAAAGTACATTCCTTTGAACATCCTTCTTGCATAAAAGTTTCTAATATAGACATAGATTCTCGATATCTAACTCCCAATATGGAAACATTTCCATATTTTCCATACGACAACTCATTATTAATAGAATCATATCTAATCATAATAATGCCATTATGGTCCATTCGTTACTATACTTCAAACTGCACACAAGCGACCAATCCTTAGCGAACCTTAGATTGTCGTTGATAGTTGTTTAATTATTTTAGTCAAACCAGTTCTAGTCCCTTTTTCCCTCTTAATGCCCTAGTCATTTGGAAAATTTAGAACGGTCGAATATTACAGCATATGCAATCGATCCTATACCCGAAGCGTATGGGACATGATTCATAATGGAAAAACGTGATAATTTACAAGTTTCTTGCTATAATATTACCATATATTGACTTCCTTTATGTTTAATCTTTTCAACATAACATCCATATGTGCCCTTCGACTAAATTCAATTAAAATTTCTCGATCTAATCTTTTAGATTTCGAAACGAAGTATACTATTCTCTCCCTTAATTATAGCAAAACAACTTTTCAACCCCTGCAACTTTGCAAAGTGAACCTTTTGTTTTCTATAATTAATATTGCTAACTTGCAACACTTAAAATAATAATAATCATGCCCCCACTAACATGATAATTATGTCCATACCAGCATAACTTTTATGCTCCCACCAGCTTTGACACGTATTCAGAAAACATTTGGACTTCTAGAAATCAATACTTATTGACTTCCAAAGTTCATATTTCTAATACGATAGGCTTCGATAAGCCTTTATATAAGCTTCTCAAACTCATACAACTTCCCTTAGATAGTTCATATGTGTGTCTAAACAATTTCAGCACTTATAGCAATAAGTCTTAAATGTTTAAACTAATTGCCAAATCTCACAATTTGAACTATGAAGAGGGATGCCGTAATCGAATTTGAGAATGCAATTTACACAACCGCTATCTCCTTAAAATCTCTCTTAGTGAAAGCGTTTCCTCACAATCGTTTTCATGAAGCGGAGAGAAACCTTATGACACTTAGATTTTATGGCGTATGTGTTCCTATCCATTGTGAATTTGTCATAACCATAATCATAAGACAATGTTTGTGACAAATCCAAACTCTTATGGACAGAACTTGTTTATTCTTCATTTCTTGCCATCAAGGGTCCTACCATTGCTTCCAAGTTATTTAGCAGCTCCCCTATACCAGTCAATGTACTTTCATTGAACAAGGTGCTTTGCCTTATGCAATCTATTGAGAATTCATAGAACTCACATGCATAGCTAAGTTAACTGGAATGGCACAGAAACAAGAATATTTTAACACGATAGGTTACAAACCTCAAGTTGTGAGCTAGTGTCTAATAAGTTTACTCTTGATTAGTTCTTGAACCTTTTCAAGATCATTTAGACTCCCACTAACCTCTTGACATATAAGATTCTCTTGTCAAGAAACATTTCTTGACAAAAAAATAATCAATAGGTTAGTGCGGATTCTTATCAAGACAAACACTACACACATTGCTCTTCATTGGTCTTTGTCTTATCCAAGACATCACAATTTACCAATTTTTCGTATGCGCAAAAGTAAGAAACTTTTCTACTTCACATTTGATGAGTGTTATAAACCTATTTAAGATGTGTTACTTAATTAAGACATGTCACTCAATACACAATCTTATATTACAACTCTAAGACTTGATTTTGGAACGAAGTATGACTCATCCTTTTGATTTAACCACTTCAATAATTCCTGATTCCTCTTCTTAGCCATACTAGTGCACTAAGATTTACTTAGAGGATCAATTGTGATATGGTTTCATAATCAATGAGACGATCATAAAACATGATACTATAGTAGTCTCCCATCTTTTTAACTTGGAGAAACTTTTATCTTTCTGCCTAATTGATTCTTCTTATTCGTTCTGCCAATCATTGAAACTTTTCCAATGTTTCAGAATTACACTTAATCTTATAAGCATAACCATATTCACTAATCATTTAGTAAAACATGACGAATAACTTTCATTTTTATTTATGGTGGACCCGACTAGTACACAACATTGTGTACTAGACCCTTTAGTCCTTCACTTGACTCACATACTTATGTGAACAAGGAATTAGTTTTAATTACCTAAGTACCAAGATTTCCATACATCACACAATACAAGTTGTATGATTCCAAGTTTCTGTCCTATTGAAACTTGGGCGATGAGAATCTTTGTTTACTTAGAAAATCATGACACTACCATAAATAACATAACTAAGAATCACATCCATTTCAATATTGCTAATAATAGAAATACACAAACATCAATTTTTCATACATGTCATTTCAAGGATAAATAAATAAGACAAAATCAAAATTTATTATATTGCGGAAAAGTTTGTCCTTACAACGCAACTCAAATGAAAACTATGCTATTACATTTCTTAGCAATCTACCCTAACTCTAAAGTAGTAGCTCAAAAATCCAATCTTCGAATCCATGCGATCGAAATCCATTTCTTCACGATCAGATTCAACACGCTTCTTCCTTTAAGCTTCCTCTCTTTTCTTCGATCCTACAAAACGTCAAAATGCAATCTTATCACATCATGTATTAAGAATAAAAAAATAGGAACTTAACAGAGTTAGATAATGGATTTTACCTGAAGCAGAGTCATACAACTTGACTCTCCCATCTTCGCGATCCTTCAGATAATTAGGGCAGCTTCATAACCAATGCCCATTCTCTTGGCAGTAGAAACATATGGACTCTTCTGGAATGGTACACATGACAATCTCAAACTCAACCTTTCTCTTGCGTAGAGAAAACTTTTCTGGACTTCCAATGTTGCTATTAATGTCCACAGAAGCATGGGAGGTTGACTGACCAGACACATTTGCTAGACCAGTGCGCCAAATCATTGCTGATTCAGCAGCAATAAGCAAATAAGTCAACTCAATGAGGGTCACATCGTGATCCATCATATACTACTCTTTAACGAACTCACTATATCATTCGGGAAGTGATTGAAAAACCCAGTCAACAGCCAACTTCCCTGGGAAAACAGTACCCATCATTTTCAACTTGTCAATGTGTGACTTCATCTCTAAGACGTGTGCACACACAGACTTCCCATCTTCATGTCTTTTTGCCAATAGGGCTTGAGTGATCTTGAACTTTTCAAGCCTTCGAACTTGTGGGTCAGGGAGAACTATTGGAGGAGGTGGAGGTAATGAAGCATGATTCTCATTTCCACGATCCAATCGTGGAACATCATCTTCAAGTGGAAAACTCTTTCCAACGGATTCAGGAAGACCATAGTTGTCAGACTTTGGCATCTACAAAACGGGAGAAATTCAAGTTAGTTGATTTGAATCCTTAATATAACACCCAAATGAAATATCAAGGCTAGGACCCAACACAATATTGAACAATTTGGAAGAGGGATGTCGTAATCCAAATTGCAGAACATTCGAAGGTAGGTAAATGACGATTTACCAATTTCCACCATGAAAAACGAAAAAGAATTTAAGTTTTAAATGAATTTGAAACTCCTAGATCCTTTGAGATTCATTAAACTTTTCAGTGGCATGTTTAAATCTCGATTGTGCCCTTCGTTTGTGACTGGGATGCCGAGGATCACAAACAAGTTGTGGATAACCATGCAAATATACATGGTGCTCCCAATGTTACAGTCACCTAATCGACGTGCCGGTTAACCACACACGCTCCATCATTCTATGACAAATATCGAGTCACCATTTGCCACCTTTTCTTAGAGCCTAATTAGTATGCCGGTTAACCACACACGCTCCACTAACGTCTTAGCAAGGGTACAAAGTGTAATTTCATGGAATAGCACCAAATCCACATTTTTCCTAAAGTAACTAAGATTTGGGAATTTATAAAAGTGTTTAGTTACTTCATTAATTCATTATACTTTTAATGAGGAAAGGGTTGCCCTATCCTACCCGTTTGGCTAACGACCCTCCACCAATCAAGGAAGTGGTGGGTGAGAGTGGACACCCATTAAACGACCATTTTATAGGCCATAACCTTATACCCCCTTATAGATCGGCTTCGTGAATGAGGCCTACTAACGGTAAGACTAGAATTTAAGTATATATATATATATATATATATATATATATATATATATATTAATCTTATAATAAATATAGTATAATGTTGAATTTTAAACTGGTAAAATTCTAGGGTTTGAAATTTAAATAGTTCAAATTAAACTTTTAAAAAAAATTTAAATTTCAAAACTTGAGGACAAGTTTTTGAACCTTTCAAAACACATAGGATCAAATAGCAAATAATTTAAAACTAAACATTTAATTTAATGATTATCTAAATTTGACCTCTTTTTATTCACAAGATAATTAAATAAATCAAATAATCAAATTTTATCGTATAAGAAATTTATTATTTAATCAAATGGTAATTATCTTTTGTTTTGGTAAGGATAATCATATATTAACAATAAAATTCGGATTTTATTTGTCAAAAACGATTTTGGTAATTATCTTTCAGCAAAACAGCAAGAAATCCCGAAAATTCCTCTGTCTGACGACTCGACTCGCCGAGTCCCCTATGGACTCGTCGAGTCCACATTGGGACTCGCCGATTCTGTCAGGCAGAAGACCCAAAAACTCGATTTTTAAGTAAGAATGAAACACAAAAGCATCAATACAATAGAAACCAATCAAGGATCTAATACCACTGATGGGTTTGAGCCAAAAGAACATCCTATGTGCTCATGCAAACCCTAATGCTTGGATCTAGGTTTCTCTATTGAACATGCAATTCATCCAAGACTTATAAACCCTAGATCTAGCATACATGATTCGAAATTGACATAATAAAAACAGATCTAGATGATTACCTCTTGAACAATAGCTTGAATCTTCTTGTCTTGGAGCTTAGATTCATAAATATCACTCCTCTAATGGCTTACAAACACCACACAAGAAAGAGGATGATAATGAAGAGAGAGGAGAGGCACAATTTTGGCTATGATCTTTCTTAGGGTTCAAGTGGCCGAAAATTGGATGCCTTGGGGTCTTATTTATACTGGTGCTGCTAGGGTTTTAGCTTAAACCCTAATGGATAGCTTAGGCCTTAAGCAATCCAAGGAATCTTCTGGAATAGGGCCCTGATGGCCGAAATTAGGGATGGACACATCCTAATTTCGTCCATGCCTAGTCCAAGAGGCTCCTCAGCCCAATACTCAACTATCACACATTTGCCAGTTTAAGTCCCTGATATTAAATCAATGTCTTTTAGCCACAGAATTAATTTATTAATTAATTCTTGTCTAATATTAATTTAATTATATGATTTCTCTTTTAATATATTATTCATATAATATATTAATAAACCATATCAAGCTCTCTATTCATAAATCACCCTGTCAAGTTGCTTTAGTGAAGGCAACCCAAAAGGACCATGCACAACCGGGTCAAGTACATACCAAATATAGTTACGGGCTTAGAAACTAATCCAACAGTCTCCCACTTGGATAAGTCTAGTAACTGTAGTGTAAGTACACTCCGATTAGCAATCATAGCTCTCGAAGACGCTGTCGAACTCTGATCTCATCAATAACCAGTCGTTTATATAAGGGATCATATATTTCTCCATTCTAGATATCGTATAGACATGAGACATGGATTATAATCATTCTCTCTGTCTATGTGTTGTTTCCCGATTCCCGATTTATGACAACTGACAACACACTACAATTGAACACATCAACTTAGTCACGGCTTGGCCAAGCGCTTAGGGTTTCATCACTAAATCATCGAGGGGCCCACATATATCGCTTTTATCCCACTTTGGGTAAAAGGAACAGATAAACCTTGACTCAATGCTTGCTTGTACCTACTCATCAAATCACACACAACAATATGTTTTATAACACCAAGTTATTGGTGCGTTTACATATTATCAATGTGCAACCGACTTGCATAATACAACTCACACATATCGGTTTCAAGAATATAAGATATTATCGTCTAACTAATCGCCCATGATAAAATCCATGAAGTGATTCAAGTGAGCGTGGGTTTAATCCTATGCTCAAATCTTATTCATAAGCACTCATAAACGTTGCAACAAACTTTTGCTATGT
The DNA here is from genome assembly GCF_052849685.1 of Lactuca virosa. Classification (NCBI taxonomy): domain Eukaryota; kingdom Viridiplantae; phylum Streptophyta; class Magnoliopsida; order Asterales; family Asteraceae; genus Lactuca; species Lactuca virosa. The sequence goes on along the minus strand of NC_136430.1, from coordinate 219,106,274 downwards.
CTAATACACTTTAGACAATCTACAAACCCATTCATGACAATCTTCTTTCATACCTACTCCCAAAGTATGAGATACTGTGGATGTCACACCCCGAAACCGAAGGCGGAAACGTTCCGGGGTGGAGGACGTCATGTATAGCATCACAACCAATGTATAATAGCAATCATAGCAACGCAACCATTACAATGAAAACTTATATAAAAATGTTTACATCAATTTGAAAATCGTCTGGAACTTCTTTGAATTACATCATATAATTTGTATGAATATAAACATTAAACTCTTATTGCTGCCATTCCTCAAAAACCCAGCAGGTACCTGTCTACTGATTTCCTGAGAATACAAGCAGTTTGAAAATATCAACATAAAGCTGGTGAGTTCATAAGCAGTAATTTGTAATGAAAACTTGTTGATGAGCTAGCCGAAATATTTGTATAGATTCAAGAAAATCCGATATTTTCTTTAATGAAAATGTAGTGTTATCAGTTATGTAATAAACCATGAATATCTGTATGCTTCCAAGAAAATCCGATATTTTCTTTAGTGAAAATGTAGCGTTATCGATTACGTATAAAACCATGAATGTTCGTTACTGTAGTGATAGCGTTATCGATTACGTATAAAACCATGAATGTTCGTTACGTATAAAACCATGAATGTTCGTTACTGAAAACTGTAGTGATATGCGAAAATACTACCTCATGTGACTAGCTAAAGCTAATCATGAAGTATAAATATTTTGTATGTAAAGCCATAGCATAATTGGTTCTGTTTGAAAACCCTGGCTTGGCCAGTATACATAGTGTGTTTTAGTTCTATTTAGTATAAATAAAACCGTTGAAGAGTGTCAGATTGTAAACTAAAGGTGATTTATACATAATGTGAGTCGTATAACCATGCTTGATATGACTAGAGACCTTTCCAACGTTCTTCAGGCGTCACGCTAAATGACATTTGTCACCCTAGGCATGCCTGCCTAACTGTAGCTAGCAGTCCGGGTGTGGGATTGTCAGTCCCGAATAGATCTATTCACAAATCTCACGCTCTCCCTCCAGGAGACTCTGGTTATACTATGATAGGATTTATCCCTGTACACCTAAGGGTACAGTAGTGAAGTAGGGCCTCACAGTATCGTACAATCTAGTTTACATGTAGTGTAGTAGCGTTCTACCGTAGTGAAAATCCGAATGTATACCGTTTGTAGTGATAATTACAGTTATAAAAACGCGATAAAGTAATGATGCAAACTGTAAACTATTTTTGTCTTAGTGCATACGTTGAGTAGTGAAAGTTTCTATACTTGTTATGTTTAGAAAATCCCAAACTATACCGATTATAGTTTGCATGTAAAACGTAGTGAATAGCGAGTCCGGAAAATCATGCAAGTTTAGTGAAAACGTCCCTTATGCTCAACACAGTACAAAAGGGTTCAAGTATGAGAATTTCATGAGTTTTGAAAACATTTATGTTTAGCTTGTATTCCCCCCCTAAAAACATTAAAAATACGGAAAATGTAGGGGTATGAACTCACCTCGAGTGAGTGGTTTGATTGAAGGATCGATACGGAAAGCTGGGTGTTCAAGTGAAGCCTTAATCACGATTCGATCCTAATTATCACGCAATGAAACATAAAAGAGTCAAATGAAGGTATTTCACCACTATAAGTGATGGAAAACCACCCTAGAGACTTGGAAATGCTTGTCGGGACCCTATATGATCAAACGAGGGAGGTGTACAGCCAACAGTGTGTGTGTGTGCGGCCAGGGTGTGCGGTCAGCGTGTGTGTGTGGTTACACACAGGAGTGTGTGGCCGTACAGAGGACGTGTGCGGTCGTACAAGGGAGTGTGCGGCCGTTCACTCTTCATTCATGCTAAAAATGTTGATTTTCAAGTGTTTCCAAGTTAATACCAAGTCCAACTAGCAAATGGAGGCCAAACTCTCACTTTGGAGAGTCTTTCAAGAGTGTGCGGCCACCCTTATGAAGGTGTGCGGCCGTACACCTTCATATGATGAAGAACATGATGAAACTTTGATGATTAAAGGCTTAGATCAATGGGTCCTTCATGTATGATAAGCTAGGTGATGGAAAACTCACGTTTTTGAGGCCCTGAGAGTGTTCTTGGATGAAGTTCTTAGAGAGAGAAAGTAGAGTGCAGCTAAATGAAAGTAATGAGTGAAGGGGTCACCCTATATAAATAGGGATGAGTGTGCGGCTGGAGGATGGGTGTGCAGCCACACACTCATGTGTGCGGCCATACACTCGGGTGTGCGGCCACACACTCATGTGTGCGCCCATACACTCGGGTGTGCGGCCACACACTCATGTGTGCGGCCATACACTCGGGTGTGCGGCCACACACTCATGTGTGTGGCCACACACTCCTTTTGATGGAGTGTTTGGCCTATTCGCAACCCTAAATCTTAAACCAACCCATTCCTAATTCAAACTTTGGTTGAGCAAGGCTTTTGATCATCCAAACAGGTTCAAAATAATGCTAAAGATAGCTGAAACGAGTTTAACATTGATTGAATTTGACTAAGGTACAAGATAGAAGTTTCGGGTTGTCACATCATCCCCCGTTAGTGGCAATTTCGTCCCGAAATTCAAGAATAGAGTACAATCATGAACTTGGAAAGAGATGAGGATACTTCTGCTTCATTGAACCCTCACGCTCCCAAGTGAATTCAGGACCCCGCTTGGCATTCCAACGGACCTTCACTATCGGGATGCGACTTTGCTTGGTACGTTTGACTTCACGGTCCATGATTTCAACAGGTTCTTCCACAAAATGTAGACTTTCGTCCAGATCGATCTCGTCGAGAGGAATCACAAGTGTCTCGTCGGACAGACACTTCTTTAGGTTCGACACATGGAAGACAGGATGGATGTTGCTGAGCTCTCGTGGTAACTGGAGTTTGTATGCTACGGGACTGATCCTAGCAAGAATCTCGAATGGTCCAACGTACCTTGGGTTTAGCTTTCCACGTTTTCCAAAACGTATCATGCCTTTCCAGGGCGAGACCTTCAGAAGGACGCGGTCACCGACCTGGAATTCCAAGGGTTTTCATCTCTTATCGGCGTAGCTCTTTTGTCTATCTCGTGAGGCTTTCAGTCGTTCTCAGATTTGCACAATCTTTTCAGTCGTATCTCGGATAATTTCAGGACCAGTGAGAGTGGTGTCAGGGACTTGACCCTTGACTAGCTGCGTGTCACCCACTTCAGCCCAGCACAGAGGGGATCTGCACTTGCGGCCATAGAGGGCTTCAAGCGGCGCAACCTTGATGCTGGTATGGTAGCTGTTGTTGTAGGAAAATTCAACCAAGGGAAGATGAGTGTCCCATGACGCGCCGAAGTCGATGACGCAGGCTCTCAAGATATCTTCCAATGTCTGAATTGTTCTCTCACTTTGTCCATCTGTTTGAGGGTGATAAGCTGTGCTCACATCCAATTTAGTTCCAATAGCCTTCTGTAGTGATTGCCAGAATCTCGAGGTAAACCTGCTATCTCGGTCAGAGATAATAGATACAGGTACCCCATGAAGGCGAACTATCTCTTGAATGTAGATCCGTGTAAGTCTCTCCATCTTGAAGTTTTCTTTGATTGGCAGGAAGTGGGCGGATTTAGTCAACCGATCGACAATCACCCAGATGGCGTCGTGCCCACTCGGGGATCTAGGTAACTTAGTGATAAAATCCATTGTTATCATTTCCCACTTCCACTCAGGTATTCCTGGCTGCTGAAGTAAACCTGAGGGCTTCTGATACTCCACCTTCACCTTGGCGCAAGTCAAGCACTTGCCCACGAAGGTTGCAATTTTTGCTTTCATGTTTGGCCACCAATAGAGCTGTTTGAGATCCATATACATCTTATCTGAACCTAGGTGAATAGAGTATTTCGTCTGTGAGCCTCATTCATGACAACCTCTCTGTACCCGCCAAACTTTGGGGTCCATATTCGGTTCATGAAATAGTACACTCCGTCTCCCTTAACCTCTAAGTTTTTGTCCATTCCTCACAATGCTTCATCCGCCAGTTTCTCTGGTTTCAAGGCTTCCAGCTGAGCCTCCTTGATTTGCGCGGATAAATGGGAATGGATAGTCATGGTCAGTGCCTTCACTCTACGACCTGAGTACTCTTTTTGGCTGAGGGCATCCGCCACCACATTGGCCTTGCCGGGATGGTAGCGGATCTCGCACTCGTAATCACTGAGTAGCTCAACCCATCGCCGTTGCCTCATGTTTAGCTCCTTCTGGTCGAAGATATGCTGCAAGCTTTTATGGTCAGTGAAGATAGTGCACTTGGTTCCATAGAGATAATGTCTCCAGATCTTTAACGCAAAGACCACTGCTCCCAACTCTAAATCGTGAGTTGTGTAATTGACCTCATGCGTTTTCAACTGTCTCGAGGCGTAGGCGATGACCTTTCCTCGCTGCATGAGCACACAGCCTAGGCCCTGATTGGACGCATCACAATAGACCACGAAGTCTTCCGTCCCTTCGGGCAGAGACAAGATAGGTGCGCTGCACATGGCCTGCTTCAATGTTTGAAATGCAGTGTCTTGCTGGACTCCCCAGCTAAAGGTTACACCTTTCTGTGTTAGGGTAGTTAGAGGCTTAGCGATTCTGGAGAAGTTTTGGATGAACCAGCGATAATAGCCCGCGAGACCCAAGAATTGTCGGATTTCTGTGGGTGTCTTTGGTGCAGACCAATTCTCTATCGCTTTGATCTTGGAAGGGTCCACGTGTATGCCTTCTTTGCTAATCACGTGACCAAGGAAATTCACCTTCCTGATCCAGAACTCACACTTTGAAAATTTTGCATATAGCTTCTCCGCCCTTAATGTTTCCAGCACCTGCCTCAAGTGCTGTTTATGATCGTTCTCACTCCGTGAATAGACAAGTATATCGTCGATGAACACGATCACGAACTTGTCCAAGACAGGGCGGCACACTCGATTCATCAGGTCCATGAATAATGCCGGTGGGTTGGTCAGACCAAAGGGCATTACTACAAATTTGTAGTGTCCATAGCGAGTTCGGAATGCTGTCTTCGGCACATCATTCTCGTGGACTAGCAACTGATGGTACCCTGATCTTAGATCGATCTTTGAGAAATAACTGGCTCCCTGAAGTTGGTCGAAGAGATCGTCGATTCTAGGTAAGGGATATCGGTTCTTGATGGTCAGCTTGTTCAGTTCTCGGTACTCAATGCACATCCGAAAGGATCCATCTTTCTTTTTCACGAATAAGATCGGAGCTCCCCAAGGTGAGGAACTCGACCTTATAAACCCCTTGCTGATCAGCTCATTGAGCTGGCTGGATAATTCTTGCATCTCCGCTAGCGCTAAACGGTAGGGAGACATAGCTACAGGAGTAGCTCCGGGGATTAAGTCGATACGAAACTCGACTTCTCGACTTGACGTTCGGGAGGAATTCCTGGGAGATCTTCAGGGAAGACATCAGGAAAGTTGCAGACTTCGGGGATGCTCTCGAGGTCTTTAACTTTTTGCGTCTCATTAACGATGTGAGCTAGAAAGGCATGGCATTCCTTCCGCAGGTACTTCTGAGCTTTGATGCACGAGATGATACGAAGGTTCGTGCTAAGCTTATCTCCGTAAATCATGAGGGTTTCACTAGAGGGAAGATTGAGACGGATAGCTTTCTCGAAACAAAGAATATCAGCACGATTGGAGCTCAATCAGTCCATGCCGATGATGACATCAAAGCTCTTGATGGATACCGGCATAAGATCGATGGGAAAGGAGTGATTGTCTAGGGTAAGAGTACAGCCTATGAATATGTCGTTCGTGCTCTCTTTCTCTCCATTAGCCATCTCGACGGTGAATGTTTCGGTTAAAGGTTGGGATTGACATTTGATTAGATGTTTGAATGCATGACTAACAAAACTCCTCTCCGCACCAGAATCGAAAAGAATGCATGCATAAGAGTTGTCAAGGAGGAACGTACCCGTAACAACAGTAGGATTAGCGACCGCTTCATTCTGGCCCATCGCCAAAACTCTCCCTGTATTGCCACCAATCGTTGCCTTGGGGCAGTTTCTCCTGAAATGCCCAACCTCTCCACATCCATAACAAGCTTGACCAGCACCTGCTCCCGTCGTCTGGTTGGTTGGTTGGGCTGGCACCTTGTAGTATCGAGCTGTGTGACCCTTCTTCCCACAACTGTTGCAACTCAAGTCACGGCAGGGTCCGTGATGATGGAAGTTACACTTGTTGCACAAAGGTAGTTTCCCAGCATAAACACCGGTAGGAGTTTGGGTGGTTGGAACAGTAGCTGGAGCAGCAGCAGGAGCACTAACAGCATGAACTGCCACTGTTTGTTGTTTCTTGGAGGGCTCCTACGAAGACTGACCCTTGCGTTTGTTCCATGATGTCTTCTTCTTCCCACCACTTTCCTTCTGTGGCTCAGAAACAGCTGTCACTTCGTCTAGATCAACCCCATTATCGATCAGAATTTGTGCCAGATCCTTGGCGCTCTCAAATGTAGTCGGTCTAGCAGCCAAGACATTTCCCTTGGTGGGTTGTGTCAGCCCCCAGATGTACCTCTCGATTTTCTTGCTTTCCGGGGTGACCATTCCCGGACAGAGAAGTGCCAGATCACAGAATCTAGCAGTGTAAGCAGCAATGTCAGAACCCTTCATCTTCAAGTTCCAAAGTTCGTGCTCCAACTTTTGCACCTCGCCCCTCGGGCAGTATTCAGCCAGCATGAGTTCCTTCAGTCTTTCCCAACCCATGGCATTAGCCACTGGCAGGGTTAGGGTTTTGACTCGACCATTCCACCAGGTCAAAGCTCTGTCAGTGAAGGTGCAAGCAGCAAACTTCACCTTGTTTGCTTCGGAACATGCGCAAATTTCGATGATGGATTCGATCTTCTCGAACCACCGAGTTAGAGCGATGACACCTCCATTTCCGTCGAAAGACTTGGGTTTTGCAGTCATGAAGTCCTTGTTGGAACACTCCTTTTGATGTCCCTGACTTCCATCTTGTCTCTGTGGGTCGGTTCCACCTCCAGCCCCACCAGCATTCACTTGTGCCATTGTTGCAGTCACGGCGGCTGTAACTGCTACTTGAAACATGACGGGATCGAACTGAGGGGGTGGTGGTGGTGGCGGAGTGTTGTCGTTTCTTCTGATGGGTCTTGGTCGAGGAGGCATCTTCTTCTAGAAACAATCAGGAAGAAGAGGATGGTAAGTCCTCAAGATATATGAAACAAAATATATCTCATCCTGATAAACAAGTGTTCTACCAAGCGATAAGCAAGAAAGGTTACTAATGTAACTAAGTTATCACTACGAAATAGATAGGTAGTAACACTAAGAATGAATCTCCTCACTGAATTTGGCTATAGCGAAATACTCCTATAGTATTTTCTAGTGAATGTTTTTGGTAAGTTTTAGGTCTGCTGTAACACCACCGTCACTCCCAAGCACATGTTGGTCATGTTTTGACTGAATATAGTTGATCAGGCTATATTCATCCGAAACATGATTACATAACTGCCCAGGCTTGACCGCAGTGTCCCAAAATCCGAATACTTTTTGTGTTGTTCCACTAATGACACGAATTCTGTTAGGTATGCATGCTCGTATACTTTTATAAAAATACTTATATTTTTGAAAGTATACTTTTAGTGTAGAGCACTTAGGCCCCTTTAGTGTTTATAGTTGTATACCATGTAAGGTTCGGTATACTAGTTCGCTATAAACAAGGGCTCTGATACCAATCTGTCACACCCCGAAACCGAAGGCGGAAACGTTCCGGGGTAGAGGACATCATGTATAGCATCACAACCAATGTATAATAGCAATCATAGCAACGCAACCATTACAATGAAAACTTAAATAAAAATGTTTACATCAATTTGGAAATCGTCTGGAACTTGTTTGAATTACATCATATAATTTGTATGAATATAAACATTAAACTCTTATTGCTGCCATTCCTCAAAAACCCAGCAGGTACCTGTCTACTGATTTCCTGAGAATACAAGCAGTTTGAAAATATCAGCATAAAGCTGGTGAGTTCATAAGCAGTAATTTGTAATGAAAACTTGTTGATGAGCTAGCCGAAATGTTTGTATAGATTCAAGAAAATCCGATATTTTCTTTAATGAAAATGTAGTGTTATCAGTTATGTAATAAACCATGAATATCTGTATGCTTCCAAGAAAATCTGATATTTTCTTTAGTGAAAATGTAGCGTTATCGATTACGTATAAAACCATGAATGTTCGTTACTGAAAACTGTAGTGATATACAAAAATACTACCTCATGTGACTAGCTAAAGCTAATCATGAAGTATAAATATTTTGTATGTAAAGCCATAGCATAATTGGTTCTGTTTGAAAACCCTGGCTTGGCCAGTATACGTAGTGTGTTTTAGTTCTATTTAGTATAAATAAAACCGTTGAAGAGTGTCAGATTGTAAACTAAAGGTGATTTATACATAATGTGAGTCGTATAACCATGCTTGATATGACTAGAGACCTTTCCAACGTTCTTCAGGCTTCGCGCTAAATGACATTTGTCACCCTAGGCATGCCTGCCTAACTATAGCTAGCAGTCCGGGTGTGGGATTGTCAGTCCCGAATAGATCTATTCACAAATCTCACACTCTCCTTCCAGGAGACTCTGGTTATACTATGATAGGATTTATCCCTGTACACCTAAGGGTACAGTAGTGAAGTAGCGCCTCACAGTATCGTACAATCTAGTTTACATGTAGTGTAGTAGCGTTCTACCGTAGTGAAAATCCGAATGTATACCGTTTGTAGTGATAATTACAGTTATGAAAACGTGATAAAGTAGTGATGCAAACTGTAAACTATTTCTGTCTTAGTGCATACGTTGAGTAGTGAAGGTTTCTATACTTGTTATGTTTAGAAAATCCCAAACTATACCGATTATAGTTTGCATGTAAAACGTAGTGAATAGCAAGTTCGGAAAATCATGCAAGTTTAGTGATAACGTCCCTTATACTCAACACAGTACAAAAGGGTTAAAGTATGAGAATTTCTTGAGTTTTGAAAACATTTATGTTTAGCTTGTATTCCCCCCTGAAAACATTAAAAATACGGAAAATGTAGGGGTATGAACTCACCTCGAGTGAGTGGTTTGATTGAAGGATCGATACGGAAAGTCGGGTGTTCAAGTGAAGCCTTAATCACGATTCGATCCTAATTATCACGCAATGACACATAAAAGAGACAAATGAAGGTATTTTACCACTATAAGTGATGGAAAACCACCCTAGAGACTTGGAAATGCTTGTCGGGACCCTATATGATCAAACGAGGGAGGTGTACAGCCAACAATGTGTGTGTGTGCGGACAGGGTGTGCGGTCAGCGTGTGTGTGTGGTTACACACAGGAGTGTGCGGCCCTACAGAGGACGTGTGCAGTCGTACAAGGGAGTGTGCGGCCGTTCACTCTTCATTCATGCTAAAAATGTTGATTTTCAAGTGTTTCCAAGTCAATACCAAGTCCAACTAGCAAATGGAGGCCAAACTCTCACTTTGGAGAGTCTTTCAAGAGTGTGCGGCCACCCTTATAAAGGTGTGCGGCCGTACACCTTCATATGAGGAAGAACATGATGAAACTTTGATGATTAAAGGCTTAGATCAATGGGTCCTTCATATATGATAAGCTAGGTGATGGAAAACTCACGTTTTTAAGGCCTTGAGAGTGTTCTTGGATGAAGTTCTTAGAGAGAGAAAGTAGAGAGAGAAAGTAGAGTGCAGCCAAATGAAAGGAATGAGTGAAGGGGTCACCCTATATAAATAGGGATGAGTGTGCGACTGGAGGACGCTGCCACATACTCGTGTGTGCGGCCATACAGTCATGTGTGCAGCCACACACTCATGTGTGCGGCCATACACTCGGGTGTGCGGCCACACACTCATGTGTGCGGCCATACACTCGGGTGTGCGGCCACACACTCATGTGTGCGGCCATACACTCGGGTGTGCGGCCACACACTCATGTGTGCGGCCATACACTCGGGTGTGCGGCCACACACTCATGTGTGTGGCCACACACTCCTTTTGATGGAGTGTTTGGCCTATTTGCAACCCTAAATCTTAAAACAACCCATTCCTAATTCAAACTTTGGTTGAACATGGCTTTAGATCATCCAAACAGGTTCAAAATAATGCTAAAGATAGCTGAAACGAGTTTAACATTGATAGAATTTGACTAAGGTACAAGATAGAAGTTTCGGGTTGTCACAGTGGAACGTTTGAATAATCTTATTATTCGGGAAGTCAAAACATGCAAAGTGAAACACAAGAGTAATCGAATCCAATATGGCCCCAAACTTTTGAGTATAAATAAAACTCCTTTTATTTAGTCGCCATATTGATTACACATTATTCATTGTATAATGTTTCGGGTAATCAACTTATTACTTGAATTATAACAACAGTTATCCCATGCTCCAAGCATGCACACTATGTTTACCTATGGTCATTACTTTGTGAAATAGATCAATTGAACACATTTCCAATGATACTCATTTCACAACTCCTAATCCTTATTGTTAGTGTAAGAATACAAACTTCTCGCCACTACTAGAATATGTTAGATTCGAACATTTTATGCATTGATCCTTTTGTAATCTTACTGCACAAAAGTCACCAAGACTTCGCCAATGAAATTACAAAGATCTCTATTGGCGATTGTTACAAGACAATTCCATAGATATGAAGTCCCATCTTTAAAGTACATTCCTTTGAACATCCTTCTTGCATAAAAGCTTCTAATCTAGACATAGATTCTCGATATCCAACTCCAAATATCGATATCCAAGTGCCCACAAGCGACCAATCCTTAGCGAACCTTCGATTGTCGTTGATAGTTGTTTAATTAATTTAGTCAATCCGGTTCTAGTCTCTTTTTCTCTCTTAATGCCCTAGGCATTTGGAAAATTTAGAACGGTCGAATATTACAGCACATGCAATCGATCCTATAGCCGAAGCGTATGGGACACGATTCATAATGGAAAACATGAAACTTTACCCGTTTCTTGCTATAATATTACCATATATAGACTTCCTTTATGTTGAATCTTTTCAACATAACATCCATATGTGCCCTTCGACTAAATTCAATTACAATTTCTCGATCTAAGCTTTTAGATTTTGAAACGAAGTATACTATTCTCTCCCTTAATTATAGCAAAACAACTTTTCAACCCCTGCAACTTTGCAAAGTGAACCTTTTGTTTTCTATAATTAGTATTGCTAACTTGCAACACTTAAAATAATAATAATCATGCTCCCACTAACATGATAATTATGTCCATACTAGCATAACTTTTATGCTCCCACTAGCTTTGACACGTATTCAGAAAACATTTGGACTTCTAGAAATCAATACTTATTGACTTCCAAAGTTCATATTTCTAATACGATATGCTTCGATAAGCCTTTATCTAAGCTTCTCAAACTCATACAACTTCCCTTAGATAGTTCATATGTGTGTCTAAACAATTTCAGCACTTATAGCAATAAGTCTTAAATGTTTAAACTAATTGCCAAATCTCACAATTCGAACTATGAAGAGGGATGCCGTAATCATAATCGAATTTGATAATGCAATTTACACAATCGCTATCTCCTTAAAATCTCTCTTAGTGAAAGCGTTTCCTCACAATCGTTTTCATGAAGCGGAGAGAAACCTTATGACACTTATATTTTATGGCGTATGTGTTCCTATCCATTGTGAATTTGTCATAACCATAATCATAAGACAATGTTTGTGACAAATCCAAACTCTTATGGACAGAACATGTTTATTCTAAATGTCTTGCCATCATGGGTGTGACAACCCGAAAATTTTTGCCTCGTAAGTCCAGCCATTCAATCCAACCGAGTGTCAGACCCGTTTCTACTATCAGTTAGCATTGTTTAGAATCTGTTTAAGGGTTCAAAGCTTAGTACATTCAAGCATTGGCTATATGATTGAGTTGCGTAAGTTCATCGAGTTGAAATCGAGCCAGAAACTCTATGACAAGGAGTTTACGGCTGCAAACTAGGAGTTTACAGCCGTAAACTCTTAGTGGCCGTAAACTATCCTCCATATATGAGAGTTTACTTCATTTTTCTTCATTTATTCAAGTCCTAGCCGCAAACTTCCATTCACTCTCAAGTATCATCAACTTCTTCATCCCCGATCTTCAAAAACGTAAGTGATTCTTTGATTTAGTTGTTGTTATTATTTTTAATTATGAATCACCCTTTGATTCCATCCATGAAAATCGGATTTTTGGGTAGATCTTCAAGATCTTCATCTTTCACCAAGAACACACACTTGTTCTTGGTGGCCGAAAACTCCTTTTTAGGCTTCTAAATTGTGAGTATTCCTTCCATACACTTGCTAACTAGTAGAATCATTAGCCTAAATGCCTGGAACAAACAATTTGAGGATGATATCCAGGAGTTTACGGTCGTAAACTCCCTAGACCGTAAACCCCTTGGCCATAAACACCCTAGACCGTAAACATCATGGCCGTAAACACTTATGTGTGGTCGTAAACTCCCCTTTGATGAATCACATGTGATTCTAACACTTAGTCTAAGTGTTTCCTAGGCCCTACGGGTGTTTCCTTGCATGTTAGTTGCTTCTAAACACTATATTCATGCCAATGCATGCCATATATGTCATTTTAGGACTTGTTTGTGTCTCGGGACTTCATTCGTGGAACTTCTCATCCTTACGCGCACATTCGTTTGAATCACCCACATAAGGTGAGTTCATACCCCTATAATCAATCTTTTAAATTGTTTTAAATGCTTTTAAGTGGGGGGGGGGGGAATACAAGTTGAACACAATGTTAATTGTGTAAATGTTTGTTATAAACATATTTCAAAGGATTGCTTATGTTTTTATAAGTGATCAAAACATTTCAAAAACTCTTTTTAAGTTATGTTACATTATAGTTTATAAAACTCCTTTTTTAAAGTACAATCATAACTTAGAAGATAAATGAGCCTTTTCAATAACTGTTCAAGTAAACATACTAGTAAACTATAATAGGTATAGTTTAGGGGTTCAGTTCATACTAGATACTAGAGGATGTCAATTTAAAAGACAACTGTGTACTTACATTTTCCCATTACTAGTAAACTATACTAGGTACTACTCATCACATTATGACCTTAATAAAACAAACTTGTTTTAAGGTAATCTGTACTTCAGGATGTCAATTTCAAAGACAACTGTGTACTTACATTTTCCCATTACTTTCATATTGTGACAGTTCCACTTGAAAGTTAATGCAAACTATTTTCGAGTTAAGATAGTTATAAACTAGGGAAAACTTACATCTTTTCAAACGACAAACAGAACAGTCAAGTCTAGTACAATCAGTAGAAAGGGGGCCTATAACGCTAACTTTATGATTCCTTAGTTTATACATCAGGATTATATATTAATCGGATCCGACAGGTAGTAGGATGTGTGATTTCCGCTTCATTTCATGTTCCTTGTTTGGTTGTGGGCTTAGAGCAGATTCACCCAGCCTACTATCTATTCGATCATAGCTATATATATATTCTGTATACACCAAGTTGATTATAAGGAGTACCAGGTATGGGTCAGGTCATAGGACACTAATTCAATACACCGTTTTCTAGTACAAAACATACTTTTCAAATAGAACATTTGGTATACAAAACTAGAAACTTACCAGTAAGGGTTTAATCCATTTTATTAAACCAGTATAACTTAAAGGACCTTAGGTGGTTAATTCTATAATACCTTAGTTTATACATCAGGGTTATATATAGTTAATACCCGATAGGTAGTTGGATGTGTGCTTTCCGCCTCATTTCCTATTCCTTGTTTGGTTGTGGGGTTAGGGCAGATTCACACAATTAACTATCTGTTCGATATTAGATTATATATAGCTAGTATAGAAGGAACCATTGTGGTTACCATTTTTACTAAAAGAAATAAGGGTTTTCTTAAGGAATGTTTTCATCAAATATAAAGGAACTGTTACAGTTAACTCCGTGAGTACCAAGTGAATACACCAGGGTTATATACAAGCAAGATCTAACAACCAATGGGATGTGTGCCTTCCGCCTTATTTCCTTTTCCTTGTTTGGTTGTGGGCTAAGGGCAGATACACACAACCGATTGTTTGTTTACTCTGGGTTTTATATAACTTGTATCCATTTAGTACTCATAGAAAGGATTGTAGAGTCATTTTTACTTATCTTTCATCAAAGCAGGAAATATAAGATTTTATGGAGGAATAGGCGAACTTTTCTAAACAGAACTTACAGTTTACTTACAACATACTACAAATTTCTTACAACTTACTTACATCACTAAACTCTTATGAACTCACCAGCTTAAATGTTGATCTACGCTTTCAAAATAACTTGCATTCTCAGGAGACCAGTAGACAGGTACGCGCACTGTGATTCAGAAGATGGAGCATAATAGCTTCATGTCTTGTTTTGTTATTTACTTTGTAGTCTATGTTATGTGAACCACATACTTTGTAAACACTTTCTTTCTAATGAAATGGTTGTTTATTACTTTTATTACTATGATGCATGTCTTGTGATACTAAACATGACGTCCTCCGCCCCCGAACGTTTCCGCCGTTCCGGTTTTGGGGTGTGATAGATTGGTATTAGAGCATTGTTTATAGTGAACTAAGTATATCAACCGATAAAAGATATACAACTATAAATACAATGGGGCCGAAGGGCTCTGGATAATATTATATTTTAAAAATATAACAATACCTTAAAAAAGTATACACACGTGCTTATACATATATACATACTAGAACAAGTATCACATGAAGAACAGAACATAAGTATTTAAAGGTTGAACACTTTGGTCAAACCTGGACAGTTATGTAATCATAACTAGGATCAATATAGCCTGATCAACTATATTCATTCGAGATGTGACCGACATGTGTTTGGGAGTGATGTGGTGTTGCAACAGTCTTAAAACTTACCTAACTCTATTCAAGGGATTTCTAGATCAGTACATAAAGTTAGAATACTATGGGAGTATTTTATGATACTATAACACGACAACAAGTTTAAAACATACCAAGTACATTACATTAAAATACTATAGGAGTATTTTAGGCACTAAATAAATAACTTATGTGATAACTTAAAAGACCCTTACGGATAGGTCTATAATCTTGCAATGTATACTTCCAAGGTTTTATATAATTGAGATTTTATAGACTTAGAATTTGTGATCTACGCTTCACTACCTGTTCCTTGTTTGGTTGTGGTTTTGGAGTAGGATCACTTATTCGAAGGTCTATTTAATCTTAAATTATATACAACTTGTATACATTGTGCAATTATAGGAGGACTCTGTAAGGATCACCCCATAATGTTTCACTTAAAACTCATAGATTCTTTAGTCACTTCCATTCTCGCACGACAAACCCAGATAGATGTAACCACTACCTCATAGCAGTCAACATAAGAGTCAAGGAGGAACGAGAGCAGGCTCAGGAGAAGCTTTGAAAGAAGGATCAACCGAAGTAACCAAAACGTCACAATTATTCACATTATGTGTTAGTGGAGACACTACTCACATTATGTGTTAGGATTATTTTCTTTCGTGCAATTGGTAACAATTATTCAGGTCACAAATATTCATTCGAGGATAGCCATTTCTAATTCATAAAGTTTATTTGGTATAGACTCTTTTATGAATTGTTTCTAGAACCCTGTGAAAGTCAGCACCCGGTACAATCAGAACTAGGATAACCTTGTCTTTCAGCTTTTGGCTTATAAACCACTGCTATAGACTTATTCCATCTCATCTTTGTATTCTTTTAGCAAAGATGCCTCCTCGTCGATCAGCGAGACGCACAACTTTGATAACTCCAACTCAAACGCCACTACCTCCGCCACAATTCGATCCTGCTGCTCTCCAAGCAGCGATATCAGCCGCAGTGGCAACTACTCTAGCTCACTTCAGCGAAAGTGGTACCTTCGGATCAAGTAGCGGTACCCACTTAACCAACCCCGGAGTTACTCATGAACACCCAAGGGAGTGTTCGTACAAGGACTTCATGAACTACAAACCCAATTCCTTTAATGGAAATGGAGGAGCCATCACTCTGAGGCGATGGTTTGAGAAAACAGATTCGGTCTTCGCAATCTGTTCGTGCCCAGAAGGGAGCAAAGTGAAGTTTACTGCCTGCACCTTCTCCGACAGAGCTCTAACATGGTGGAATAGCCATGTTAAGTCACTGACCCTATCAGTGGCTAACTCAATAGGTTGGGAGAACCTAAAAGAGATGATGCTGGAAGAATACTACCCGAGGGCCGAAGTTCAGAAGCTGGAACAAGAACTATGGGAGCACACTATGGTCGGCTCGGACATAGTGACCTACACTGACAGGTTTAGCGACCTGGTAGCATTATGCCCTGGGATGGTTACCCCGGAGAGCAAGAAGATAGAAAGATATGTTTGGGGTTTATCTGCTCCGATCCAAGGAGATATGTTGTCTTCTAACCCAACCACATTCGATCGTGCCAAATGCCTGGCCCAACGACTCATTGACCATGGAGTCTACCATGGCGTGGTAGTCCCTATTCCCGAGCCATCGAGGGGAGAGGACTATAAACGGAAGTCGGGGAACAAGAGGAAGAAGAAGCAGACAACACAAGAACCCCAGCAGGAGCAACAAACGAGTACTATATACGCCGCCACAACACCTGCTACTCCAGCACCTGCCAGTCGATATGATGGAACTGTCCTGAAGTGTGATGGTTGTAACTACCACCACATCGGAGTATGTCGAGAAATGCAGTGCCTAAAATGCCATTGAAAGGGACACACAGTCCGTTTCTGCAGGGCACCGGATCAACCGATCTCCCAAGTCCCCGGAGTTGAAGAAAACCAAGCCTGCTATGGTTGTGGTGAGACTGGACACTATAGGAGGGACTACCCGATAACAAAGAACTCAGGAGCAGATGGACAAATTATAATGATCACCGCAGGAGAATCAACCCCGGAATCCCCAACGAGCAGCAATACGTTTTCGAATTAAAGAATTACTTAAAAAAATTATTTTATATTTATATAAGATTAAAACTTGGGGAAAACACTTAAAAGTAATTATAATAACTCGCTTATGGAAACACGTCATAGTATTCAAGAGAACTAAAAGATTCGTTCTGAGAAGCTATGATGGCTTAGTATGTACATCAGGGTTGTGCATAGCTAAGATTTTGCAGACTTGGAGTGAGTGATTCCGCCTTAATTCCTGTTCCTTGTTTGGTTGTGGATTTGAGGCAGAGTTACTCAGTCGACTATCTAATTCATCTTAATTATTCATAACTTGTATATTCCAGGCGATCATAGTGGTACAGAGGAGGATCGTAGTATAAAGTATCGACACTAGTTATCAAAGCAGTTTCATTGTATGTACTCGCTCATCGCGGTACGATACGTAGAAGTGTTAGCATCGAGGAGAAACAGAAAGCACTAGAAAGTATACACAGAGTATATTGTCAAGCACACTAGGGGTACATCATCGTATAACAAACTTTTCTTTCAAATCGGCCTAACTTTTGTTCAGTAAAGAGTCCGTTACTATCATTCGTCATGAGTTGGCGTGGTCCTCACCATACTAAGTTCATATGTTTCTATCTCCTGGACCGTCAAATTCACGAAACCTTCGTCATTCGTAATGACAGTCCGACCTAGACCTCAGTTTTGTCCCTCGTATTATAAACCCTGAAGTACTCGTGCGAAGAGTACTTTGCCCTCCAAAGCCTTGCCGCCTTATGTTCAGCAGACCTTTCCGAAATACCACTCGTTCAACAGATCAAGTTCGAGCACAGAGGCTAAGGACAAATACAGCCCACCTATCACTATTCAGTGTATACACGAGGGTGGTATATGGTTATGAGTACGCAAATTTAGTATGTGTGCTTCCGCCCTATCTCATGTTCCTTGTTTGGTTGTGGACCTGGGGCAGAGTCGCACATCCGACCGTCTTACTAATCTTAATTATATACGACTCGTATACACGAGGTAATGATAGATGGACAAAGTATGAATCCTATCATGAACAATAGGGCAAAGTTGCAAGGTCTACGAGTGGTTATTCTGCCAATCAGAGGAACACAACCCCAACAGTACTGCTAAGAAAGCTAATTTCGGGACGAAATTCCATCTAACGAGGGGATGATGTGACAACCCGAAAATTTTTGCCTCGTAAGTCCAGCCATTTAATCGAACCGAGTGTTAGACCCGTTTCTTCTATCAGTTAGCATTGTTTAGAATCGGTTTAAGGGTTCAAAGCTCAGTACATTCAAGCATTGGGTATACGATTGAGTTGCATAAGTTCATCGAGTTGAAATCGAGCCAGAAACTCCATGACAAGGAGTTTATGGCTGCAAACTAGGGGTTTACAGCCGTAAACTCTTGGTGGCCATAAACTATCCTCGATATATGAGAGTTTACTTCATTTTTCTTCATTTCTTCAAGTCCTAGCCGCAAACTTCCATTCTCTCTCAAGTATCATCAATTTCTTCATCCCCGAGTTGTTGTTATTCTTTTTAATCATAAATCACCCTTTGATTCCATCCATGAAAATCGTCTTTTTGGGTAGATCTTCAAGATCTTCATTGTTCACCAAGAACACACACTTGTTCTTGGTGGCCGAAAACCCCTTTTTAGGCTTCTAAATTGTGAGTATTCTTTCCATACACTTGCTAACTAGTAGAATCATTACCCTAAATGCCTGGAACAAATGATTTGAGGATGATCTCCAGGAGTTTACGGCCGTAAACTCCCTTGATCGTAAACCCCTTGGCCGTAAACACCCTAGACCGTAAACATCATGGCCGTAAAAACTTATGTGTGGCCGTAAACTCCCCTTTGATGAATCACATGTGATTCTAACACCTAGTCCAAGTGTTTCCTAGTCCCTATGGGTGTTTCCTTGCATGTTAGTTGCTTATAAACACTATATTCATGCCAATACATGGCATATATGTCATTTAGTTCTCGTTTGTGTCTCAGGACTTCATTCGTGGAACTTTTCATCCTTACGCGCACATTCGTTTGAATCACCCACATAAGGTGAGTTCATACCCCTACAATCAATCTTTTAAACTGTTTTAAATGCTTTTAAGGGGGGGGGGGGGGGAATACAAGTTGAACACAATGTTAATTGTGTAAATGTTTGTTATAAACATCTTTCAAAGGATTCCTTATGTTTTTATAAGTGATCAAAACATTTCAAAAACTCTTTTTAAGTTATGTTACTTTATAGTTTATAAAGCTCTGTTTTTAAAGTACAATCATAACTTAGTAGATAAATGAGTCTTTTAAGTAACAATTCAAGTAAACATACTAGTAAACTTTAATAGGTATAGTTTAGCGGTTCAGTTCATACTAGATACTAGAACATACTATAAAGAGAAACAGGGAGGAAGATACAATACACGATAACAGAAAGAACATACTAAGATACTATAACAGAAAGAACATACTAAGATGCTATAGCAGAAGAACAAACCAGGATCTAATTATACCAATAATCACTAACTCATTGTTCTAAACAAAAGGTGATAATAAATTGGGTATACATGATCAGATAAATTTAATGTGAGGCTACTTCACGGCTTAGCAATTTGTTTGTTGAAGTCGCGTTTGGTAACCAGAATCACTTGCAGGGAGAGCGTATAGTATGGGTACTACTCATCACATTATGACCATAATAAAACAAACTTGTTTTAAGGTAATCAATACTTCAGGATGTCAATTTGAATGAAAACTGTATACTTACATTTTCCCATTACTTTCATATTGTGACAGTTCCACTTGAAAGTTAATTCAAACTATTTTCGAGTTAAGATAGTTATAAACTAGGGAAAACTTACACTTTTTCAAACGACAAACAGAACAGTCGAGTCTAGTACATTTAGTAGAAAGGGGGCCTATAATGCTAACTTTATGATTCCTTAGTTTATACATCAGGAATATATATTAATCGGATCCGACAGATAGTAAGATGTGTGCTTTCCGCTTCATTTCCTGTTCCTTGTTTGGTTGTGGGCTTCGAGCAGATTCACCCAGCCTACTATCTATTCGATCTTAGCTATATATATATATATATATATATATATATATATATATATATATATATATATATATATTCCATATACACCAAGTAATCATAAGGGGTACCAGGTATGGGTCAGGTCATAGGACACTAATTCAATACACCGTTTTCTAGTACAAAACATACTTTTCAAATAGAACATTTGGTATACAAAACTAGAAACTTACCAGTAAGGGTTTAATCCATTTTATTAAACAAGTAGAACTTAAAGGACCTTAGGTGGTTAATTCTATAATACCTTAGTTTATACATCAGGGTTATATATAATTAATACCTGATAGGTAGTTGGATGTGTGCTTTCCGCCTCATTTCATGTTCCTTGTTTGGTTGTGGGCTTAGGTCAGATTCACACAATTAACAATCTGTTCGATATTAGATTATATATAGCTAGTATAAACTAAGTGATTTTAGAAGGAACCATTGTGGTTACCATTTTTACTAAAAGAAATAAGGGTTTTCTTAAAGAATGTTTTCATCAAATTTAAAGGAACTATTACAGTTAACTCCGTGAGTACCAAGTGAATACACCAGGGTTATATACAATGAAGATCTAACAACCAATGGGATGTGTGCCTTCCGCCTTATTTCCTTTTCCTTGTTTGGTTGTGGGCTTAGGTCAGATACACACAACCGATTGCTTATTTACTCTGGGTTTTATATAAATTCTATCCATTTAGTACTCATAGAACGGATTGTAGAGTCATTTTTACTTATCTTTCATCAAAGCAGGAAATATAGGATTTTCTGGAGGATTAGGCGAACTTTTCTAAACAGAACTTACAATTTACTTACAACATACTACAGCTTTCTTACAACCTAGTTACATCACTAAAATCTTATGAACTCACCAGCTTAAATGCTGATCTACGCTTTAAAAATAACTTGTATCGTCAGGAGACCAGTAGACAGGTACGCGCACTGGGATTCAGAAGATGGAGCATAATAGCTTCATGTCTTGCTTTGTTATTTACTTTGTAGTCTATGTTATGTGAACCACATACTTTGTAAACACTTTCTTTCTAATGAAATGGTTGTTTATTACTTTGATTACTATGATGCATGTCTTGTGATACTAAACATGACGTCCCCCGCCCCCGAACGTTTCCGCCGTTCCGGTTTTGGGGTGTGACAAAGGTTCCTACCATTGCTTCCAAGTTATTTAGCAGCTCCCCTATACCAGTCAATGTACTTTCATTGAACAAGGTGCTTTGCCTTATGCAATCTATTGAGAACTCATAGAATTCACATGCATAGCTAAGTTAACTGGAATGGCACAAAAACAAGAATATTTTAACACGATAGGTTACAAACCTCAAGTTGTGAGCTAGTGTCTAATAAGTTTACTGTTGATTAGTTCTCGAACCTTTTCAAGAACATTTAGACTTCCACTGACCTCTTGACATATAAGATTCTCTTGTTAGACACTACCATAAATAACATAACTAATAATCAAGAGTAAACTTAGTTGGTATTTGTCTTATTAGCATCTTGCGATGGGAATCTTTGTTTACTTAGAAAATTATGACACTACCATAAATAACATAACTAATAATCACATCCATTTCAATATTGCTAATAATAGAAATACACAAACATCAACTTTTCATACATGTCATTGCAAGGATAAATAAATAAGACAAAATCAAAAATTATTATATTGCGGAATAATTTGTCCTTACAACGCAACTCAGATGAAAACTATGCTATTACATTTCTTAGCAATCTACCCTAACTCTAAAGTAGCAGCTCAAAAATCCGATCTTCGAATCCATGCGATCGAAATCCATTTCTTCACGATCAGATTCAACACGCTTCTTCCTTTAAGCTTCCTCTCTTTTCTTCGATCCTACAAAACATCACAATGCAATCTTATCACATCATGTATTAAGAATCAAAAATAGGAACTTAACAGAGTTAGATAGTGGATTTTACCTGAAGAAGATGTTTCACTAGGGATATCCTTGGTGCCAATAGGTCCTGCTTTATCATTACAAGAGTTAACGCGATTTAATGGTTCTACGACATATCTCCCCTTCGTTTTCTAAGAGGTCATTTCACAAAGACCTTTGGTATCATCTGCATTGTCAATAGGAGTAGACTAAAAGAATTCGTCGCACCCATCTACAATATCATCATCTACAATGGACAACAATTATGATGTTTGATTTTTGTTCAGTCCTGAAGTTGCGAAAAACTGATTCAGAACAGTTTGCACTTTCGGAAAAACTGTTGCCTTTTCTTTTAAAATCTTTGATCCTTTATTTTCACAAATACGAACAAACTCAACTGAATTTTCGGCAATCAACTATTTCACTGGGATATCCTCATTTTGTACAAAAGCCGAACAATCAATCTCATCCTCTACGGATATCTCACTCATGCCACTTTTATCAAATTCAAAGACATTTTCAGTATCGAAAGTGTTTTCCGAAATCAATTTTGTGCATAAAGAGTGAACTTTATGTACAATATCTAATTTAATATTCTCTTTATCATTTTCATCCAACATTTGTTTTAGCATGCTTTTATGATCTTTGGACTGAAAAATTACCACAAAATAGTTGTCAGAGGCATGCACGCTGTTACTGGCATATCCTCTTTGCTCTGAAACATCACCACAAACCATCAGACATCTTCCCTTTTACTCTGGCACCTCATACTTCACTACGAAACATCCACCATGCGTGGGTTTGTGTCACACCCCCAAACCAGAATGGCGGAAACATTCGGGGGTGGGTGACTTCACGTAGTATCATAACAGTTGAATATTGTAAAGAAAGTAAACACAACCATCATAAATATAATAAAAACTTACATTATTGCGTGTAATACATGTTTCAAAAGAATATTATGTGACAACCCGAAATTTCTAACTTATACATTCTTCATTTTTATCAAAGTTAGCCTCGTTTTTTTTTGCTATTTTGTAATGAAGTTTTGGGTCTATATAAGTACATTAGGCTTAGTATAATCAAGATATGAGTCTTAGGAAGGGTTAGAATGTGTGTAAAATCACAAAATCGGGCCAAACACACCAAACAAGGTGTATGCGGCTGCACACCCGATTGTGCGGCCAGCCAGCCGCACACAACCGACCGCACACCCTCCTAGCCTCACACTCCAGCCTATATAAAGGACCCTAAGTCAACCTTACACCCTTTTCCCACTCCTTCAAAGCTGGAACATTTTCTCTCAAGAGTCCTTCAAGTTTTCTTCTCCAATCGGCAATACAAGTAAGTAAACATCCTTAGATCATTACTACAACACATTAGAAAGCCTTTTCCTCGATTTTGATCCATGAAATCATCGTTCTAGATGATCTTCATGTGTGTACGGCTGCACACACACATCATGTGTGACCGCACACACATCTTTTGGCCCTAAAATGGACTTAAACACTCATATAAGCATAGCATCGGCCAAAACACCTTCTTAGGATCATCACAAAACCTTGGAAAATCGATTTGGACACATTTCTATGGGAGTGTACGGCCGTACACAGGCCTGGCCGCACACCCCTGGCCGCACACACAATGTGCAACCGCACACACCCTTTTAAGGGTCCAAAATGGCAACAAACTCCCATTCCGGCTAAGAAATGGTCAAAACACCTTCACTAGAACATTCCTAAGGCTTGGAAAAACGTTTTTGACACACTTCATAGTGAGTAGGGCTGTAAACGAACTGAACGTTCGGCGAACCGTTCGTGAACGGTTCGGCGGGAAGTTCGTTTATGTTCGTTTATTTAATAAATAAACGAACATGAACACAAAATCTTGTTCGTTTAGTTAAATGAACGAACATGAACAATGGTCTCGTTCATTCATTTATGTTCATGAACGTTCGCTTATGTTGTTCGTTTACGTTCGTTTATATTCGTTCGTTTAAGTTTTTTATGTTCATATATTTTCAATTGTTTTTTTATTACATTACTACATTATAGTTCATTTATGTTCAATTGTGTTTGTTTATCTTTGTTCGTTTATGTTCGTTTGTTTATGTTCGTTTAGCATGTTCACGAACATAAACGAACGAACATGAACAAGGCAATTTGTTAAACAAACGAACATGAACAAGAAAACTCCGTTCGTTTATCCGTTCGTGTTCGTTCGATTGTTCGTGTTCGTTCGGTTCATTTACAGCCCTAATAGTGAGTGTACAGCCGCACACAGGCTTGGCCGCACACTCTGGCCGCACACACACAAAACCCATGCTTTTGTGGCCTTACACTCCAATATAGGGCCATATACCCCTTATATGCAACCATATGAGTTGGTAACACTTAATTTTAAGTGTTTTTATGTCCTTGAGGCATGTCCCTATCACCATTAGTGGTTATATACATTAATATATTCATATATGTGTTATTACATGAAAATAGGATTCGTTTGTGCTCAAGACATCAATTGACACCCGGTGATCCTATATCGACCTTTCATACGAGTTACTCACTGCAGGTGAGTTCATACCCCCTTAATCAACCTTTGAAATGATTTTAAATGCTTTAATGGGGGGGGGGGGGAATAAAAGTTGAAATATTCTAGTTATTGCTTTAATCACATGTGATTAATGACTAGAACAAACAGAAAGATTTACTACTACTTTCAAGTTACTATCAAAATTATGGTTTTCAAGCGTTTCAAAACCTTTTATTAAACTTTTAGATACTAAAACTGTTTCCAAACTCTTTTAAACTTGCGTTGTTTTCAAACTCATATGTACACTAATATATTTATATAAGTAAGACTTGAAGGACTTAAGACTGATAGCTCACCTTATTTCCTGTTCCTTGTTTGGTTGTGGACTTAGGGTATCATGTTATTTGTCCGAATGTCGTTGAATTCTTAGTTATATATATATATATATATATATATATATATATATGTATATATATATATATATATATATATATATATATATATATATATATATATATATATATATATGTGTGTGTGTGTGTGTGCGTGTGTGTGTGTTGGATATAAAAGCTTTCACTTCAGTTCATTACCTTTGTGTAGGAAAGGAATACCTACCACATTACTATTTAACTATAATAGGTATAGTTAAGGTTTTAGTACTCACTACTACTATTACAATGGCACATTCAAGAGCCAGTACAGTTATGAGTCAATACACGCTATACACTATACAACAGAACATACTATACACTAGTACAGAGAAAACATTACTACACTATGACATACTACATAAACATTTGAATACTATAAACAGAATGTGACATACTACTTCTCGATACGACACTTTATTGTGCTATCACCTTGTAACCAGAGTGTCCTGGAGGGAGAGCGGGCATTATGTGTATAGATCTATATGGGACAGACACTCCCACATCCCGACTGCTAGCTACAGTCCCAGCCGATAAGGCCAAGGGGTGACATAATGTTACCTCACTACATACGACCTGGAGGGTCATCAGTTATTCAGCCGTCGATCAGCATGGTTGCATACGAGTTCACATGCAAACCTTTAATTAACCAATTAAGAATTAAAGATAAAATAGACTCTCCGAGGCGTATTGTTCATCTAATACTACCTGGAGTCTACATTTTCATTTCCTTAGACTCCCCGAGGTGTACTGTACATTTAGTACTACCTGGAGTCTGTATTTTATCACTTTATGACCAGCAGTGTCACTGCTGAGGAAAAACATTATTTTCCCTTAATACACTTATTTGGTAATCACCTTTCATGAGTGAAGTCTAAAACTATATTTTCATACTGATAGTTTCATTGGGGAAAACTCTTACTATTACGAAAGAACAAACATATAAACAATCGGGTCTTGGTAGAAGACTACATTTTTACTGGAAAATATAGGATTTTCTAGGGAGTATACTATTTACAAACATTTGAAATCAGTTACTACATTAAGTTATTACAAACATTTTCATACAAGTAATGACACTAAATACTTATGAACTCACCAGCTTTATGCTGATAAACTCATTCAAAATAACTTGTATTCTCAGGTCATCCGTAGACAGGTACCGATGAAGCTTTTGAGAAGATGGAGCACATACAAGACTCATCTTTTATTTTGATTATACTTTTGGGTGTCTTACAAACTATTCAGAACACGCTTGTATTACAATTATTATATTAATGCAATGGATGTTGTTGCTTGTCTTTACTATTATGCATTGTTATGATACTGTACATGACGTCCTCCACCCCAGAACGTTTCCGCCGTTCCGGTTTTGGGGTGTGACAGATTGGTATCAGAGCACTGTTTATAGTGAATCGAGTATATCAACCCATAAAAGATATACAAACTATAAACACCGCGGGATTAAAACACTCTGACCAAGAAATTATACTTTTAAATAATAAAATATTTAACTAAGTATATATGTATATACATCTATTCATACCAGGGTCAGTATCATACTAGAACAGAACAAAAGTATTGTGATTGTTGAACCACACAATTAGGCTTAGAGACATATAGTCAAACCTAGGGGGATATAGCCTGATCAAATATATTTTCCGAGGAGTGACTAGCATGTGCCTAAGAATGATTGTAGTGTTGCAACAAGTCTAAAAACTTACCAACACTACTACAACAAGAACCTTAGAACAGAACTTAAACCTAAAATACTATAGGAGTATTTTGTGTTACTATAATTACCTATGTGCCAACTAAAAAGGATCTTCATTAGTACGTCTATTAACTATTCTTTTCCCCATTCTCACGTAGATAACATGGCTGGCTTCCATCTCCCTGGCGATCCGTATTATCCCAACCAGGGCATTGGTGGATGGCTTGATGATGAGCCAGAAGATGATCACCCAATCCCTTTGGATGATCACCTCGCAGAAGGCTTTTCGGATGGCTCTGACTCCGAACCAGAGGTCAACAACTTGCCCCAAGAAGTCCCAATCCCAAACCTCAATCCCCGTCCGGCATTTCAAGGTCCCACTCCCTTGTGGGCGACAACCTTGAATCGATGGAGTGATGAGCAGGGTCAGCCTTTACCTTTCAATGGAGACCGAAGCTTTTACAATATAAGCGAGGGAGGTTCTGCTGACCGAGTCCTACCCATCATGGTTTGTAGGATTGCTCGGAACGTCGAGCAAGGTCATGCAGCCATCGACCGAGTAATGGAAGTTGACGCCAACTCTAGCCTTAACACAGTCCGCATTCGCCAACTAGAAGAAGCTATGGAAAGAACTAGGAGGACCAACGAGACTCTGCAGCAACAGCTAGCTGCATCCAGAGCCGAAGTCATGGAACTCCGAGTGCGTCAGAGGGCGCAGGAGCAACATCTTCAAGAAGTGGTACGTCAACTGGCAGATCTGAGGGTTCGCCCGAGGGATACCCGTCACCGGTAGAAGATGTCGACTCATCTTTTCTTTTGGGACAAGGAATAGCCTTTCTTTTCTGTGCCCTATGGAGCACTTGTCTGTAAACATTTCTAACTTTGAAAGTACTCCAACTAGACTTATAAGCTGCCAACATTTTCCCTTATGGTTTGATGTAAGACCTACTGTTAGGTCATTTTTCCCCAAACTCATTTTACATCATTAATACCAGTAATATTAGCAGTTATCTAATCTATGGGAAAGTCTTTACCTTTGTGATTCCCTACTCTATTGTTATGCCTCTATCTGATAATTGGACTATGGTGATTTAGTCCATGAAACACACTCTCATCATACTAACAATTGATTCTTACTATTATCATCATCTCTATCAACTTTCAGTAAAAGATGCCGCCTCGTCCTCGTCCGACCAGTGGCAGACCTGCAAATCAAGCTCCACCACCACCACTCATCCGCAGTTCGATGCGGTGATGTTTCAGGCAGCTGTGACCGCAGCTGTGACCGCCGCCATGGCCCAAGTAAACTCTGGTGGTGTTAGTGGAACGGGGACTGGCACCAACTCTAGCCATGGTGAAATCCATCCGCGTGCACGAGAGTGTACCTATAAAGATTTCATCAGCTGCAAACCAACCTACTTCAACGGAACTGGAGGGATCATTGCATTGTCCCAATGGATCAAGAGAACAGAAGCAATCTTCGAGATGTGCTCATGCCCTGAAGGAAGCAAGATTAAGTTCGCTGCTTGCACCTTCACTGAAAGGGCCTTGACGTGGTGGAATGGCCATGTCAAATCACTCTCATTGGTAGCAGCTAACGCCTTGGGCTGGGATACACTGAAGGACCTTATGACAAGGGAGTACTGCCCCAGGGGGGAAATGAGAAGCTCGAGGAGGAGCTGTGGAACCTCAAAATGAAGGGTTCCGACATAGTGGCTTATACAGCCAGGTTCTACGACCTGGTGACTCTATGTCCCAACATGGTCCCCACCGAAAGCAAGAAAATTGAAAGATACATCTGGGGTCTGGTACCCCCATATCGAGGGAACGTTCTAGCATCTCACCCTGCGACCTTTGAAAGTGCCAAGGAATTGGCCCAAAGGATTATCGATCACGAGATTCCTTCTACTCCAACAACAACTACAACGACTGCCCCTACATCAACCAAAACAGCTGACAACAAGAGGAAGCGTTGGGACCGAAAGAAGGGCAAGTCAGCTCAACCCTCTTCTAAGAACCAACAGACGGTGGCTGTCCATGCTGCCACTACTCCTACTGCCCCTGTACCAGCAAACCTTATGCAGGGAACCTACCCAAGTGAACCAAGTGCTCCTTCCATCATAACGGCCCCTGCCGGGAAATGCACTGCACAAATTGCGACCGGAAGGGCCATACCGCCCGGTTTTGCAGAACACCACCCAAACCCATCACCCAAGTCCCCAGTGCAGGAGTGAGCCAGGCCTGCTACGGGTGCGGCGAGACAGGGCACTTCAAAAGAAACTGCCCTAAAGCTGGGAATGCGGGAGGAGCAGGAAGACTACTTGCTATTGGCCACAATGAAGCCGTGGCAGACCCCACAGTAGTCACGGGTACGTTCCTTCTCGATAACTCTTATGCTTGTATCCTATTCGATAGTGGGGCAGAAAGGAGCTTCGTAAACCAAAAATTTAAACACTTACTTAAACAATCACCGCAAACACTAAAAGAAACCTTCGTCGTAGAAATGGCTAATGGAAAGACAGAGAGTTCTAACGAAATTTACATAGGTTCTACCCTCACGCTAGATAACTATTCATTCCCAATCGACCTCATACCCGTATCGATCAAGAGTTTCGATGCCATTATGGGCATGGACTGGTTGAGTCTCCATCGTACCGACATTCTGTGCTTCGAAAAGGCAGTCCGCCTGAACCTACCAAATAACGAAACCTTGTTGATCTACGGAGACCAACCCAGTACGAGCCTTGGTATCATCTCGAGTATTCAAGCCCAAAAGTACCTGCGTAAGGAATATCGTGCATTCCTGGCACACGTTGTCGATACCAACCGGAAAACGAAAGACCTAAAAGACCTCCCCTAGTACGCGATTTTCCCGACGTCTTTCCGGAAGAACTCCCAGGGCTACCCCCGCAACGTCAAGTTGAGTTCCGGATCGACTTAATTCCAGGAGTGACCCCCGTAGCCAAATCGCCCTATCGTCTAGCACCTGCTGAGATGCAAGAACTGTCCGGTCAACTTAACGAACTGCTCAGCAAGGGCTTTATAAGGCCAAGCTTCTCACCTTGGGGAGCACCAGTCTTATTCGTGAAGAAGAAAGACGGATCGTTCCGTATGTGCATCGATTACAGGGAGCTCAACAAACTTACAGTTAAGAATCGTTACGCTCTTCCTCGCATAGACGATTTATTTGACCAACTGCAAGGGGCGAGCTACTTTTCTAAGATTGATCTAAGATCCGGGTATCACCAGTTACGAGTGCTTGAGGAGGACGTTCCGAAGACAGCCTTCCGAACTCGTTACGGACACTACGAGTTCGTAGTGATGCCATTCGGATTGACCAATGCGCCCGCAGTATTCATGGACTTAATGAATAGGGTATGCCGTCCTTACTTAGATCAGTTCGATATCGTTTTCATCGATGACATACTTATCTACTCTCGAAGTAAGGGGGAACATAGCGATCATTTACGACAAGTCTTAGGAACCTTACGATCAGAGAAGCTTTATGCGAAGTTCTCTAAATGCGAGTTTTGGATCCGAAGAGTCGAATTCTTGGGGCACGTGGTTAGCGAAGAAGGAATCCATGTGGACCCTTCCAAAATTAAAGCCATCGAGAACTGGTCAACACCGAAGACGCCTACAGAAATTCGTCAAGCTACTACCGCAGGTTCATTCAGAACTTCTCTCGAATTGTGAAACCCTTTACTACATTGACCCAGAAAGGCGTGGCCTTTGACTGGGAAGAGAAACAAGAGAAGTCGTTTCAAACGCTGAAGCGAGCCTTATGCACCGCACCAATACTATCCCACCCCGAAGGGATAGAAGACTTTGTGGTATACTGCGATGCATCCAACCAGGGGCTCGGCTGTGTTCTGATGCAACGAGGTAAGGTCATCGCCTACGCGTCAAGACAGCTGAAGACACACGAGGTCAACTACACCATACACGATCTCAAATTAGGAGCAGTTGTGTTTGCCCTGAAGATCTGGAGACACTACCTGTATGGTACAAAGAGCACTATCTTCACAGACCACAAAAGCCTACAACACATATTCAACCAGAAGGAGCTCAATATGAGACAACGACGATGGGTCGAACTACTCAATGACTACGAATGCGGAATTTGTTATCATCCGGGTAAAGCCAACGTAGTAGTAGACGCCCTAAGTTGGAAAGAATATTCTGGTCGAAGAGTCAAGTCATTAACTATGACTATCCATTCGCATCTTTCCGCACAGATTAAGGAGGCTCATCTCGAAGCCTTAAAACCTGAAAATGTGGCGGGAGAATCCCTGCATGGAATGGATAAGAACTTGGAAGTCAAGGGTGACGGAGCCTTATATCTCATGGACCGGATCTAGACACTGAGATACGGTGGCTTCAGAGACTTGGTCATGAAGGAAGCACACAACACTCGATATTCCGTCCACCCAGGTTCAGATAAGATGTATCTGGATCTTAAAAAGTTATAGTGGTGGCCTAACATGAAAGCGTAGATCGCTACCTTCGTAAGTAAATGCCTTACTTGCGCCAAGGTCAAGATCGAATACCATAAACCATCAGGTTTACTTCAGCAACCGGAGATGCCTGAGTGGAAGTGGGAGCGGATCGCTATGGACTTCATAACCAAGCTAACCAAGACAATGGGTGGGCTTGATACCATTTGGGTCATCGTCGACAGATTGACCAAGTCTGCATACTTCCTACCCATCAAAGAGACCGACAAGATGGAGAAGCTTACAAGAACATACATTAGGGAAATAGTACGACTACATGGTGTCCCTATATCCATTATCTCCGATAGAGATAGTAGATTCACTTCAAGGTTCTGGCAGTCACTACAAGACTCCTTAGGAACGAGGCTGGATATGAGCACAACCTACCATCCACAGACCGACGGACAAAGTGAGAGAACTATCCAAACCTTGGAGGACATGTTTCGAGCCTATGTGATCGACTTTGGAGAGGCATGGGATGCTCATTTACCCCTTGTTGAGTTTTCCTAAAACAACAGTTATCACACGAGCATAAAGGCTGCTCCCTTTGAAGCCCTCTATGGCCGGAAGTGCAAATCCCCTCTGTGCTGGACCGAGGTGGGTGACACCCAGTTAGCTAGAGTACGAGTACCTGACAGCACTCTCACAGGTCCGGAGATCATTCGGGAAACGATAGAGAATATCGTTCAGATTCGTGAACGATTGAAAGCCTCTAGAGACCGACAGAAAAGCTACGCTGACAAACGAAGGAAACCTTTGGAATTCCAGGTGGGAGACCGGGTCCTTTTGAAAGTCTCACCCTGGAAGGGCTTGAAATGCTTCGGGAAGCGTGGAAAGCTATCCAAGATACATAGGGCCTTTCGAGATTCTCGCCAGAATCGGCCTTGTAGCTTACAAACTCAACCTTCCCTATGAGCTTAGTAACGTACATCCGACCTTCCACGTTTCGAACTTGAAAAAGTGCTTATCCGACGAGACTCTTGTGATCCCATTCGATGAGATCAAGATCAACGAGAGCCTCAACTTCGTGGAAGAACCAGTAGAGATCATGGACCGAGAGGTCAAACGAACCAAACAAAGTCGTATCCCGATCGTGAAGGTTCGCTGGAATGCCAAGCGAGGACCCGAATTCACTTGGGAGCGCAAGGATAAAATGAAACTTAAATATCCTCATCTTTTTTACTTAGTTATTTGTAATAACTTAGCTGCTTGAACTCTAATTTCGGGACGAAATTCCCTCTAACGGGGGGATGATGTGACAACCCGAAATTTCTAACTTATACATTCTTCATTTTTATCAAAGTTAGCCTCGTCTTTTTTTTTTTGCTATTTTGTAATGAAGTTTTGGGTCTATATAAGTGCATTAGGCTTAGTATAATCAAGATAAGAGTCTTAGGAAGGGTTAGAATGTGTGTAGGATCACAAAATCGGGCCAAACACACCAAGCAAGGAGTGTGCGGCCGCACACCCGAGTGTGCGGCCAGCCAGCCACACACAGCCGACCGCACACCCTCCTAGCCTCACACTCCAGCCTATATAAAGGACCCTAAGTCAACCTTACACCCTTTTCCCACTCCTTCAAAGCTGGAACATTTTCTCTCAAGAGTCCTTCAAGTTTTCTTCTCTAATCGGCAATACAAGTAAGTAAACATCCTTAGATCAATACTACAACACATTAGAAAGCCTTTTCCTTGAGTTTGATCCATGAAATCATCGTTCTAGATGATCTTCATGTGTGTACGGCCGCACACACATCATGTGTGACCACACACACATCTTTTGGCCCTAAAATGGACTTAAACACTAACATAAGCATAGCATCGGCCAAAACACCTTCTTAGGATCATCACAAAACCTTGGAAAATCGATTTGGACACATTTCTATGGGAGTGTACGGCCGCACACAGGCCTGGCCGCACACCCCTGGCCGCACACACAATATGCAACCGCACACACCCTTTTAAGGGTCCAAAATGGCAACAAATTCCCATTCCGACTAAGAAATGGTCAAAACACCTTCACTAGAACATTCCTAAGGCTTAGAAACACGTTTTTTACACACTTCATAGTGAGTGTACGGCAACACACAGGCTTGGCCGCACACTCTGGCCGTACACATATAAAACCCATGCTTTTGTGGCCTTACACTCCAATATAGGGCCATACACCCCTTATGTGACACCATATGAGTTGGTAACACTTAATTTTAAGTGTTTTTATGTCCTTGAGGCATGTCCCTATCACCATTAGTGGTTATATACATTAATGTATTCATATATGTGTTATTACATGAAAATAGGATTCGTTTGTGCTCAAGACATCAATTGACACTCGATGATCCTATATCGACCTTTCATACGAGTTACTCACTGCAGGTGAGTTCATACCCCCTTAATCAACCTTTGAAATGATTTTAAATGCTTTTATGGGGGGGGGGAATACAAGTTGAAATATTCTAGTTATTTCTTTAATCACATGTGATTAATGACTAGAACAAACAGAAAGATTTACTACTACTTTCAAGTTACTATCAAAATTATGGTTTTCAAGCGTTTCAAAACCTTTTATTAAACTTTTAGATACTAAAACTGTTTCCAAGCTCTTTTAAACTTGCGTTGTTTTCAAACTCATATCTACACTAATATATTTATATAAGTAAGACTTGAAGGACTTAAGACTGATAGCTCACCTTATTTCCTGTTCCTTGTTTGGTTGTGGGCTTAGGGTATCCTGTTATTTGTCCGAATGTCGTTGAATTCTTAGTTATATATCATATATATATATATATATATATATATATATATATATATATATGTGTGTGTGTGTGTGTGTTGGATATAAAAGCTTTCACTTCAGTTCATTACCTTTGTGTAGGAAAGGCATACCTACCACATTACTATTTAACTATAATAGGTATAGTTAAGGTTTTATTACTCACTACTACTATTACAACGGCACATTCAAGAGCCAGTACAGTTATGAGTCAATACACGCTATACACTATACAAGAGAACATACTATACACTAGTACAGAGAAAACATTACTACACTATGACATACTACATAAACATTTGAATACTATAAACAGAATGTGACATACTACTTCTCGATACGACACTTTATTGTGCTATCACCTTGTAACCAGAGTGTCCTGGAGGGAGAGCAGGCATTATGTGTATAGATCTATACGGGACAGACACTCCCACATCCCGACTGCTAGCTACAGTCCCAGCCGATAAGGCCAAGGGGTGACATAATGTTACCTCACTACATACGACCTGGAGGGTCATCAGTTATTCAGCCGTCGATCAGCATGGTTGCATACGAGTTCACATGCAAACCTTTAATTAACTAATTAAGAATTAAAGACAAAATAGACTTTCCGAGGCGTATTGTTCATCTAATGCTACCTGGAGTCTACATTTTCATTTCCTTAGACTCCCCGAGGTGTACTGTACATTTAGTACTACCTGGAGTCTGTATTTTATCACTTTATGACTAGCAGTGTCACTGCTGAGGAAAAACATTATTTTCCCTTAATACACTTATTTTGTAATCACCTTTCATGAGTGAAGTCTAAAACTATATTTTCATACTGATAGTTTCATTGGGGAAAACTCTTACTATTACGAAAGAACAAACATATAAACAATCGGGTCTTGGTAGAAGACTACATTTTTACTGGAAGATATAGGATTTTCTAGGGAGTATACTATTTACAAACATTTGAAATCAGTTACTACATTAAGTTGTTACAAACATTTTCATACAAGCAATGACACTAACTTATGAACTCACCAGCTTTATGCTGATAAACTCATTCAAAATAACTTGTATTCTCAGGTCATCCGCAGACAGATACCGATGAAGCTTTTGAGAAGATAGAGCACATACAAGACTCATCTTTTATTTTGATTATACTTTTGGGTGTCTTACAAACTATTTAGAACACGCTTGTATTATAATTATTATATTAATGGAATGGATGTTGTTGCTTGTCTTTACTATTATGCATTGTTATGATACTGTACATGACGTCCTCCACCCCAGAACGTTTCTGCCGTTCCGGTTTTGGGGTGTGACATATTACAAATATGATGATTTAAAATGTTTTGATAATAGACGCCTTAGCGTTCCTTCTCCAAAAGCTGATGGTTACCTGTATTACTGATTCCCTGAGAAATACAAGTAGTTTTGAAAAAAAGTGTCAACAATTAAGTTGGTGAGTTCATAAGCGTTTTTGTACTGAAATTTGTATGTCCTTTAGTAAAAATAACTGAACGTGTTTTCCAGAAAATCCAATATTTTCTACATATAGTTTGAAAAGGTTCCAAAGGCTGGAGTGCAATAGTATCTTTCGTGCTCAAAATGGTGAAAGTGTATTTATACTCAAATAATGTATTTGCTGAATGCATTCAAGAGTCTTGTAAATCAAACTTATTTTAATACTTCCGTGTGAGTTTTATAACCATGCTATTGACCCAGATTGCCTGTAACAACGTTCTCCAGGCGTTGTAGTGTTATGACGTTTGTCACCCCAGACCTGCTGGTCTAACTGTAGCTAACAGTTTAGGTGCGGGATTGTCAATCCCGTATAGATCTATACACAAGTATCACGCTCTCCCTCCAAGAGATTATGGTTTATAATACAGGACTTGAAATGCATACTTGTGAGTACGTTGAAGTTGAATGTCTCACAACACTTAGTATTAGTAGATTTACGAAAAGAAAAGTCTATATTTCATGTAGATGAAAGTATTTCATTTTCACAATGTTTACGTAAAGATGTAATGAATAACCGTAAACTATACCCATTATAGTTTTTCCGAAAGTGTGTTCCATTCGATGATAAAAACTTGGTGTAATATCAACTTTGCATGTGAATTGTAACATTGTTATTAATGTTGTTTAACATCCATAAACAAAATCTAGATAAAGTATTTGAAAACATTTCTAACGACGTGTATTTTAAGTGTGCGTTTATCTCGTGTTTCACTTGTATTCCCCCCCCCCCCTAAAACATGAAAAAGACGTGAAAATGTAGGGGTATGAACTCACCTGGAAAGTGTGGTGATTTGAAGAAAACGAGTTTTTTCTCGGGCAGCACTTCGACCGGGAAGTGGTAAGTTTTCTCGGTATTCTCGGCGCTTCGGACCTTCGTCGGGGCTTGGATATGTAACCGGGGTATCGGGGTCGTCTCGGGGTGCTAAACGTGGAGTAGAAGTGAGGGAGAAGAGTGAAATGAGCAAGGAAAGTCGGAAGTCTCGCATGCTATTTAAAGGGTGAATTCTCGGGATTCACGTCGTGGACATGGGAGAGTTCACGTCGTGAGTCTGGTCTGTAGAAGCGACGCCTGGTGGTCTAGTTCTGGCACACATCAGTCATAGACTCACGTCGTGAGTCTCTTGCTCACGTCGTGAGTTTCGGATAAGGTTGATCTGCGTGCCTCGAACTTCAGAAATTCATATCTCTCGCATACGAGCTCCGATTTCGACGTTCTTTATATCCACGCATAGGTGAGAATATACTCTACAACTTTCATTTAGACTCCGTCGGCTAATTTTGAATTTAATTTTTTAATATTATACTCTACAACTTTCATTTAGACTTCGTCGGCCATAACTTCTTCATCCGATGTCCGTTTTTGTCTGTCTTTTACCGTTGTACTACTATTGTCGACACCTTCAATTCTCGTTTAGGTTGCGTCGGCAAAAAATCGCTCGATCTTTATTTCGAGTTTTTAGCTGTCTACTTCTGTTTAGAAACTTTAGAAAAATCATAACTTCCTCATACGAAGTCAGATTTGGGTGTTCTTTTTATGTATGCTCATGGTTTAATATAATCTACGACTTTCGTTTAGATACCTAATGCTAAAAAGTATTTTATTGAAGTTTCACTTTTTACGCTTAACAGTGTTTTACCGGTTGTGTCGTGGATTTTCGATTGGTCATAACATCTTCGTTATAACTCGGATTTGGGTGTTCTTCATATATTTGGAAACCTTGACAATATATCTAACATTTTATGCAACCCAAATGAGACTTTAGAACACTTCATTTTTGACGCCATTTTATTACATCAAAAATAGTTTAATATTATTTGACTTTTTGAACATTACATTGACTTGAAATATCGGGTTGTCACAGTTTGCGAACCTCTTCATCTTTTGAATCCTTTGACCAGACTTCAACACATCCAAACTCATCATCATCCTCATGCACAATCAAAGCAGGCTTAGCATTATCAGCACTCTTTTTCTTTCTAAGATCTTCTATCTTTTGGAGATAGTAAGCTTCATCCTTCTCTTCTTCCTTCTTCTCACTCATTCTCCTCAGCATAAATTCTTTGGAAAAATGGTTATTGCCATGACAGTAGTGAAAGGTCTAGTATGCTTAAGAGTCGTATTAAAGTGATATTGCTAAATAACATATGATACTAATGGGTCACACTAACAACAACTTGATAAAGTTGATTATTTATTTGAAATTTATTTTAATAAATATTCAATAAAACACTTATAATTAAATTGAGAATTATTTATTTCTAGGAAATAATTAATTTTCATTAGCAAGTAACATAATATATCATATAATATGATTTATTAAGTCATGTACAACATTTTGTACCAAACGGACTTTTTGTCTTTTTACTAAAAGGTTAAGGTTTATATTTTATAAAAGAGTTTATAAAATTTACCATGTTTGACTTCTTTTTTAATTCAAAACCGTGAGCATGCTTACAAGCATGCTATTGATCGGTTTTTTATTATTTAAAGGAAAAGAAATCATGCTTTAGAAGCATGCATGGACACTATTATGACATGGAGACAAGTTTATCTAAAGTTGAGGGAACTAATGGTTAATAACTTCACTTTATGCATATAAATAAGAGGGCTTGCACTTGGCTTCTTTGCTCATTCTCTCCTTTTGTAGCAAGTGGCCAAAAGTTCTTATTCTTCTCTCATTCTCTCTAGTTTTGCTTTGAAGACTTGGAGATTACTTGCTTTTGCATGCCCTCTTTAAGTTCATGTTGGTTAAGAACTTAAAGCTTAACGTTTTAAGAGTTTTGGACTAGCATCTACATCAAGTTGAGTCATTATTGGTGTCTCAAAGGTTCCATATTCTTTATCAACTTCCAAGCCTCCCAAGAGGACTCAAAGAACTACAAAGGTTGTTATTTTTTCACCTGTTCTTTAGTTGGTATTTTAATCTTTCTATAATTTGCAAGAAGATCCTTGGTGGGTATCAAATGTTTATGTTATTTCAAAAATTAAAGTAATCTGTTGCCATATTTTCTAGTTTATGAAACTATATTTGAGCTAAGACCCAACAAGTAGTTGTAGTCGTAACATGAATCTCCCAATAGTTTCTTTTCTTGCTTCTCCTCATCTTTTTGGGAGTTTTTGAAGCTATCATCCCTTTCCTTATCTGAATTGTGATTTCCCTGCCAGTTCCTGTTCTTGAAACGCCCAATGTTCTTTTTGGAAAACTTCTTGGGATTAGAAACCATCATAGCAAAGTCTTCCTTAGAGAGTTCACAGTATGAAAGATCAGATTCAGAGTCCTCTTCTGCAACCTTCTTACCCTTCGTAACCAGGGATAACAAACCCATGATTGTCACAATCTTCCCATCCTTTGTTACCTCATATTCGTGGGACCTTATAATTCCCACCAGATTTGCCAAAGTATAATTTTTAAACTGTTCATGAGCTTTTACCGTTGAAACAACTGCCTTCCATTCAGACCTCAAACCATTCATAAACGTGACTTTTTTCTCTATTTGTTCACGCCTGATCTTGTGTTTTAGCATCCTGCTCAAGAGATGATTAAAATGATTAAATGTTTGATCTAATTTCTCTTCTGGCTTTTGAACAAAAGCACCGAACTCCGATAGAAGCAATGTCAGGACAGAATGTTCCAGATCTGCATCGTTGGAGTAGAGCTCCTTTAGCCTATCCCAGATTTCCTTAGCCCTGACACACGAACTCACCAGATGAAAAGTATTCGGGGTAAGATCAAACCTTATAATTCTCAAGGCCTTGATGTTGCTCATTACTTTACCTTTTTCATCATTCAGAATATCTTAATGATTGACAAGAAGCGTATTGTATTGAGGCAAAGTAATGACTGCCTCCTTTGTATGTGAAAAAGTAAACGTTTCCTGAGTCATAGTCTGCCATATTGTTGCACCATGGTCTACAATACCCATAACGTAGTCTTAAAAGTGTAAGGCCCATACTTCATAGTCTTGCAGGAATAGAATGGGGATCCTGGTAGTAGAACCAATGTTGCTAGATAGATTTAAAGAAAGAGTATGAGGATCTTCCGGTTGCATGATGTCGATTCATAAAAACCTGTAAAGAATCAGATGTGTAAAACGATAATTGAGTTTAGGGC
Organism: Lactuca virosa; assembly: GCF_052849685.1. NCBI lineage: Eukaryota > Viridiplantae > Streptophyta > Magnoliopsida > Asterales > Asteraceae > Lactuca > Lactuca virosa. Next base: position 219,066,666 of record NC_136430.1, on the reverse strand, counting down.
AAAATAAGGATCAAGATTGAAGGTCTACAATCAATGAAAATGATGAAAACTGCTCTGATACCAATTGTTGAAACAATAAAGTTAAGATCGATAGATCCTTTAACAGAAAAGTAAATCAAACAAGAAGAATAACCGATCAAAAAGTGTCGAATGATTATTTTATCAAAGCCTTAGAAGAGTTATGTGTGAACTTCTCTGTAAAGGCGATGTAGGGCAATACAATTTATAACACTAAAAACGTTGCATGCATGCACTATAAATAGTCTAACCCTAAAGACATTAATACTCGGGTGGATAGGTTAAACCCTTTACATTATGGACTACTCTAGTACAAAACAATTGACACAAACATTATTTATCCCAACAAGACCGATTTTTGGTTTCTTCTTATGGGTTTTGCGTTAGTCTTTTGGTTATAAGGGTAAATCCCCTTTTTATTAAAATACTGTTGCCTTTTTCATGTATCCTAGAGATGCTTCATAGGTTGTGTACGGTGATAGGGTGATTCTTGCCCTAGTGCTCGATACCACTTATGTATTTGTGTTTATGTTAGTAGGTCGGGTTCATTGGCTGGCCTGGTGTTGTGTGGGTTGATGCCCATATCTCATTAAGCCTCATTAAGCCTCCTAGCCTAATTGTTTTAAAGTGTTGCAAATTTATAATAATTGGGCTTAAGTGGTTTTTGCGCTTCTAGTTTTACTCAACCCAGTTAATGCCTCATGGTTTACTCATGCACCCAAGACATCTCGTAGGCCTATAGGCACTTGAACCCCTTTTTGGTAGCAGTTGGCTGCCCGCTTTCCGTTTCATAAATGCTTGTCACATCCATGACAATTTCTTCCTTTTATTCTTCCTTCTTGTTCTTCCATATTCTATTTGTCATTTCTTCTTCTCAAATCGTCATAGGTTTTGCAAAAGAATGTATCGTTCAATGATGCTTTTCGTTCATTCTTCCATCAGTCGTGAGCATCTCGACCTTGTTTCTATAAAGTACCATCTTGTTGATGCGGATGGTGCCACTCTTCCCGCTCCCAATGCAATTATCAATCGCCCTCCATTAGGTAAGGTTGGTTTCTATCTTCACTACTTCGAAGCGGTCCTTTGTATGGCCCCTTCTTTGTTTTTTGTCTTGATTATTGAAGCCTATAAGATTCATACTTGTCAACTGAACTGCTCTACCACGCTTTGAACTGCTCTACCACACTTCTTTTGTTCTTCCTACTATTGCTTTGTTCCAGTACTTTTTCCGTATTTGTAGTAATAGGGCTTGGTATTGTTATTATCAAGGGGATGAAGTTTTTGTTGGATTTGGTGTCTAAGCCCATAACTATAACTGGGATGTACTTGACCCGATAGTAGCATGGTCCTTTTGGGTTGCCATCACTAGTGCAATTTGATAGGATGGACTTTTTGAGAATAAGGTTATTTATGGTTTATTAATGTATTACAAGTATAATATATTAATATGAAATTATTTAATTAGTATTGATCAAGAATTAATTTGGAATTAATTTTGTGGTCAAAAGAGACTAATTAAATATATGGGGATTGATTATGTAAATCAATGATTCTTGTAGTGTGGTCCAATGATCCATGATTATTTAGATGGGCTAAACCAATAAGTTAATCCATGGATAGTCCATGGAGGTTAAACCCATGGAGTATAAGAATGTGAAAAGTCATGGAGCATTAGGGTTTACAAAGTGTAACCCTAGCATTTGCCACACTATAAATAGAACCCTCATGAGCCAAAATCGGTTACACCATCTCTTTGAGATAAGTAACTTACTCTCTTAAGCCTCCTCTTGCATATTTGTGTTTGTGAACCATTAGAGGCATCACACTTAAGGTGCTCAAGCTTTAAAAGGTCAAGAACTCTACCATACTCAAGAGTTAAGCATCCGAACTAAGTTTTATATTATATAACTTCAATTGTATGCTAGCTAGGGTGAATGCTTTGGAAAACAAAATGCATGTATAATTAGAGAATACATAGATCCAAAGCATTTAGGGTTGCATGTGCACCATAGGAGTGTTATAGTGCTCAAAAGCCAATAGTGGTATCAGAGCATAGGAATGTTTTCTATTATATTTGATGCTTACTAGTTTTTCAAAGCTGAAAAAGTAGAAATTTCGGCCTCTGACTTGTGAACTCGCCGAGTCCATGAACAGACTCGACGAGTCCACTCAGTAACAGAGCAACTCGCCGAGTCCAATTCATGCACTCGATGAGTTGAAGGCTCTGTTTGTAGAATTTCGAGTTTCTTGACCTGGTTTGGATTGGGAACACTACCACAAACTGTTTTGGATCATTAGAAATGTTTTTTTATGATATGGGAGTGCTTGTACTCATCCAACCACAAGATAATTGTCAAAGTTTTAAAATAATTGTTGTTTTTATATGATAAACAAAGTTGCTTTCAAATTGTTGACTTGAAATTATCTTGCCTATGAGTTTAGTTAGATCATAGATTATGTGATAATTTTAGTTGTTAGAAAAATGTTCTAGGTGAATTTTAATGACCTCCATAACCTGTCCTCAAGTTATGGAAAATGAAAGGTCTCATACATTAAAATCCAATTAAACTCATATGTTATGAATGTGAAGAGTTTTGACAAGTTTCAAAACTTTAATTCCAAACCCTAGAGTTTTAAAACTTAAAATTCGACGTTTATACTTTATAATATTATAAGTTTAATAATATATATATATATATATATATATATATATATATATATATATGTATAAGACTAGTCAGTCTTACTGTTAGTATGCCTCATTCACGAAGTCGGTCTATAATGGGGGTATAAGGTTAGTGCCTATAAAATGGTGGTTTAATGGGTGTCCACTCTCACCCACCGCTTCCTTGACTAGTGGAGGGTCGTTAGCCGAACGGGTAGGATAGGACACTAATTCTCCCTCATTAAAAGTATAATGATAAATATAAAGTAAATAAACTTTTATTAAATTCCCAATCTTAGTTACTTTAGGAAAATGTGAAAATGGTGCTAATCCATGAAATTACACTTTGCACCTTGTTAAGTCATTAGTGGAGCGTGTGTGGTTAACCGACACACTAATTTGGGACTGACAATGTGTGGCAAAGGGTAGCTTGGTGTTAATCATAGATCAATGGAGCGCATGCGGTTAACCGACACATTGATTAGGTGATTTGTAACATTGGGTGTACCAAGTTAGTTTGCATGGTTATTCACACCTTGTTTGTGATCCTCGGCATCCCAGTCACAAACTTGACGGGCACAATCGAGATTTAAACATGCCATTGAAATGTTCAATGAATCTCAAAGATCTAGGAATTTCAAACCAATTAGAACTTAATAATATATTTCGTTTTTCATGCTGGAAATTGGTAAATCATCATTTACATACCTTCAAATATTTTACAATTGGATTACGGCATCCCTCTTCGTAATTATAGAATATTGGGTTGGGTCCTAGCCTTAGTATTTCATTTAGGTGTAATATTAAGGATTCTCATCTGATCTAAACTTTGTTCTTCTTCTTTTTCAGATGTCTATCCCAAACAATGCTTCCAACCCAATCCCTTTAGGCTCTTTATCCCTCATGAACCTATGTGGGAGGGTCATTTTCGATGGCTCGAACTTCAATGATTGGATTCGAAACATCTGAATGGCTATTCTTTATGACGACAAATAATATGTCCTAGACAAATCGTTGAACACATAATTCAAAGAGCTAAAGGAGATTGATGTCACCACTGCTACTCCCGAACAAATCGTTGAACACACTACTCATGAGAGGGATGCGAAAAAGGTGTCGTGTAAAGGAGATTGATGTCACCATGACTGGTGAGCTACAGAAGTCCTATGAGGACTACTATCTGTTGGATTAGTGTCTAAGTCCATAACTATAATTGGTATGTACTTGACCCGACTCGGCATGGTCCATTTGGGTTGCATGGCATCGGAACATTTGGATAGACCGTTTATGAGGAAAAGACATTTTGTGACATATTAATATATTATAAGTTCTAATATATTAATATGAAATCATGTTATTTAATTAGTATTGATCAAGAATTAATTTGGACTTAATTTAGTGATCAAAAAGAGACTAATTAAATATATGGGGATTGATTGTGTAAATCATTCATTCTTATATATGTGGGCTTATGATCCAAGATTCCTTTATGTTGGGTTTAACCCATGTGGTGATCCATGGATACTCCATGGAGGTTAAAACCCATGGAGCATAAGGAATGGGTAAAGTCATGAGTTACATGGTGTAACCCTAATAGCCACACTATATAAGAACCCCTTTAGTTCACGAAATTGGCACAAGTGATACATATGTAAGAGGGCTAGCCAATTTGAACATGTATGTCTTCTTCTCATGGTTATTCTAAGAGTTCATGATGTCGTGTGAACCATTTGAGGTGTCACACTTGGGGCACTAGGCTCTCAAGCTTCATGGAGTCAAGCAACAACAACAAGGTATGTATTCTATCTACTTTAGTATCCTAGTATCAATGTTTTGATATGCTAGTTAGGATAATACCTTGGATAATCATATTTGCATGTATAATAGAGAAAACATAGAACCAAGGTATTTAGGGTTGCATGTACACTTAGGAGTGTTAGAATGCTCAAAACCCAACAGTGGTATCAGAGCCTAGGCTTGTTTTCAATTATACTTGATGCAAATTGCTGAAAAATGCTGAAAAAGTCGAATTTCGGGCATTCTGGGCACTGTACTCGCCGAGTCCACTGATGAACTCGCCGAGTACATGAAGAAAATCATCCTACTCGGCGAGTAGGTTGATACACTCGACGAGTAGGAGCCCCAGACAACATATTTTCGCGTTTTTTGGCTAGAAATGGACTAGGAACATTACCATAAGCTGTTTTTGAACTTATAAACTTGTTTTTGATGTGGTAATGTTCATACTAATCCAATTTCAAAGATAATTGTCAATAGATTCATGTTTTGTATTAGTTTAGTGATTAGGCTAATTACATGAAAAGTTTGATTTGAATTATCTTGTTCTTATGAGTTGCTTAGATTAATAGAAAAGTTGATTGATTATGTGTTTTCAATCCATTTTAATCTAAGATTTGATTCTAAAATGTGTTTTTGTAACTTGTCCTCAAGTTATATGAAAAGTCACATTTAAGTTTCATAAAACTCATAAAAGTTGGCAATGGTTACAAAAATGAAGAGTCTTGTCCTCAAGTTATGGAGGTTCAAGAGTCACTTCATTAAGTAATAAAATGTGTAACCTTAATTAATTCCATAAGTTATAAAATAAAGAAAAGTTACATTCTTTTATTAGTTTAAAGTCTTCCATAACTTGTCCTCAAGTTATGGAACTTGAAGAGTTTTTTAATTAAAACTAATTTAAACATATAAGTCATGGAATTAATTAGTTTTGAATAGTTTCAAAACTTGCCCTCAAGTTTTGGAATTTGAAAAGTTTCACTTATGAATACTTTAATTCCAAGTTAGCCCTTAGAATTTTAAAAGTTAAAATTCAAACCCTTATACTATTATTATAATTTTAATTATATAGATATGTATAAGATAAAGTCAATCTTACCGTTAGTAGGCCTCATTCACGAAGCCGGTCTATAAGGGGGGTATAAGGTTACTGCCTATAAAATGGCAGTTTAATGGGTGTCCACTCTCACCCACCGCTTCCTTGACTGGTGGAGGGTCGTTAGCCGAACGGGTAGGACAAAGACTATAATTCTCCCTTCATTAAAAGTATTAATGATAAATACTAAGTAACTAAACATTTATAAATTCCCAATCTTAGTTACTTAGGAAAATGTGAATTTGGTGCTAGCCCATAAAATTACACTTTGTACCTTACCAAGTCGTTAGTGGAGCGTGTGTGGTTAACCGGCACACTAACATGGACTAGTAAGAGTGGCAAAGGGTAACTTAACTTTATTATAGATCGGTGGAGCGTGTGTGGTTAACCGGCACATCGATTAGGTAATATTGTTGAGGGTACCAAGTCAATTTGTATGGTTATTCACACCTTGTTTGTGATCCTCGGCATCCCAGTCACAAACTTGAGAGGGCACAATCGAGATTCAAACATGCCATTGAAAGTTCAATGTATCTCAAAAGATCTAGGAGTTTCAAATCCAATTAAAACTTAATTATATTTCGTTTTTCTATGGTGGAAATTGGTAAATCGTCATTTACCTACCTTTAACTATTTTATAACTTGGATTACGGCATCCCTCTTCCAGTTATAAATAGGTTATTGGGTCCTAGCCTTAATATTTCATATTGGGTGTTATATTAAGGACTCTAAATCAACTAACTTGAATATCTCCCAAAAGATGTCTAAGTTCAGACATCTATGATCTTCCCAAATCTCTTGAAACAAGCTTTCCTAAATGAAGATGATGTCCCATGGAAATCATACTTCTTTCACCTCCTCCAATTATTCTCCCTAACCCACAAGTTCCTGAAAAGTTTAAGGCCACTCAAGCCCTATTGGCAAGCAAAGGTCTATGTGTGATCACATCTTGGAGATGTAGTCACATATTGACAAGCCGGGAGAGTTGGGTGTCAAAGTCTAGAGGAAGCCGATGATCAATCACTTTCTAAGTCACATAGTGAGTTCCTTTGGGACTCCTATGAAACAGACTATGACAAGACCCTTAATGATCTTATCTATTTGCTAAGATCAACTTCCTAAAACTTTATGGACATTGACAATGATGACATTGGATATCCAGTAAAGCTCTCTCTTCCCAATGGAAAGGGATCGGCCATAGTCAACTCGGTTGACCAAATGGTAAAGAGAACGGCTAAGTCTGAGATAGTCCCATTATCAAGGGTCTATTGCCAAAGAAAGGGGCATTGGTTGCGAAGCTGCCAAATTTACCTAAGGATATTAAAGTCAATAAGTTTGACTCTACTTCGGGTAAAGTCCACTATCTAACTCTGCTAAGTTTCTATTATGAGATTCTTGATACATGATGTGACTGGGTCACATGTTGATGTTTTAAGAATCAAAGAAAAGGTGAAGAAACTTAAAGAAAGAATATGCTGAATCTGATGGCGTAGATGGATTTCTATCGCATAGTTTGAAGATCGGATTCTTGAGCTACTTCTTAAGAGTTATGATATATTGCTTAGGAATAAATAACAACAAAGTTTTCATGTGCTTTTGCATTGTAAGGATAGTTTTTCTGCAAAGTTTTTTAAAATAAAAGGAAAAATGATGATTGTTTTTATTTATTTTAAAATATCCTTACAAATGGCATTTGAGGAAAAAATTGTTGCTTATAAGATTCCATTAAGAGCAAGAGTGGAAATATGAATTTGATTCTTTCATTTGTGGTAGTGTCTAAATTTACCAAATAAAGAAAGATTCTCATCACCTAAGTTTCAGTTGGATAGAAACTTGGAATCATGCAAGTTGTATAGCATGATGAATAAGAACTTTCAAGCATTGGAAAAATTAAGACTAACTACTTGTTCACATGGATGTGTGAGTCAAGTAAAGGATCGAGTACACATTCTTGTGCACTGATCAGGCCCACCACAAATAATCGTTAAGACTATTCATCATTATTTACTAAAATTCAGTAAATATGGTTATACTTACAAGCTTAAGTGTAATTCTGAGACATTGGAAAAGGTTTCAATGTATGGCAGAGCGAATAAGAAGAATCAACTTAGGCAGAAAGATAAAAGTTTCTCAAATCTGAAAAGATGGGAGAGTACTTTAGTATCATGTTATATAATCTTCTTAATGATTAAGAAACCTTATCACAATTCATCCTCTAAGTGCATTCTGGTAGCTAAGAAGAGGAGCTATGAATTGTTGAAGTGGTTAAATCAAGAAGATGATTTATACTTCGTTCCAAAAACAATTCTTAGAGTTATACTCTAAGATTGTAACTTGAGTGACATGTCTTAAAGAAGGTTTAAAACACTTGTCAAATGTAAGAGTAAAAGTTTTCTACTCTTGTACATTTGAAATTGGTAAGTTGTGATGTTTTGGATAAAACAAAGACCAACTAAGGCCAATTGTGTGAAGTGTTTGTCTTGATTAGAATCCACACTATCTCTTGAATATCTGACAAGAAAGTCTTATATGTCAAGAGGACAGTGGGAGTCTTAAAAGTCTTGAAAGTCTCAAGAACTAATCAAGAATAAAACCTGAAGTTCTTCACTAGCACACGACTTGAGGTTTATAACCTATCGTGTCGACATGTATGTGCCTATTCAAGTTGGCTTTGCATAGGAGTTCTGAGAGTTCTCAATTGATTGCACAGCTACTTGGAAGCAATGGTAGGCCCTTGAGCTGCCAAAATGGCAAGAATTTAAGATTGCACAAGTTTAATCCATATAAGTGTGGATTTGTCAGTAACCTTGTCTTGTGATTATGGTTTTGACAAAATTCATATGGATAGGAACTCATACACCATAAAATCTAAGTGTCATAAGGTTTCTCTCCGATTCATGAAAATGATGGTGAGGAAACACTTTCACTAAGTAGATTTTAGCTAGATAGCAATTGTGATATTTGCATTCTCAAAGTCGTTAGTGGAGCGTGTGTGGTTAACCAGCACACTAACATGGACTTGTGAGAAGTGGTAAAGGTCTAAACAATCGAGACTATGATTACGGCATCCCTTTTCATAGTTCTTAAAATTGTTTAGACACACCTGTGAGCTATCTAAGATAAGGTGTATGATATTGATAAAGTTTTATCAAAGCAATCTAGTATCAGAAATCTGAACTTTGGTAAGAAAGTCAATAAAGTATTGATTTCTAGAAGTCCAGCTGATTTCTGATTACATGTCAAAGCTAGTGGGAGCATAAGTGTTATGCTAATAATCATCATGTTAGTGGGAGCATGATAATTATGATAAAGGTTGCAAGTTAGAAATGTTAATTATAGAAAACAAAAGTTTCAATTCGTGAGGCTGCAGGGGTTGGAAAAGTTGTTTTGCTATAATTAAGGGAGAGAAAATTATACTTCATTTCAATTCTAAAAGCTTAGATTGAGATTTTAATCGTATTTAGTCAAGGATATATATATGAATTTCATGTTGGAATGGCTCAGCATAAGGAAATTCTATATATGGGTCCATTATTTGCGTTCTAAAATTCGATTATGATTGCGGCATCCCTTTTCATAATCTGAATTATGAGAACTTGGCAAATAGAAATGGAAATGTTATAGCAAAAGACTGGTTTAGTCTTTATGTGAGACATCATGACTCGAGTCCCATATGCTTCGGATATAGGATCGATTACATGTGCTATATTTATTCTTTCTAAAATTTTCCAAATGCCTGGGGCATTAAGAAGGGAAAAGGTCTAGAACTGGATATGACTAAAAGGATTAAGCAATTGTCGAGGACAATCTAAGGTTTACCAAAGATTGGTTGCTCAAGGACAGTTGGAAGTAGAGTGTTAATTCTGGAAAGTCCATATTGACATAATCTGTAAGGAGGCAACTCTTGTTCAGAAGTGATAGTCAAAATGGAATATGGAAATGTTTCAAAGTTGGAAATTATTCAATCTGTGTAAGATTAGGAAACTTAATGCAAGAAGGATGTTTCCAAGGAGTTGATCTCCTTGGAATGCTCTGTAATGTTTGTTGTCAAGTCCTTGTGACTCTGTGCATAATCATTACAGGAGGATCAATGCATATAAGTTTAGAATCTAACAAGATTACGGTAAATGACAAGAATTTGGTGTTCTTACATTTACAAAAAGGTTTTGGGACTGTGAAAGAGGATCATTGGAGTTATGTTCAATTGATCTAATTCACAAAGTGAAGATCATAGACAAACATAGTATGCATACTTGGTGTATGGCATGACTAGTGTTTAGAAAACATAGTGTGCATGCTTGGAGCATGGCATGACTATTGTTTCAATTCAAGTATTAAGTTGATTAATCGAAACATGAATAATGAGTAATCAATATGGTGCTTAGATAAAAGATGTTTTATTTACACTCAAAGTGTTGGGGCCATATAGGATTAGTATTATGTTGTGTTTCACTTTGCATGTTTTGACTTCCAGAATAACTAGGTCGTTCTTCCTGATTGACTAAGTTATTCAAACCATCCACAGTCAGTCATATGTTTGAAGTAGATATGAATCAAGACTGTCATGAATTTGGCTTGTATGATTTGTCTAATGTGCATTAGACATAGCAAGAGTTGCTACAACATTCATGAGTGCTCATAAGTTCTGAGTATTGGATTCAACCCGCGCTCATTGGAATCACTTCATGGATTTTATCACGAGTGATCATGAGACGATAATATCTTATATTCTTCAAACCTAGAGATATGAGTTGTTACTATGAGTTGGTTGTACATTGATTGCACGAAAACGCATTCGGTAACTCGGTGTTATAAAACGTGCCTTTGTGTATGATTCAACAAGTAGTAGAACAAGCCATATGAGTCGAAGTTTATCCAATCCTTTTACCTTCGGGATAAAAGCGATATCTGTGGGCCCCTCGATGATTTGATGATGACAAATGGAAGTGCTCGGACGAGCCAGGACTGATTTGATTTGTTCAATTAGTCAGTCGTCATAAATCGGAAATCGGGAAACAACAAATGGACAGAGAGAATGATTATAATCCATGTTTCAGTCCATATGATATCTAGAATGGAGGAATATATGATCCCTTATCTAATGGACAAGTCTTTGACAAAGGTCAGAGTTCATCTACAAGGTCAGAGTTCGACAGCGGCTTTTGAGAGCTACGATTGCCAGTTGGTTCCTGAAGTCATACGCAATAATAGTTTTAGACTTATCCAAGTGGGAGACTGTTGGATTAGTGTCTAAGTCCATAACTATAATTGGTATGTACTTGACCCGACTCAGCATAGTCCATTTGGGTTGCATGGCATCGGAACATTTGGATAGACCGTTTATGAGGAAAAGACATTTTGTGACATATTAATATATTATAAGTTCTAATATATTAATATGAAATCATGTTATTTAATTAGTATTGATCAAGAATTAATTTGGACTTAATTTAGTGATCAAAAAGAGACTAATTAAATATATGGGGATTGATTGTGTAAATCATTCATTCTTATATATGTGGGCTTATGATCCAAGATTCCTTTATGTTGGGTTTAACCCATGTGGTGATCCATGGATACTCCATGGAGGTTAAAACCCATGGAGCATAAGGAACGGGTAAAGTCATGAGTTACATGGTGTAACCCTAATAGCCACACTATATAAGAACCCCTTTAGTTCAAGAAATTGGCACAAGTGATACATATGTAAGAGGGCTAGCCAATTTGAACATGTATGTCTTCTTCTCATGGTTATTCTAAGAGTTCATGATGTTGTGTGAACCATTTGAGGTGTCACACTTGGGGCACTAGGCTCTCAAGCTTCATGGAGTCAAGCAACAACAACAAGGTATGTATTCTATCTATTTTAGTATCCTAGTATCAATGTTTTGATATGCTAGTTAGGATAATACCTTGGATAATCATATTTGCATGTATAATAGAGAAAACATAGATCCAAGGTATTTAGGGTTGCATGTACACTTAGGAGTGTTAGAATGCTCAAAACCCAACACTATCCCTATGAAATGTATCATGATTTGATGGAAAGATACCATCAAAGTACTCGGCAGGAGAGGTATGAGATCATTGCCTCTATGATCACAAGCAAAATTAAGGATGGTGAACCCATCACGACCCACTTGCAAAAGATGCGGAGATATGTGGAACGCTTGCTAAAATTGAATGTCAATTTTGATGAAGAGTTGGCCATAGATATTATTCTACACTCTTTACCTTCTTGTTATGATCAGTTTCGTATGACCTATCATATGAACAAGGAGGAGGTCACTCTTAGCAAGCTTCAAGGCCTTCTAAGGACTGTAGAAAGCAACCTGAAAGGCAAATCGGTTGTGTCTACTCCTACTACTACTACTTCTGCCCCTGTTCTAGCAATCAGACATGGGAAGGGAAAGAAGAGGAAGGCTCCATCCAAGTGCCGCAAGGGAAAGTCTCTTGATGGATCCTCTTCTAGTGTGACCAAGGCTTGTTCTTCTAATCCCTCTTCCAATCCGAAGGATGTTGACTGCTTCCATTGTCATGAAAAAGGGCACTAGAAACGAAGCTCCCCCAAGTACTTGCAGGACATGAAGGATGGGAAGATCAAACCCTCCTTTGCAGGTATTTACACTATTCAATCTAATAACTCATCTCATGCTAATTCTTGGGTCCTTGATACAGGTTGTGGAATTCACATTTGTTCTGATTTGCAGGGACTAAAAAGAAGTAGGGATGTGGAGAACGGAAAGATAAACTTAACCATGGGAAATAGGAAAGTGTCGCCTATTGTCACACCCCCAAACCTGAACGGCGGAAACGTCCGGTGGTGGATGACTTCATGTTAAGTATCACAAAAAATGCATCATAGTAATCAAAGTAACAACAACCATTGTATTAATAATGTATAATTTACATTGTGTTCAAAACATTGCTTGATTTACATTAAAAATATAGCAAAAGTTAAGACGTAAAGCTCCGTCTTCAAAACACCTGAAAGGGTACCTGTCTACTAACGTTCGTGATAATACAAGTAGTTTGAAAAAGTGTCGACATTAAAGTTGGTGAGTTCATAAGTATTTTTCTTATAAATAGTATATTCTTTGTTCTTTGGAAAAGTTCGATTGTTCCTCCCGAAAATCCTATATTTTCTTAATGAGTAATATGATTGTACCTGTTCCTTCTGCGATTACTTAGTGAATACAAATTATATATAATCCAGATCGAATAAATAGTTGAATGTGTGAATCTTCCCTAAGACCACAACCAAAAAAGGAACAGGAAATAAGGCGGAAGTCACACATTCCACTGCCCATCATATCTTCATTATATATAACTCGATCGTATTCACCAAGTAATCACGTAATTAACGTTAATGATTCTTTTTGATATGATGAATGTGTTTCCTTCATAAAATCCTATATTTCCTGATGTAATGAAATAGTAAGTTTTGTGCCCCATACTAGTTCCTTCTACGAGTACTCAGTGAATATAAGTTATATCCAATCCAGTTCGCATAGACAATCGATTGTGTGGATCCGCCCTAAGCCCACAACCAAACAAGGAACATGAAATGAGGCGAAAACCACACATTTCACTATCTGTCAGACCATCATTGTATATAACCCTAGCGTATTCCCCAGGCACTTATAGAGTTAACTGTAATGGTCCTTTTAGTCATGGATGTGTATTCTTCCAGAAATCTAATATTTTCTAATACATCTGAAAAGTAGTTTTTAATACTATAAAACCATTATGCGTAAGTGTTGTTATACTTATATAAATAGTATAACATAGTTTTAGTTCACAATAAAAATATAAAAAGACTGTTTTCCATATTGTTATGTTCTCTTTGTTATAACCCGGTACTTTGCATTTTTACCCCTTTAGTATAAACCGGTACTTTGTATTTGTACCCTATTAGTATAAACCACTACTTTGCATTTGTACTCTGTTAGTAACATCCGGTACTTTGCAATTGTACCCCTTTAGTATAAACCAGTACTTTGCATTTGTACTCCGTTACTAAAATCTGGTACTTTGCATTTGTACCCCTTTAGTATAAAGTATTTGTACGAGAGTATATAGTTAAACTTTGTATACTTGACTAGTAAAATTAGTATGAGAGTTCCATAACTTATACCTATTATAATTTATATAAATGTTACATTTGACATGAATTATCCGTGAAATTTCCCCCTTTGCTCGGCTTGTTACAAGGAGGATATAAATCTGATTGAATTAACTTTATATATATATATATATATATATATATATATATATATATATATATATATATATATATATATATATATATATATATATATATATATAACATGTATAATTAAGATTGAAACGGCAGTCGGACAAATAACTTTACCCTAAGCTCACATCGAGACAAGGAAAAGGAAATAAAGTGAATTATTAGTCCTAAGCCCTTTAAATCTTATCTATCTATATTGAAATATATATATATATATATATATATATATATATATATATATGTATATGATTTTTAATCAATATACAAGTTTAAAAGAGTTTTTAAGACATTTAAAAGAGTTTTCAGTAACATGAAATCGTTTTAGTAACATTTTAGAAATCATTTAATTGTAAACACAAAATCCTTGTGTTAGACTTGTATCCCCCCCCCCCTAAAAACATTGAAAAAGCTTGGAAAAATATGGGGGTATGAACTCACCTTATGTGTGGTAACAGTTTTGAATACGGAATAGAAACGGTGACCTTCGGGCTAGATTACGGGAAGGATGTCGTTTTCCAAAAGATCTTAAAGATGAAGATTGAAGGATGAAGTTTTGAAGTATAGCTCCCTGGAAGCTTGGTCTAATTCTTGAAAATGAATTTTTTTTTTTACTATTTGAGAGAGAATGAGATGATTTCATATACTGGATGTGTAGAATGAAAGAATGATCTTATATGAGACTTATATATGAAGTAACTTAAGTATGAAGGAACTCATGAGGCGGTGAATGTGATGTTTATGGAAGTATCACATTGGGGAGCTAACTATGGATAAGATATGAAGATATTTAGGAGTGTTTACACCCAAATAAATGAGTTTACTCCCATCAATGAAGGGTTTACGGTTCTATACCATTGAGTTTATGCCCCAATAAGAGCTTTGGTTTGTGTTCACGTTCATCTCTTGGCCGTGAACCCTAATGATCCTTAAACCCCAAACTGTGAACACCCTTTTTCCTTTAAATCTAACCGTGAACTCCTCTTGAATTTGTTTCTTTGGACCGTAAACTATATGTTCTAGATGTTTTGGACCGTGAACCCTTTCCCTCCATGAATTCTTGGCCGTAAACTCATGATTTCTAGAAGCTTAAGACCATAAACTCTTTTGTGGTGGGTTATTTTTATGATTTTCAACTTTTTCTTTTGCTAAATGTTGATTTATACTAACCTAATTTTATTTAGGTTTAAATCCATGCTTAGTTACAAGTTTATAAACAAGCCTTCTTAGTTATAGATGACACAATGCATCAAAGTTCCAATGTGGTTTCACTTGTACTAGGTTAGGGTTTAGACCTTCTTGGTTCTAAAATTTCCCATTTGTGACATTATCACCCCGTTAGAGGGAATTTCGTCCCGAAATTCAAGTTCTGAGTGGTTACTTATGGATAGGGAAAGAGGTAGGTACTTATGTTTCATATGATCTTCTTGTTCCCAAGTGAATTCTGATCCTCACATGGCGTTCCAGTGGATATTCACTATAAC
Source organism: Lactuca virosa (assembly GCF_052849685.1). Taxonomy (NCBI): domain Eukaryota; kingdom Viridiplantae; phylum Streptophyta; class Magnoliopsida; order Asterales; family Asteraceae; genus Lactuca; species Lactuca virosa. The sequence continues at coordinate 219,051,352 of NC_136430.1, read as the reverse complement.
ATCTGTTGTTTTGATCGGTGGAGAGTGTGCGGGTTTGACTTACTTGTCTATGTTCATCCAATTGGTTGCATGTTCTTTCGTAGTCCTGGAAGCATTGTCCTGATGTTCATAGTAAGACTCATACTTGGTTCACCTACCATCACCTTATGTATACAAGTCGTATATAATTAAGAATGAAAACACGGTTGGATGGGTAGCTCTGCCCCAAGTTCACAAACAGACAAGGAATAGGAGATAGGGCGGAATCATACATCCTAAGTCTGTAGAATCTTAATTATATACCACTCTCGCGTATACACTCAGTAGTGATAGGTTAGCCGCATGGGTACTTAGTCTCTATTCTTGAACTTGACTTGCTGTACGAGTGGTATTCCTGGGAGATCTATTGGGGATACTTCGGGTGGTTACGAACTTACAAAACATCCTCGGTGTGTTTCACTTTAAGTTTCTTGTCTACGGTTGTGGTACCCCTCGCATGGGTAGTTCTGAGTTTTGAAGTGAGAGACGATACGGAGGTTTGTGTCGGTTTTGTCGTTATAAGTTGAAAGGATTTTGCTAGACTGTCGTTTAAGGCGAAGGGTCTTTACGTAGCACAGGAAATTGGTTTGGTGAGGACCAAAACAATTCACGTCGAATGACGACGTCAGAACTTCTTATAGTAAAGGATTTCAAGTCGATTTGGAAGGAATGATTGTTAGAATGATGAACTGTTCTATGTATATGTTTTCAGTGCTTTCAGTTTTATCCTTGTTATTACTACTGCGAACATTTTTGTAACACCAGTCAAAATAGGTCAAAAACAATCAAATGTGATTATGCCAATCATGTAATGTGATTTTGTTAAACTAGTAATGTGATAAACTTACTATGTAATTCATGTTAAAGTATGAACTTTCTTACATAATTTATGATACAACTCAAAGTATACATCCATACGATTCCAAAAATATAGAGAACGTCTAAATCTGACTTCGCGTGAAGAAGTTATGATAAACCCTAATGCTATAAATCTCTATAATTAGAGGAATTTAAAAAAAAAGACTTATAAATATCTATTGGAATCTAAAAGAAAGTTGTAGTACTCGGAAATACCTACGTGTGGATATAAAGAACGTCAAAAACGGAGCTCGTATGCAAAAGCTATGACCTTCCGAAGATACAGCTGTCTAAGAGCATGACACGTGGAAGAAACCCTAGCCGCCTTAAGTCACGACGTTAACATAAAGTTCACGACGTGAACATGAAGTCCACGACGTGAAACGTGTCAGGGACACTAATCGGGGCTAGAAAACACATGTGAAAGCTACGGGGTGACTCATGGATGTTCACGACGTGACCCTAGGTATGTTACGACGTGAAATGGCCCAGAACAGCCTATAACTAGCGATCAAAGCTCATTCATTCCTTATACCTTTTCGTTTCACTCTCTCTCGTTTCCGAAGGCCGTTTCCTTTCCCGAGCCTGACAACGACGAGCCTCTGACCGTTTAGATTCTATAGATCACGCTACTAGGGTGAGTTTCACGGCCCAACTTTTAAATGTTTTCGGGGGAAAACGCATGCTAAATATTGTATTTAATTTAATATTATGTCTATATGATTGTATGTTCGTATCAACATAGATAGTTATAGTAACCGGGATATAGCTGTTTTGAATCTGATATTTTGAAAACATACAACTATCGTAAACTTGTTAGCATAATATTATACTAATGTAGACCCTGAGTTATACTTGGGAGTTCTATATATATTATGTGCGATGTAGACCCTGAGTTATACTTGGGAGTTCTATATATATGTTGTGTGCGATATAGTTCCGGAGTTATACTCGGAAGTTCTATATACTAATTACTAAGTATGTTGCTATTGTTGGTTTTATGTGAAGATAAAACCTATTATGTTATTAATATAACCCTGAATGTATATTCAGGAGTTCTATATATACTTGTTATGTATGTTGCTATTGTTGGTTTTATGTCAAGATAAAACCTGGTTTTGACTCAAATTATAGTTGTTGTACTGCCTAAGTATTATAAATATTAGGAGTAATGCTTAAAGCATAGTTTAATAACTTAGGGTTTTAGAAACGAACATGCTTTTATTTCTAGAACTAACGGACCTCGACAAGTCTACATGAGTTATTGTATTCATCAACTGAGATTGGAAATCTTAGGGAAAATCCTCTGACTTGTAACCGCTAATCCCGTGTGAGCGAGGAAGTCGTGTATGAATAAGATACGGGTTGACAACCCCACTCGTGGTTGCTAGCTACAACACAACGGTTTGCGAGTGACGAACTGTCCTTTTATTTGTTTATTGTTCTGACGTTGATGAAGCGTGTGGAACTTATCTTAAGATGCGAAACTTGTACTATCAAGCAGAGGTTTGAAACTAGTCATATAGCCGTGGTTACGGACTCATGGTAGCAAATTGTTAAAAGCATTAAACTTTATCGTTATACAAGTATTAATGTTAAGTATAAGTTTCCCAAACACTTATACTCTAAGTACAAGAAACTGGTAGGTATACTACTTGTATATTAAGTAGATAATTATACCTAACACACATACTCGTATAGAATTGAAATAGATTTATACGTAGCGGTTATACTCGTATAGAATTGTAATAGATTTATACGTAGCGGTTTTACTCGTATAGAATTGAAATAGATTTATACGTAGTGGTTTTTACTCGTATAGAATTGAAATAGATTTATACGTAGCGGTTTTACTCGTATAGAATTGAAATAGATTTATACGTAGCGGTTTTTACTCGTATAGAATTGAAATAAGATTTATACGTAGCAACTTTCGTTTGTATGGAATTACAAACACTTATATTTATAGTATATGAGACTTATAGGTAAACTACTTATTTGGTAAGTAAACTTTTATACCTAGGATATATATACTAAACGTTGGAGAGTCAAAATGATACTTTCAAAACTATACTTTTGAAACTTGGAAAATGTATTATTTTTATATGGAGTCAAAACCTGTGGACTCACCAACTTTATGTTGACATATTTTAAAATGCATGTGTTTTCAGGAAGTTGATAACTATGATACAAGGAATGACGTTTCACCGCCCGGTGTTTCAGCCGACGGCTGGGGGTGTCACAATTTTGTATCGCATTTAGCGAGTATTAGCAGTACGAGTGTTCTGATAATTGAAAATAATTAACTTTCATCAAAATAATCCCTACCAGGTCCTTCTATAATCGCTTGGTGTATACAAGTCATCTATAATTAAGATTGGAATGACAGTCGACTGAGTGACTCTGCCCTAAATCCACAACCAGACAAGGAACAGGAAATAAGGCGGAATCACTCACTCTGAGCCTACAAATCTTAATTATAAGTGACCCTAGTGTATACACTAAGCCATCATAGCTCACCTGCAAGGATCCTTAGTTTTTATATGAATGATGTGTTAATTTATGATTTTATATTTTTTTTGACAAATATTTTCCATGAAAATCCGATGTTTAATTATTGTTGTTTAGAATACGTACAAAAAAATCCTAGAAGGTTCCCCGTTGCTCCTTTATGTCTTGTCATTAAACTCCTCCCTCTCCTCCGTCATTTCTCTCTGTTGGACAATCTCTCTTGAAATGTCCCATTTCACCGCATGCATGGCATACTTGACTTGTACCAGTATCGATGGTTGAAATAATGTGTTGGACCGGAATTCTACAGAAACGGGTAGTATGCCCATTATTGTTGCAGTTCTTGCAATGCAACTCTCGGCAGGCACCATAACGATGGAAATTGCACTTGTTGCATTTGGGCGAATCCCAGCACATTGTCGCACTGGCGTTGGTGCTGGAGTGACAGATGTTGTGGTTGTAGGGGCGACAGATGTTGTGGCCGCAAGGGCTGGCACAGGTTGTTGTCTCTTGGCAAATCTTTGAAATACTCTACACTCCTTTTTATCCCAGAACTTTCGTTTCTTCCTCTTAGGTTTATGGGTTGGGGTATTCTCGTAGGTAGGCACTCGTTGGTTTCCTTGGTTGTTACTACGGTTTGAAGTGTCGAAAATGTTTCTATTTTCATTTAGGTTGATAGCATTGAATTGCGCCATGACAGCTGTCACAACAGCTGTTACGACGGCTTGGAATGTAGCGGAGTCTATATGTAGGATTGGAGTTTCGTCGGTTGGCCAGTTATTTCATGTGAAGACATGATTCTATTACATAATGTGAAACAAGTTCGTTAATAACTATGATCGTTGCTAGTTGTACTCTATCTATTTATATATACATTTGAATTTCTTGTTTTGTTGTATGGTTCTCAATGTTTCAACCTACATCCCTATGATGTATTCATGGTAGAGAGTAGAAATAGGTATTGTATCAAAGTTAAGTTTAAACAAATAATTTATAGATATTGAAATTTTAAGTTGATCGGGTTTCATGGGTTTTGGAAGGGAGTATCTCTCTTGATTTTACTGTTACTAGTTGTGACGAAAGGTACGATAAACCTAACACATAGTGTGAGTAGTGTAGTCACTAACTTACTAAGTTATATTAGTTTCTTAGTTATTAGTATGACGTATAAGGTGCTCTCTAGTTTGTTTCTGATACGGTAAGGTTTGTTAACGATCTCTCTAGTGCCTTTTTCTTTGCCCGTTCCTTTCTCATAATACTCCTTGTGAACGCTCTTTTGGTTCTGTCTTGACTCCTCTGTTGACTGTTTGCGATGTCTAGGTGTGTCGGTTGTACAAGAATGGGAATGTCTAAAGAATCTACGAGATTAATAAAACATTTTTATTAAAAATAAATTTTCACGAGGATGATCCTTACCGGGTTTTTCTATAATCACGTAGTGTATACAAATTATATATAACCAAGATCAAATAGACCTTCGAATAAGTGATCCTACTCTAAGTCCACAACCAAACAAGGAACAGGAAGTAGAGCGAAGATCGCAAATTCTAAGTCTATAAAATCTCAGTTACATATAACCTTAACGTATACACTCAACAACTATAGACCTACCAGTAAGGGTATTTTAGTTTTCACATAAGTTATTTAGAGTACCTAAAATACTCCTATAGTATTTTAAGTTTATGTTTTGTTCTAGCATTTCTTTGTATATAGGGTTGGTAAGTTTTAGACTTGTTGCAACACCACTATCACTCCCAAACACATGTTGGTCGTATCTCAAATAAATATAGTTGATCAGGCTATATTTATCCTAGATATGATTACATAAATGTCTAGGTTTGACTGTACTGTCCAACATCCAAATACTTTTGTTTTGTTCTTCTTGTGATACTTGTTCTAGTGTATATATATATATATATAGGGCTAGGTTATTTTGTTTCTTACATTTATTGTGTGCTAGAATGCACCAATAGGAATTTAGTAAATTAAATAATTATTTAATTAAATAAATATAGATATTAAATGATTTCCATAATTATATGTATATTAAATGATATCCATAATTATAATTCTCTTTTTATGGAAACTAATTAAATCTGTCATTAATGTAAGCAATAACATTCTTTCAGAATGAATTCGCATGTAGGTTTTTATATATGAGTTCGTATTTTGTTTCAGGACTCACTCACTTAAAATACAATAAAGTTGCATGGAATATGAATAACGAGAGTGTATTCTACTAGAATACACTCTCATTCTGCTGGAATACACTCTCATTCTTCTAGATATGATTTCATTCTGAAAGAATATTATTGTTGACATTAATGATGAATTTAATTAGTTTCCATTAAAATGACTTATAAGTATAGATAGCATTTAATATACATATAATTAATACTAAATTCCTATTGGTGCATTCTAGCACACAATAGATGTGAGAAACATTTGAACCTACCTATATATATATATATATATATATATATATATATATATATATATATATATATATATATATACGTATGTATACTTTTATAAAATATTGTTATATTTTAAAGTATAACTCTTGGTCAGAGTGTTTTAGTCCCATTGTATTTATAGTTGTATATCTTTTATAGGTTGATATACTTAGTTCACTATAAACAATGCTCTGATACCAATCTGTCACACCCCCAAACCAGAACGGCGAAAACGTCTGGGGGTGGATGACTTCATGTTAAGTATCACAACACATGCATCATAGTAATCAAAGTAACAACAACCATCGTATTAATAATGTATAATTTACATTCTGTTCAAAACATTTCTTGATTTACATTAAAAGTATAGCAAAAGTTAAGACGTAAAGCTCCGTCTTCGCAACACCTGAGAGGGTACCTGTCTACTAACGTTCCTGAGAATACAAGTAGTTTGAAAAAGTGTCAACATTAAAGTTGGTGATTTCATAATTATTTTTGTTATAAATAGTATATTCTTTGTTCTTTGGAAAAGTTCGCTTGTTCCTCCAGAAAATCCTATATTTTCTTAAGGAGTAATATGACCGTACCCGTTCCTTCTACGATTACTTAGTGAATACAAATTATATATAATCGAGATCGAATAAAAAGTTGAATGTGTGAATCTGCCCTAAGCCCACAACCAAACAAGGAACAGGAAATAAGGCGGAAGTCACACATTCCACTGCCCATCGGATCTTCATTATATATAACTCTATCATATTCACCAAGTAATCACAGAATTAACGTTAATGATTCTTTTTGATATGATGAATGTGTTTACTTCAAAACATCCTATATTTCCTAATGTAATGAAATCGTAAGTTCTGATCCCCATACTAGTTCCTTCTATGAGTACTCAGTGAATACAAGTTATATACAATCCAGGTCTGATAGACAATCGATTGTGTGGATCCGCTCTAAGCCCACAACCAAAAAAGGAACATGAAATGAGGCAAAAACCACACATTCCACTATCTGTCGGACTTTCATTGTATATAACCCTAGCATATTCCCCAGGCACTTATAGAGTTAACTGTAATAGTCCTTTTAGTCATGGATGTGTATTCTTCCATAAATCTAATATTTTCTAATAGATCTGAAAAGTAGTTTTTAATACTATAAAACCGTTCTGTGTAAGTGTTGTTATACTTATATAAATAGTATAACATAGTTTTAGTTCACAATAAAACTATAAAAAGACTAGTTTCCATATTGTTATGTTCTCTTTGTTATAACCCGGTACTTTGCATTTTTACCCCTTTAGTATAAACCGGTACATTGTATTTGTACCCTATTAGTATAAACCAGTACTTTGCATTTGTACTCCGTTAGTAAAATCTGGTACTGTGCATTTGTACCCTTTAGTATAAACAAGTACTTTGCGTTTGTACTCCGTTAGTAAAATCCGGTACTTTGCATTTGTACCCCTTTAGTATAAAGTATTTGTACGAGAGTATATAGTTAAAATTTTTATACTTGACTAGTAAAATTAGTATGAGAGTTCCATAACTTATACATATTACAATTTATATGAATGTTATGTTTGATATGAATTATCCGTGAAATTTCCCCATTTGCTCGGCATGTTACAAGGAGGATATAAATCTGATTGAAGTAACTATATATATATATATATATATATATATATATATATATATATATATATATATATAACATATATAATTAAGATTGAAACAACAGTCGGAAAAATAACTCTACCCTAAGCTCACATCCAGACAAGGAAAAGGAAATAAAGTGAATTATTAGTCCTAAGCCCTTTAAATATTATATATATATATATATATATATATATATATATATATATATATATATATATATATATATATATATATATATATATATATATATGATTTTCAACAATATACAAGTTTAAAAGAGTTTTTAAGACATTTAAAAGAGTTTGACAATATTGAAAAGAGTTTTCAGTAACTTGAAATCGTCTTAGTAACATTTTAGAAATCATTTAATTGTAAACACAAAATCCTTGTGTTAGACTTGTATTCCCCCCCCCCCCCCCCCTAAAAACATTGAAAAAGCTTGGAAAAATATAGGGGTATGAACTCACCTTATGTGTGGTAACAGTTTTGAATATGGAATAGAAACGGTGACCTTCGGGCTAGATTACGGGAATGATGTCGTGTTCCAAAAGATCTTAAAGATGAAGATTAAAGGATGAAGTTTTTAAGTATAACTCCCTGGAAGCTTGGTCTAATTCTTGAGAATGAAAGAAATGTGGTTTACTATTTGAGAGAGAATGAGATGATTTCGTATACAGGATGTCTAGAATGAATGAATGATCTTATATGAGACTTATATATGAAGTAACTTAAGTATAAAGGAACTCATGAGGCGGTGAATGTGATGTTTATAGAGGTATCACATTGGGGAGCTAACTATGGATAAGATATGAAGATATTTAGGATTTTTTACGCCCAAATAAATGAGTTTACTCCCATCAATGAAGGGTTAGGGTTCTATACCATTGTGTTTACGCCCCAAGAAGAGCTTTGGTTTGTGTTCACGGTCATCTCTTGGCCGTAAACCCTAATGATCCTTAAACCCCAAACCATGAACACCCTTTTTAAATCTAACTATGAACTCCTCTTGAATATATTTCTTTGGATCGTAAACTATATGTTCTATATTTTTTGGACCGTGAACCCTTTTCCTCCATGAATTCTTGGCCGTAAACTCATGATTTCTAGAAGCTTAAGACCATAAACTCTTTTGTGGTGGGTTATTTTATGATTTAAACTTTATCTTTTGCTAAATGTTGATTTATACTAACCTAATTTAATTTAGGTTTAAATCCACGCTTAGTTACAAGTTTAGAAACAAGCCTTCATAGTTATAGATGACGCAATGCATCAAGGTTCCAATGTGGTTTCACTTGTACTAGGTTAGGGTTTAGACCTTGCTGGTTCTAGAATTTCCCAGTTGTGACAACTGTGACTAAGATTGGAGTTTATTCTTTATTGCTTAGTAATGGTTTAAATTTTGATTTGAATAACTATTGTTACTCGGCTGATATGGTGAGAAATATTATTTCCTTTCATAGTTTCTACAAACAAGGTTTTACCTTTTCTTTCAATAATGAAGTTGGTACTATTAATGCTTATTATAATGGTGTATTTTATTTTGAAACATGACCTTTCAATGGTGTATATGAAACTGTGACTATTGTAGATAACCTAGGAAATAATGTGTTACACATTGATTCTTCCAATGATTTGGATAAGGCATGCTTGTGGCACTGTCGTCTTAGACATGTCAACAAGAAGCGCATAGCCCAACTCCAAATGGATGGAGTTTTAGAGTCATTCGACTTGATGTCGGATGACACTTGTGAATCTTGTTTACTTGGAAAGATGACCAAGTCACCCTCCACTGGTACTTGTGAAAGGGGTGAAGATATGTTGGATCTCATACACACTGATGTGTGTGGACCATTCAAAACTACCACAAGGGATGCTAACCGCTTCTGTGTGACTTTTACTGATGATTACAGTAAGTATGGCTATATCTAGTTACTCAAGCATAAGTCAGAAACTTTTGAAAAGTTCAAAGAGTTTAAGAAAGAAGTGGAGAATCAATTGGGTAGGAAGATAAAGATGTTGTGATCCGATCGTGGAGGGGAGTATCTTACTATCGAGTTCCTTGACTATCTTAAGGAATATGGAACTGTTTCACAATTGACGCCACCTAGGACACCACAACTTTATGGTGTGGCTGAGAGGCGCAATAGAACCTTGCTAGACATGGTTCGTTCCATGATGAGTCGAGCTTTGTTATCTATATCATTCTGGGGGTTGCGAGGCTTTCGTGAGATGCGAGACTAACGACAAGCTCGAACCTCGGAGTGAGCGATGTATTTTCATTGACTACCTGCAAAATTCCTTTGGATATCTCTTCTACAGACCGAGTGACAATGTTTTCTTCGTCGCGAGGAGAGGCATTTTTCATGAGAGAGAACTCATATGCCAAGGGGACAGTGGGAGGAAAATTTACCTTGAAGAGATTCAAGATTCAAGCGGTGAAGGAACCTCAAACACTAGCACTCAACCTGAGGAGGAAACTCCGGTTGAGCCAATTGACGAGTCCATACCTCTGAGGCGTTCCAGTAGAGTTAGAGTTCCACCTGAGTTTTACGGTTTCCATATTACTGCAGAAGGTGATACATTTATCATTGATAGTACATTGGTAAATCTAGATGAACCTAACAACTACAAGGAAGCCATGGCAGGCCCCAAGACTGCAAAATGGAAAGAGGCTATGGACAGCGAGATTCAGACCATGTATGACAATCAAGTTTGGAACTTGGTCGACAATGTACCGGGCCGTAAGACCGTCGGGTGCAAATGGATCTTCAAAAAGAACACCGACATGGATGGGAGAGTACACACATATAAAGCGCGACTGGTTGCGAAGGGCTTTACTCAAACTCCGGGAGTTAATTATGATGAGACGTTCTCACCAGTAGGGAAGATTAAATCTATAAGGGTTATGCTAGCCATAGCTGCATTTCATGACTATGAAATATGGCAAATGGATGTCAAAACCGTTTTCCTTAATGGAAAGTTGGCTGAAGATCTTTACATGAATCAACAAGAGGGTTTTGTCAATGCAAAGTACCCTAATAGAGTGTGTAAGCTTGAGAAATCCATATATGGATTGAAACATGCATCTCGTATATGGAATCATTATTTTGATGAGAAAGTCAAAGAGTTTGGATTTTCGAGAAGCGAGGATGAGTCTTATGTATATGTCAAAGCTAGTGGGAGTATAGTTAGCTTTCTAGTATTCTATGTGGATGACATACTACTCATATGAAATGACATCCCAACCTTGCAGGAGGTTAAGTCCTGGCCTAGGAAGTGTTTCTCTATGAAGGACCTCGGAGAAGCTTCCTATATCCTAGGGATAAGGATATTGAGAAACAGAAGTAAAAGACTAATAGGACATAGTCAAAGTACCTACTTGGACAAGGTGTTGAAACATTTCAGCATGGAGAACTCCAAGAAAGGTGACTTACCTATCCAAGGCAATACCAAACTGAGTAAGACTCAGAGTATGAGTACAGAGGCTGAGATAGCAGAAATGAGTCATATACCATATGCTTCCGCAGTTGTTTCGATCATGTATGCTATGATTTGTACTCGCCCTGATGTGGCCTTTTCTTTGAGCATGGTCAGTAGATATCAAGGGAGTCCAGGTAAGGCACATTAGACTGCGGTTAAGAACATTCTTAAGTACCTGCGGAGGACTAAGGACTGGGTCCTTACTCTCCGTGGGAGTGATGACTTGAGAGTAACAGGATATAGTGATGCCAGCTTTCAAACCGACAGAGATAATTTCCGCTCTCAGTCGGGCTGGATATTTACCCTGAATGGAGGAGCAGTGACATGGAAAAGTTCCAAGCAGGAGACTGTAGCTTATTCAACGTGTAAATCAGAATACATATCAGCAAGCGAAGCAGCGAAGGAGGCGATATGGTTGAAAAACTTCATCGGAGACCTTGGAGTAATTCCATCCATAAAGGAGCTTGTGGAGATTTTCTACGATAATGAAGGGGCGGTTGCCTTAACCAAGGAACCGAGAGATCATGGAAGATCCAGACATATCGACAGAAAATACCAATTCATAAGACATCAAGTAAAAGAAGGACACTTCATGGTGAAGAGGATATCGTCAGAGGACAACCCAGCAGATCCCCTTACAAAGGGACTGACTAGGGTTAAGCACTTGCAGCATGCAAGGGGCATTGGGCTAATGGATGATATTAGTTTTAGTGACTATATATACCGAAACTTGTAATAGCTAAATTGTAATTGACTTTTGATGATTGAATAAAAGGAGTTTTATTTATAAGTAACGTTACTGTCTTGTGTCAATCGTTTACTATTGTTTCACTTTGCATGTTTTGACTTCCAAAATAATAAGATTTGTTCAAACTATCCACAGTCGATCATACGTTGGAAGTAAGTATGAAAGAAGACTGTTATGAGTTGGCTTGTAGATTGTCTAAAGCGTTAGGCATAACAACAGTTTGCTACACCATTCATGAGTACTTCTGAAATAAGATTTGAGTATTGGATCAACCCGCGCTCACTTGAATCACTTCATGGAATTTATCACGAGTGATCGTGAGATGATAATATCATATAAGTCTTCAAACCAAGATATATGAGTTGTTGACTACAAGTTGGTTATGCATTGATGGCATGAAAACACATCAGTAACTTGATGTTATAAAACGTGTCGTTGTGCATGATTTGATGAGTAGTTAGTACAAGCATATAGTGTCGAAATTTATCTGTTCCTTTTATCCTAAGAGGATTAAAAGCGATATCTTGGGCCCCTCGATGATTTTTTTTTACTTATGTGTCGGGCCCGGTCATAACTAAATTGATGTGTTCAGTTATGTTCTATGTCATACGAATCGAAAATCGGGAAACAAACTGCTGGACAATAAGTATGACATTGTTCCATGTATTTGTCCAACTAATATCTTGAGAACAGAGGATTATATGATCCCTTATCTAAAGGATGCATCATTGACTGGGTCAAAGTTGACAGCGGCTTTTGAAAGCTTATGATTGCTAAGTCGGATCCTGAAGTTACATTGGCAACTATAGTCATTAGACTTATCCAAGTGGGAGACTATTGGATTTGGTTTCTAAGCCCATAACTATAACTGGGATGTACTTGACTCGATAGTAGCATGGTCCTTTTGGGTTGCCTTCACCAGTATAATTTGATAGGATGGACTTTTTGAGAATAATTTTATTTATGGTTTATTAATATATTACAAGTATAATATATTAATATGAAATTATTTAATTAGTACTGATCAAGAATTAATTTGGAATTAATTTTGTGGTCAAAAGAGACTAATTAAATATATGGGGATTGATTATGTAAATCAATGATTCTTGTAGTGTGGGCCAATGATCCATGATTATTTAGATGGGCTAAACCAATAAGTTAATCCATGGATAGTCCATGGAGGTTAAACCATGGAGCATAAGAATGTGAAAAGTCATGGAGCATTAGGGTTTACAAAGTGTAACCCTAGCATTTGCCACACTATAAATAGAACACTCATGATCCAAAATCGGTTACACCATCTCTTTGAGATAAGTAATTTACTCTCTTAAGCCTCCTATTGCATATTGGTGTTTGTGAACCATTAGAGGCAACACACTTGATGTGCTCAAGCTTTCAAAGGTCAAGAACTCTACCCTACTCAAGAGGTAAGCATCCAAACTAAGTTTTATATTATATAGCTTCAATTGTATGCTAGCTAGGGTGAATGCTTTAGAAAACAAAATACATGTATAATTAGAGAAAACATAGATCCAAAGCATTTAGGGTTGCATGTGCACCTTAGGAGTGTTATAGTGCTCAAAACCCAACAGTTTTATCAAGGGTCTCCCTGATTCTATAAAAATTGGAAATATGAATTTATCTAGTTGAACTCTTCTTTCTTCCCTTATTGGAACGAATTCCACCTTCCTGGAATAATTGATGACCAAAAACCTAAGAGGACTAGTGACTTGGGCCAAGATATAGATATGATTTCTCGTTTGATTGTGATGATGAAGAAATTCCCTAAAGTCGTACTGTGGCAAGTTGGCATGAGCGTGTATTGGTTGCGTCTTGCTGTTGTTCCTACTTTATTCATTCATGGTACGGGTATGTGTTTTTACAAGATGTTCTTAACTCTCACTTTAACTGTGCGCATTGATCCCATGTTTTCTTCGTGCAAATGGAAGTCGGTTGGCATTTTTGTTGTCTGAATCTGTTGAGGGTAAGGTTATGCAGCAAGATCTTGGGTCTAACGATTATGAGGAGGATTCGGAGTCCTCGATTAAGGTTCATGACTCTTATGATGATACAAATGATCTGCATACTTCCCTTGTTTCTATTGATCACGTGACTATTTCTGATTATGGAGATGATGATGGGAGTGGTGAATGACCTTTAGTCCGTTATAAAAGAGGCAGATGTCACAACCCGAAATTTCTATCTTGTTCATTCATTCAATTTAATCAAAGTCATACTCGTTTATGCTATTGTTTAGCATTGTTTAGGGTCTGTTTGAGCGTTCTAAGCCTAGTACATCCAAGGAATGAGTGTTAGGAAATATCTTCTGAAGTTCAAAACCACCAAGAAAGCCATAAACTCCTTCATGAGGAGTTTACGGCCACATCATATGAGTTTACGGCCGTAAACTCAAGGTGGCCGTAAAATCATGGCCTTAAACATGGGATTCCTTCACTTTTCTTCATTATTCACCATTTCAAGTCAAGAAAACCGATTTCTCTCTCAAGTATCATAAGGATCTTCATTTTTATCTTAAAAAATGTAAGTGTGTCATCCCTTGATTAGTTGATACATCTCATTAACTAGTATCACCCTTTGATTTCATCCACTAACTTCATCTTTTGGGTTAGATCTTCAAAACACCAAGAACACCAAGAACACACACTAGTTCTTTGGGCCGAAATCAACTCTTTTGCTTCCATATCGTAAGTATCTCTTCCCTATACTTGTTATCTAGTAGAAGCCCTTGATTTTTCATCCTAGAAATCAACCAAATCCCAATAACAAAGAGAGTTTATGGCTAGGAGCATCTCCCTTGGCCGTAAACCCTTGTTAAGGCTACAAGTTGGACATAAACTATTCTTTAAGGCTTGGATTGGGTCTAGAACACTTCCTGCATACTTGAAAGACCTTAAATAACCTCTTTGGCACAAGACTTCATGAGTTTACGGCCGTAAACTCATAGGGCCGTAAATCCTATGGCCGTAAACACATAGGGCCGTGAACACCTTGCCCGTAAACCCCATTGTGTGGCTGTTAACCCATTATATGCAACCCTTTGTACTTCTAACACTTCAATCTAAGTGTTTCCTAAGTCTTAGGGTGTTTTTCCTTACATAATTAGTTGTATAAACACTAATTATATACATATATGTGTCATTATATGCTTATTAGGATCCGTTGTGCTCAAGTCTTCACTTGGCACTTAGCATCCTACAAATCGATCTTTCATTCGTATCACTCACTGCAGGTGAGTTCATACCCCTTAACTTACCTTTTAAATGATTTTAAATGCTTTTATGGGGGGATACAAGTAGAACTATTACAGTTATTATATCAATCACATGTGATTAATAACTATCAAACATATAAATAGGATTGAAAGGACTTAGGACTGATAACTCGCCTTATTTCCTGTTCCTTGTTTGGTTGTGGGCTTAGGGTATCGGTTGTTTGTCCGAAGGTCGTTTGAATCTTAGTTATATATTATGTATATGTATATAGATATATAAGTTCTTAGTTCAGTTCAATACCTTTGGGTAGCAAAGGTGTAAAAACATGTTCATTCATACAAACAACATTGCTAGTAAACTATAATAGGTATAGTTTAGGAAGTCACTAATACTGTTTCTAGAACAATGAAACATACAAAGAGTCAGTTCATACATGAGTCAGTAGAAACATACTATAACGAGAAACAATACTCACTATAACGAGAAACAGTTCATACTATGACGAGAAACAATACATACTATACACTATACACTAGAGAACATACTATACACTAGACAGAGAGAACATACATTACACTAGTACATACTATACAAATATAAGAATACTATAACAATAATGTGAGATACTACTTCATGGCTCAGCAATATACTGTTGTGTTACGTTTTGTACCTAGAGTCTCCTGGATGGAGAGCGTGAATTTGTGTATAGATCTATATGGGACTGACCCTCCTACACCTTGCTGCTAGCTACAGTGGGACCTGCAGGTCTACGGGTGACGAATGTCATATCATATCGACGTCTCAAACATCGTGTTATACTAGTCGATCAAGTATGGTTACAATCATATCACATTTTACCTTAATTAAACTAACAAGTTTAAGGTAGTTAGTACATTGGTAGTTACTTAGATAAAACTACAGTACATCTTTATTTTTCCCATTTCATTCACATTGTGATCTTCTCACATAAACGGTAATGAAAACTATATTTTGGTAATGATAGTCATACTTTGGGAAAATACTCACTTTTACAAAAGAACAAACATAAGGAACAATTGGGTCTTGGTAGAAGACTACTTTAGTAGAAAATATAGGATTTTCTAGGAAGTTTACAAACATTTACATCAAATACTTACAAACTTTTACATCAAACATTTACAAGCACATTCTTCAAACTTATACAAACAATGACACTAAAATACTTACGAACTCACCAGCTTTAATGCAGATCTATGCTTTCAAAATAACTTGTATTCTTAGGTCGCCAGTAGACAGGTACCGATGACCAGGTTTTAAGAAGACGGAGCT
This sequence comes from Lactuca virosa, assembly GCF_052849685.1. Classification (NCBI taxonomy): domain Eukaryota; kingdom Viridiplantae; phylum Streptophyta; class Magnoliopsida; order Asterales; family Asteraceae; genus Lactuca; species Lactuca virosa. The sequence continues at coordinate 219,035,082 of NC_136430.1, read as the reverse complement.
TTCAAGACTTGTCTTTATTTTGTTATTCATTTTTGGTGTCTTATAAACTTCAGAACACACTTGTATTAAAATTATACTATTAATGCAATGGATGATGTTGTTGCTTGTTTACTATTATGTATTGTTGTGATACTGTCCATGACGTCCACCGCCCCCGAACGTTTCCGCCATTCTGGTTTGGGGGTGTGACAGCAGAGACTCTGCTACTTCGGCTAACCTAGTGCATGTTCTGGATAGTGGTGAGGGTAGTAGCGATAGAGTTCTCAAGAGGTCCCGTTCCCTGGATCCTAGTGCTTTCCATGATTTTGCTAACAACCTTTGTGTCGGCCGTCCTTCTTCATATGTGACTCAATTAAGTATGAACAACCCTCCTTGTGATGCTAGTGTTCCTGACCCAATCTGCTCCTATTTATGTTCCTGCTTGGGAGTATAGGCGGGAGCAAAGTTTAATGGAGCCAAAGGTTTACATTTTTTTCTAAGAAAACTCCTCTTCTCTAGGGACCCGCTCAAGTGTCAGCCATTGTCGTAGGGAACATATTCGAGAAATGTATAAAATTAAGCTCATTGAAAAGATGGTTCTCGGTCAAGTGATCATTTTGTGGCTCGATGAAAATGAGGCATTGCATCTAGAGAATCGTGGCCTTCGTGATGAATTTAAAAAGATATATGATCTTGTCAAACTGTTTGTGGTCTTTTCTGGTGGTGTTTCCCATAATGTGTAATTGTTTCGCGATCAGTATGTAAAGATTTTGGATAAGGTTGTTGAGTTAGAGAAAGTATCTCCGAATATGGAAATGGTTTCCCGGGTCGAGATGGATAAGGTGAGGAGTGAAATGTCCATTGTGCAAAGTGAGAAAGTTGTCTTGGAAAGTAAGTTAGTAGGTTACAAGGATGTTGATGATGAGTTTTCAACACTAAAGGCTATGATAGCGTCTCTTGAGTTGGAGAAGATTGGTCTGGTGGACAAGATAGCCATGCTGTAGCATGTTGTTCAGAAGTTGAAAGGTGAATGGGGATGTGTATTAGGTGCTATCTCATGATGTATCGAAGCTGGTGGAAAAACTTATCGTCAAGTCGTCATTTGTTGTGGCTAACCATGATCTTCATACCATTTGTGTTGATTTTGGCAGGAGAGTTGGCTGCGAGATGATGAATGCAGAGCACAATCTGGGTTTGAATGAGACAGGCATTCCATTATATGATCCTACACATGTGCAGAAGATAGAGGAAGCATTTGTTGCTTTGTTTTGTGGTGATTACTTATTTGAATTTGGTTTCCCCTTAACAGATGTTAGGCAGTTATGTGCATTGGTGGGTCATCCTCATGATGGTGGTGCGTCTACAAGCAGTCATGGTTGTGATGCTGATAGTGGTGGACCTTGAATGGTGTTGCGTTGTTGCTTTGTGATATGTGGTATGAAACTGATTGTTTAGCTATGATCATTTGTCAGATGCCTGATATTGGGTTGTTTAGGTCTTTTCGTAACTTGGAGATTGGTCTTTCTTGTCGCTTGGTTGCTCTGTGTTGGGCATGTTGTTGGTAGAAACTGTTTATTTGTATTGATATTTGGGAAGATGGAATGGTTGTGATTAGATCATATGGTTGCATGCTCTGCTGTTTAAATTTCTAATATCTTGCCCTGGTTGACTATATGATAACCAATTATCTGGGTGCTAGGATTATAAGTTTCCTTTCGTGGTTTGTTCCTTCCATTTTGTGGTTCTGGATTTGTTTCATTGTATGTCGTCGTAATCATTTTTTGCTGGTTGACGTTGTTTATTTGGCCCCCTAGTGTTCTTTAAATTGGACATATATCCTATTTCAACGTTTCAAAGTTTTGATTGTTGTAAAGGTTGTGACCATCCTGCGAAGAGGAATAGTTTAAGAAGAAAAGGGGTTCTTTGAGCTAAGTGGGTAGCCTAGCTATGGACTTCGGCTTTAGTGAATTTGTAGTTGCTTGGACAGACCACACAATTAATGAAGCATGAGGATATTACTGGGCTAGGTGGATGGCTTGGGTCGGAGTGCTGAAATTTGACCTTTAGAAAGTTGTAGTTGGTTGACCGAGCTACAAAGTATATAAAGAATAAAGACATGCTTGTGCTAAGCACATAGCCTAGTTCAGAGTGTTGAACGATGACCTTTAGAACGTTATAGTCAGCTGATCGAGCTACAAAGTTTATAAAGAATAAAGATATGCTTGGGCTAAGCAGGTAGCCTAGGTCGGAGTATTAAACGGAGACCTTTCGAAAGTTGTAGTCAGCTGACCGAGCTACAAATTACAAAAAGAATAAAGATATTCTTGGGCTATGCAGGTAGCCTAGGTTGGAGTGTTGAAGTACGATCTTTGGAAAGTTGTAGTCGGCACACCCAACGACAGAGTTTATAAAGAATAAAGATATTCTTGTCCTACCATGATTGCCTTCGTTTGCATTTATTTTGAAACAACGACGCCGACTTAGGCCTTTTTTCCTACAACATGCTTTTAGTATGTTGATGCCATTCGACTGCAATTGGGCGCGTCCGTCGCGTGCACTCCTACTTTTTATGAAACCAATTATGGGCAATGCTGCTTCCCTTCGCATTGTTATAGCATTCTTGACTCCCCATGTTGGTATATTTGTTAGTGATCGCTTTTTTCCTTTAGCTTCTTTCAGGATCGAAATTATGTTCTTTGGCTTAAATTATGTAAGTCTGTTAATCGTTTTGTTGCTTTGCTCTTTTGACGACTCCCTTTCTTTCTAGCGGTCCTTCCTTTCCTGGCTCGTCCTTTCCCTCCTTCAACACCAAGTGTCTCATTATATACTTTTTATCCATGGATCTTTTGCATCTCATTATTTCGTCTCGAATTCCTGCTACTTCTTATTGTTTCCTTCTTGACCCCTGCTTATTTTTTGGTGTCATGGCTGACACGATGCTTATTTTCCATTCATGTCTTTTAATGATTACCGACGTGTTGCATGCGGTGATGTTCCATGACGTTCTATTCGCTAATAGTTGTAATGCTTGTTTGAGGCATTCACTCTCTTCCGCTCGTTCGTCTAACAGCTTTTCGTTGTTGCATGGTATTTTTGGGGTGGTAATCTTTCCACATCTGTCCTCCATTGTTTGGTTATCCACGTAGATTTTGAATCGACTCAGGTTGTTGTCCGTGTTATGCTCATCTTCGGGTTTTCTTCCTTGTCCCAACCTTCTTTTGGTGTATATTGTTCTGACCCCTGACTTCAACTGGAATTTGATAGCTCCATGAATTGTTCACACGATGACCTTGAACTTATGCATTGTCGTTAGTCCAAAGATGATATCGTATAGTGAAGGTGTTAATGATGACAACACGTATTAGTTGAGTACTATTCTTCTAATTAGGATAATAGATAAGGGTTAGTGATAATGTGATTATCCCCTCGAGCCATACATTGTGGTCGGTGAAGCTTACCAAATGATTCTCCGGCAGACTTGCTTTTGCTCGCACATATCCGGGTAGCTACTTGAAAAAGTGCTTGTACATGACATCTGTAGAACCTCCACTGTTGACATAGATATCACTTGCGTGGTTTCGTCCCATGAGACCGTTGATTACGATTGGTTTGTCTCCTCTGTGGTGGTCGTGACTATAATCCCATTTGTCGAATGTGAAGGTGCAATTTTCCGACTCTATGGTTAACTTTTGCCGGTGGATGTGTTGTAGCATGAAGATTTCACTTTTTCTTGCGTTTGGTATTTTTGGTTCTTCTGGTGCAATGCTTTCTATCTACTTAGCCCGGAGGCCTTTGATCAGATCAGTAAGTTGCCCTGATTGCATTTTGATTTCCAGCTTATGTCACAACATACTGCATTCGATGGTGTCATGCCCTGTAGATTTGCGTCATCCCCATTCTTACCTTTATGTTCTATTTTCTTTCGCTTATTGTTACGAGTTCATTTCGAGGAATACACGGGTTTGATGGCATATGAGGATTGGACTGTAGGAAACGATGAAACCGAATTTGTCTTGTGTTTGGTTTTTCGCGTTCTCGATGCAGTTGGAGTGAAGGTGGGGATTAAGTTTATTAGGCTAACAAGTGTTTTGTTAGTTGGACAAGATGATTGTGCTTTTTCTTGCATGGTTACATATGCATGGCGCCAATGTTGCGACGTGGCAATGCGGATGCTTGTGGCTATCTCCCTAAAGGCCTCTTGCAATGAGCAATCCAGGTAACACTCTGCATTTTATGCGACAAATATAGGTTAGAAAAGCCATACCAAGGGCGGACCCCGGTATTGCTTTCCGATGCCTAAGTTAGAAGTCGTATTCAAAGCATCAATCTTGAATGTATTAGTATTGCCAAGGGTTTTCTAGGCCTTATATTTCGAGTTAGGCAAAAGCCTGTGCTTATAGTTGGGGCTCATATCAGTTATTGGTTTCTCCTTCTGGGTTTTCCATTAATCTTTCAGTCATAAGGGTAAACCCCTTTTTTATTAAAATAGTATTTCCATTTCTATGTTTCCTGGAGAAGCTTCAAATGATGTGTATGGTGATAGGGTGAATCTTGCGCAGTTATGTATTTATGTTTATGCTGGTAGGCTGGGTTCGTTAGCTGGGCTAGTGTTGTGTGGGCTGACACCCATACCCCATTAAAAGACAAGTCAAAGAACGTGGTGGTAACTCCTTTTTACAGAAACCCAGATGAAAATGAGAGAGAATACAAAACCGAAACATAAATAGAAGAGGAAAGTCAACAAGAAATCGAAATCGAATACGAGATGGATGACATAACGGAGATGACCATGGAGGAATACACGAAGCAGATGCCTAACGACAACGAGCCGGGTCTTGCACCACCGTAAATCCCTGAAGCCACCAACCTCAAACTCAACGACAACATTATCGCTATGCTCAAGGATATCCCATTCTAACGGAAGGATCACGAGGATGCCTACATGTAACATCCGGATTCCCAGGTATGTTATTTTAAGTATGTATTTTTGAGGATTCATTGACCTACTCGACGATTTGGCGCTATAACTCGCCGAGTAGAGTCGGGATGGCCACGTGGGTTTAATGAGCTACTCGACGAGTCCGGGAGTAGACTCGCCGAGTAGGCGCTGTGAGTTGAAACCCTAAATCCCCAAGTTTGGGGCCTATATAAGGATAAGTATAGCCTCATTTGCGGCTCTCCATCTGTTTCCTTTCACTGAGAGAAACCCTAATCGCCCCCTTGAGCTTTTGAGAGAATTTTGAGCCATTGTTTGAGATCTTTGGTGCATTTTGGTAGAGGGAAGAAGGATTCCAAGAAAGGATTGTGAAGAGGTTGCTAGATCTACTGCTTAGACATCCAGGAGCTTCTATTCAAGGTATAAAGTTCGTACCTTTTTCTCTTGTATGGATAGATCTCATGGTTTTAGAGTTAGGGCTTCATTTCCATCTTATTTTGGGGACCTTGAAGGTTTTGAGCACCTTCTTAGAAATATACATCAGATCTGGACCTTGTGAGGTCCCTAGAGTCGAAAGTCCCCTGCTTTATTCAGCCATGATAGCCCCTTGAATGAGAGACTTCTTCTCAAGCTTGTTCTTGGCATTTTTAGCCCTTTAGTGCCATGCATGAACGTAAAGCTCGAGGCTTTACGTGATATTCAGGCCTGGAGAGCTTAGATCTAGAGTGTGAGAGAGTTTTCTGCCTTGAAATCACCTGAATACAAGTTGAGACCGAACGGGCTCGCCGAGGTGATGAGCCGACTCGACGAGCCGGTTAGGGTTTGTCCTGATGAACTCGATCATGCGATAGCTCGGCGAGTTAGGGGTTAACTCGACGAGGTGGACCTTCATGAGATTACTGAGAATCGATGGGACTCGACCAGTCGCATGAGTGCACTCGGCGAGTCTGGTCAAATTGGACTATTGACTGGAATTGAGTTCTGTCGAGTTTAGGGTTGGTCAAATGAGTGGTGTAGTCGAGTATGATGTGACAACCCGGAAAATTGTTTCTTTTAAGACCCAGTCAATCAACTCAACTGAGTGTCAAACTCATTAGTACTGAGTTCTAGCCCGGTTAAAGGTCATTCTAAGGAGTTTTGAGCCTAATACACTTAAGGATTAAGTGTCAGAAAGTACCTGCTAGAACCACAGTGTAGCAAAGCAAACCTAAACCTCATCTAAACGAGTTCACGGCCACAAGACCATGAGTTTACGGCCATAAACTCATGTGGCCGTAAACTCAAGGGTATATAGATGATACTTGGCCATTTTTCCCATTCTTTCCTTTCCTTGGCCGATTTTCTTCAAATCCTCTCAAGTATCATCAAGATTTTCTTCCAAGATCTTCATATAAGTAAGTATTCTTCCTAGATTTGTTGATACATCTCTTAATCTAGTATCCTTCCATGATTTCATCCATAGAAATCACTCTTTTCTTAGATCTTCAAGTTTCACCAAGAACACATACTAGTGTTCTTGGCCAAAACCGACCATTTCAAGCTTCTAGATCATAACTACTCTTCCCTATACTTCATATCTAGTTAGTATCCATGCTTAGAGACTTGAAAATATCAAGAACACAAGATCAAATGGAGTTTACGGCCAGGCCATCTCCCAAGGCCGTAAACCCCTTTAAGGTGGCCATTTGGGCCATAAACCCTATAAGATGCATGGCAAGTGACCCAGAACCCTTCCTTGATGATTGAAGGACCTTAAACTTCACTCAAATCCATTATGACCATGAGTTTACGGCCGTAAACCCCTTTGGGCCGTAAACTCATCAAAAGCCTCATTTGAGGTGGTCTTCCTCATACAAGTGTAGAACAAAAGTCCCTAAACTTTCCCTAGCTTTCAAACCAACACTTAGCCATGTTTGACCATGAGTTTACGGCCGTAAACTCCCTTGGGCCGTAAACCCATGACCGTAAACTCATGTTAGTGCCATTTCGCTTTCCTTTGTTGAATCACATGTGATTCCAACACTTGGTCAAAGTGTTTACTAGTCCCGGAAGGTGTTTCCTTTCATATAGTTGTTTATAAACACTATATTCATGTCAATATATGTCCTTATATGTCATTTAGGATTTATTGCGTGTCGGGACTTCATTCGTGGAACTTCTCATCCTTACACGCCTACCCGTTTGAATCACCCACATCAGGTGAGTTCATACCCCATAATGAATCTTTTAACTGTTTTAACTGTTTTAAGGGGGAATACAAGTTGAACACAATGATAATTGTTTACACTCGGGTTTCTTACCATTTTATTATAAGAAATATGGGTTTTCTTAAAGAACTTTTCATTAGATATAAAGGAACCATTACAATCAACTCCATGAGTAACAAGTGTTTACACTAGGGTTATATACGACGATGATCTAACAACCAATGGGATGTGTGCTATCCGCCTTAATTTCTGTTCCTCGTGTGGTTGTGAGCTTAGGGCAGATGCGCACAATCGATTGTTTGTTTACTCTGAGTCTTATATAGCTCATATCCGCTTAGTACCCATAGAAAGGGTTGTAGTGTCATTTTACTTAAACTTCCATCAAAGTAGGAAATATAGGATTTTCTAGAGGAACATGCGAACTTTTCAAAATAGAACTTTCAACTTACAACGTTTTACAACTACATGTTACAACTACATTTTCAACACCATTTTACATCTACATTTTCAACAACACTTTACAACTTACTCACATCACTAAAATCTTATGAACTCACCAGCTTAATTGCTGATCAACTCTTTCAAATAACTTGTATTCTCAGGAGACTATTAGACAGGTGCTCGTGCTGGGGATTCAGAAGATGGAGCATTATAGCTTCAAGTCTTGTTTTGTTATTTGTGTATGAATTCTATGTTTTGTGAACACACACATTGTAAACACTTTCTTTCCAAATGAAATGGTTGTTTATTACTTGCTTACCATATACATATCTCGTGATACTAAACTTGACGTCCTCCACCCCTGAACGATTCACTCGTTCCGGTTTTGGGGGGTGACATATTGGTATCAGAGCATTGTTTATAGTGAACTAAGTATATCAACCGATAAAAGATATACAACTATAAATACAATGAGGCTTAAGTGCTCTGGATAATGATATATTTTTAGAGTATAACTATAAGTTATAAAAATATACCTACTTGCTTATACATGTACATAATAGAACTAGTGTCACGAGGAGAACAGAACTAAAGTATTTAAAGGTTGGGCACTGTCGTCAACCCGAACAGTTATGTAACCATAGCTAGGATCAATATAGCCTGATCAACTATATTCATTCGAGATGTGACCACCATGTGTTTGGGAATGATGTGGTGTTGCAACAGTGTTAAAACTTACCTGAACACCAGTCAAGAGAACACCTGAACAAGTACATTTAAAGTTAGAATACTATAGGAGTATTCTATGATACGATAGCGCGATAATGAGTTTAGAACATACCAAGTACATTACGTTAAAATACTATAGGAGTATTTTAGTCCATATAAATAACCTATGTGATAACTTAAAAGACCCTTACGGATAGGTCTATAATATTGCAAGGTATATTCCTAAAGTTTTATATATAATCAAGATCTTATAGACTTAGAATCTGTGGTCTACGCTTCGATATCCATTCCTCTTAAGGGTGTAGTTTTGGAGTAGGATCACTTATTCGAAAGTCTATTTAATCTTCAATTATATACAGACTGGTATACATTGTACAATTATAGGAGGACCCCGTAAGGATCACCCCATAAAGTTACCTTAAAGCTCATAGATTCTTTAGTCACTTTCATTCTCGCACGACAAGCCCAGATAGATGTAACCACTTCATCATAGTAGACAACAAAAGAGTCCATGAGGAACAAGAACAAGTTTATGAGAAGTTTTCAAAGAGGGATCAGCCGAAGTAACCAAAACGTCTTACATGTCACACTAGTAAATAATAATATGGTTAATTTAATGACCGAGTGGAAACACTGCTCACATTATATGTTGAGATTATTTTCTTACATGCAGCTGGTAACAGTTATTCAGGAAACAGATATTCATTCGAGGATAGTTATTTCAAATTCATAGAGTTTATTAGGTATAGACTCTTTTATGAATTGTTTCTAGAACCCTGTGGAAGTCAGGACCCGATACATCCAGAACTAGGATAACCTTGTCTTTTCAGCTATCGGCTTGTGTCCATTGCTTTAGACTTATTCTGTCTCATCTTTGTATTCTTTTAGCAAAGATGCCTCCTCGCAGATCTAACAGACGCACTACTCTGATAACTCCAACGCCGCCTCCTTCGCAAATAGATATGGCAGCTATACACGCTGCAGTCGCCGCGGCTGTGGCAACAGCCATGGCTCAATATCACTCCATCAGTACCAATGGAGGTGGAATGCCTACTGATTCTACTCGAGGTGAGGTCCTCGTGCGCTCGAGATAGTTCTCCTACAAGGACTTCACCAATTGCCAGCCATTGTCCTTTAATGGGACTGAAGGAGTCATTGCCCTCATGCAATGGTTCGAGAAAACAAAGTCGATCTTCGAAATCTGTTTGTGCCCAGAAGGAAGCAAAGTGAAGTTTGCTGCCTGCACCTTCTCTGGCAAGGCCCTAACATGGTGGAACAGCCATGTTAAGTCACTGACCCTATCAGTGGCTAACTCAATAGGTTGGGAAAACCTAAAAGAGTTAATGCGGGAGGAATACTGCCCGTTAGGCGAAATTCAAAAGCTGGAACGAGAGCTGTGGGATCTCACTATGGTCCGCTCAGACATAGTGACCTACACTGACCGGTTCAGCGAGCTAGCAGCTCTATGCCCCGGGATGGTTACCCCGGAGAGCAAGAAGATAGAAAGATACATTTGGGGTCTGACTGCTCCGACCCAAGGAAATGTGTTGTCTTCTAACCCAGCCATGTTCGATAGTGCTAAACGCCTGGCTCAGCGACTCATCGACCATGGAGTCCGCCATGGTGTAAAAGTCCTTATTCCCGAGTCATCGAGGGAAGAGGACTATAATCAAAAGTCGGCGAACAAGAGGAAGAAGAAGCAAACAACACAAGACACCCCGCAAGAGCAACGAGCGAGTACTATGTACGCCGCTGCGACGCCTACTGCTTCAGCACCTGCCAGTCGATATGTTGGAAACCTTCCGAAGTGTGGAAAGTGCAACTTTCACCACACTGGAGTATGCCGGGAAATGCAGTGTCTGAACTGCCACAGAAAGGGACACACAGTCCGTTTCTGCAGGGCACCAGCTCAACCGATCTCCCAAGTCCTGGGAGCTAAAGAAAACCAAGCCTGCTATGGCTGTGGTGAGGCTGGACATTTTCAGTGGGACTGCCCGATAAAAAGGAACTCAGGCGCGGATGGACGCATTCTGATCATCACCGCAGGAGAATCTACCCCGGAGTCGTCGACGAGTAGCGGTACGTTTTCGAAATAGTAATTACTTTTAAAAGTAATTTATATTCATATAAGATTAAAATTTGGGGATAACACCTAAAAGTAACTATAACAACTCACATGTTGAAATAGGTCACAGTATTCAAGAGAACTAAAAGATCCTTTAGAGAAGCTATTATGGCTTACCATATACATCAGGGTTGTGCACAACTAAGATGTTGCAGACTTAGAGTGAGTGACTCCGCTTAGGTCCCCATTCCTTAATTGGTTGAGGATTTGAGGCAGAGTTACCCAGTCGACTTCCTGGTTCATCTTAAATATTCGTAACTTGTATATGGCAGGCAATTGTAATGGTACCAAGGAGGATTATGATATAAAGTATCCCCACCAGTTATTAGAGCACTTTCGTTTGTATGTATGCGCACATAGCGGTACAATACATAGGAGTGTTAACATGAAAGTGGAAACAGGAAACACGGGAACATTTATAAAGAGTACATTGTCGAACATACTAGGAGTACAGTATCGAGCATACAAGGGATACATCGTCGTATATCAAACGTTTCTTTCATTTGACCAAAACTTTGTTCAGTAAAGAGTCTGTCGCTTTCATTCGTCATGAGTTGGCATGGTCCTCACCATACTGAGTTCATATGTTTCTATCGCCTCGATCGGCAAGTTCTCGAAACTTTCGTCATTCGTATCGAAAGTCCGACCTAAACCTAAATTTTAACTTTCGTATTCTAAACCCCGAAGTACTCGTGCGAAGAGTACTTTGTCCTCCGAAGCCTTATCGTCAGATGTCTGCAGACCGTCACGAAATACCACTCGTCCAACAGACCAAGTTCGAGCACAGAAGCGATGGACGAATATAGCCCACCTATTACTATTTAGTGTATACGCGATGGTGGTATATGATTATGATTACGCAGATTTAGTATGTGTGTTTCCGCCCTATCTCCTGTTCCTTGTTTGGTTGTGGGCCTGGGGCAGAGTCGCACATCCGACCGTCTTATTAACCCTAATTATATACGACTTGTATACACGAGGTAGTGATAGATGGACCAAGTACGAATCCTATCATGAACACCAGGCCAAGGTTGCCAGGTCTACGAGTAGGTATTCTGCCAATCAGAGGAGCGCAACCCCAGTAGTAATGCTAAGAAAGCTAATTTCGGGACGAAATTCCATCTAACGGGGGGATGATGTGACAACCCAGAAATTTTTTTGCTTTTAAGACCCATTCAATCAACTCAACTGAGTGTCAAACTCATTAGTACTGAGTTCTAGCCCGGTTAAAGATCATTCTAAGGAGTTTTGAGCCTAATACACTTAAGGATTAAGTGTCAGAAAGTACCTGCTAGAACCACAGTGTAGCAAAGCAAACCTAAACCTCATCTAAATGAGTTCACGGCCACAAGACCATGAGTTTACGGCCGTAAACTGATGTGGCCGTAAACTCAAGGGTATACAGATGATACTTGGCCATTTTTCCCATTCTTTCCTTTCCTTGGCCGATTTTCTTCAAATCCTCTCAAGTATCATCAAGATTTTCTTCCAAGATCATCATATAAGTAAGTATTCTTCCTAGATTTGTTGATACATATCTTAATCTGGTATCCTTCCATGATTTCATCTATAGAAATCACTCTTTTCTTAGATCTTCAAGTTTCACCAAGAACACCAAGAACATACACTAGTGTTCTTGGCCAAAACCGACCATTTCAAGCTTCTAGATCGTAAGTACTCTGCCCTATACTTCATATCTAGTTAGTATCCATGCTTAGAGACTTGAAAACATCAAGAACACAAGATCAAATGGAGTTTATGGCCAGACCATCTCCCAAGGCCATAAACCCCTTTAAGGTGTCCATTTGGGCCATAAACCCTATATGATGCAAGGAAAGTGACCAAGAACCCTTCCTTGATGATTGAAGGACCTTAAACTTCACTCAAATCCATTATGACCATGACTTTACGGCCGTAAACCCCTTTGGGCCGTAAACTCATCAAAAGCCTCATTTGAGGTGGTCTTCCTCATACAAGTGTAGAACAAAAGTCCCTAAACTTTCCCTAGCTTTCAAACCAACACTTAGCCATGTTTGACCATGAGTTTACGGCCGTAAACTCCCTTGGGCCGTAAACCCATGACCGTAAACTCATGTTAGTGCCATTTCACTTTCCTTTGTTGAATCACATGTGATTCCAACACTTGGTCAAGGTGTTTCCTAGTCCCGGAAGGTGTTTCCTTTCATATAGTTGTTTATAAACACTATATTCATGTCAATATATGTCCTTATATGTCATTTAGGACTTACTGAGTCTCGGGACTTCATTCGTGGAACTTCTCATCCTTACACGCCTACCCGTTTGAATCACCCACATCAGGTGAGTTCATACACCGTAATGAATCTTTTAACTGTTTTAACTGTTTTAAGGGGGGAATACAAGTTGAACACAATGATAATTGTGTAAATGTTTGTTATTAAACATCTTTCAAAATGTTACTTATGTCATTTATAAGTTGTCAAAACATTTCAAAAACTCTTTTAAAGTTATGTTACTTTATAGTTATACAAAACTCCATTTTTAAAGTACAAGCATAACTTAGTAGATAAATGAGTCTTTTCAATAACAATCCAAGTAGAACATTCGTAAACTATAATAGGTATAGTTTAGGAGAATGATATTCATTACTTCTAGTACAATGAAGCACACAAAGAGTCGGTTCATACATGAGTCAAACACACAGTGAAGAGAAACGAACAATACCATACAGAACATATAGTGAAGAGAATCAAACAATACCATACAGAACATATAGTGAAGAGAATCAAACAATACCATACAGAACATATAGTGAAGAGCATCAAACAATACCATACAGAGAGAACACACAATTACGAGAAACAAACAGAATGTATAATATACAGTACAAAACGAACAAGTTAGGTTGCTATAGCATGAGAACACATACAGGATCTAATTATACCAATGAATCACTAACTCATTGTTTTAAACAAAAGGTGATAGTTATATTGGGTATACATGATCATATACTTTAATGTGAATTACACGGATTGCAAGAATTTGCAGAGGTCGCGTTTGGTTCCCTTAATCTCTTGACAGGGAGAGCGTTTAGTAGGGGTTCTAGCCTTCACATTATAACCGTAATAAAACAAATATGTTTTTAGGTTATTAGTACATCCGCATGTCATTATAAACGACAACTGTGTACTTACATTTCCCATTACTTTCATAAAGTGACAGTACCACTTGAAAGTCAAACTCAAACAATTTTCGAGTCAAGATACTTATAAACTAGGGAAATTATACATTTTTACAATCGACAAACAGAACAGTCGAGTCGAGCACATAACAGAAGATGCCTTGGTAGAAGGCTACGTTTAAAAGAAAAGACCATAACGCTAGTCTTATGATTCCTTAATGTATACATCACAGGATATATATATATACCAATAGGGTCCGACAGGTAATAGGATGTGTGCTCTCCGCTTCATTTCCTGTTCCTTGTTTGGTTGTGGGCTTGGAACGATATCACCCAATCTATTTTCTACCCGATTCTATATATATGTATGCTTAGTATACATTAAGTCGTCATAAGGGTACCAGGTATGGGTCAGCTTATAGGACACAGAGTTAAAGCACAGTTTTTCTAGTACAAAACATACTTTCTAAAAATCAGTACTTTTGGTATACAAAACTAGAAACTTCCCAGTAAAGGGTTTAATCCATTTTATTAAACCAGTACAATTTAAAGGATCTTAGGTGAGTAACTCTATAATAGCTTAGTTTATACACCATGTTTATATATAAAACTAATACCCAATAGGTAGTTGGATGTGTGCTTTCCGCCTTACTCCCTGTTCCTCGTTTGGTTGTGGGTTTAGGGCAGATTCACTCAATTAACTTTCTATCCGATATTAGAATATATATATATATAACAGTATAAACTAAACTATTATAAAAGTAGTCACTGTGGTCACCATTTTATTATAAGAAATATGGGTTTTCTTAAAGAACTTTTCATTAGATATAAAAGAACCATTACAATTAACTCCATGAGTAACAAGTGTTTACACTAGGGTTATATACGACGATGATCTAACAACCAATGGGATGTGTGCTATCCGCCTTAATTTTTGTTCATCGTTTGGTTGTGAGCTTAGGGCAGATGCGCACAATCGATTGTTTGTTTACTCTGAGTCTTATATAGCTCATATCCGCTTATTACCCATAGAAAGGGTTGCAGTGTCATTTTACTTAAACTTCCATCAAAGTAGGAAATATAGGATTTTCTAGAGGAACAGACGAACTTTTCAAAACAGAACTTACAACTTACAACGTTTTACAACTACATGTTACAACTACATTTTCAACACCATTTTACATCTACATTTTCAACAACACTTTACAACTTACTCACATCACTAAAATCTTATGAACTCACCAGCTTAATTGCTGATCAACTCTTTCAAATAACTTGTATTCTCAGGAGACTATTAGACAGGTGCTCGTGCTGGGGATTCAGAAGATGGAGCATTATAGCTTCAAGTCTTGTTTTGTTATTTGTGTATGAATTCTATGTTTTGTGAACACACACATTGTGACATATGAGGAGGGTATTAATTAGAGATATTATCCTTGTGATTAGGCGGAGGCTAGATCGAGGATTCCCGAGCACGAGGCTTTTACTTACTAGCTTACGAGGTGAGTCTTCTCACTATACTTTACCTAGAGTGGTAATTTTTGTGTGACCGGAGGGTCTTATGTGTTTATTTGAGTTATGTGATATTATACATCTTGTTTGTGTGATATATATGCTATATTATGTATTGCTGAGACCGGACCGGAGGGTCCAACGAGCCATGAGACCGGAAGGTCCTCACTGAGACCGGACCGGAGGGTCCAACGAGCAGTGAGACCAGAGAGTCCTCACAGAGACTGGACCATAGGGTCCAACGAGCCGTGGGACTGGAGGGTCCCACTGAGATACATTGACCGGAGGGTCTTACAGAGCTATAGCCTCGAGTGGCTAATTATTTTGTGCATGGTATTTTGGGGAACTCACTAAGCATTCGTGCTTACCATGTTATGTGTTATGTGTTATATGTTTCAGATGCCTCAGAGGATTGCGGGAAGGCACCATCGTGATTGTACACACACCCTTGTTATGGAGCTATGTTTGTGGATGCTGGATTTGAATAATTGTTTTGAAAACTTGTTGATTTATTTTGAGAATTAATGATGAGACATATGTTTTATGAGTATTAAAAATGAAAATTTTGGTTTGAAATTTCTTGTCGTTACAAGTTGGTATCAGAGCCTTGGTTTGAGGGATTCGGATACACCTTCGGGAATATCTGGACTCAAACTGAGGATTTGAAAAAAAAAAGTTTTCAAAAAGAAACAATTTTTCTAAAAAGAGTAAAAGATTTCCAGAAAAAGCGGAAAAGAGCAGTGTGTACAATCAGCCAGCGCCCGAATAGTGATTTCCCAAAATATCCTTGCGTTACGTGTTATGATATTATGAGATGTGTTATGCATGCTAGAGTAGGCTAGGTAATTCATATGTTAGGACTAGAGTGGCCTGATTTATGATGCCTTAGCCTAGGAGTTTCTGCTGCCATGAGTAGCTTTGAGTGCACTTAGGTAGCAGAGAGCAGCTTACAAGAAGTCTGCTAGAGAGTAGGCTGTGTTCAGAGTGGTATAGAGTACTTGCGAGTTGGGATCCTAGGAGGAGGACTTGGGGTGGATACAGATACGATGTGGAAGGTAGTATTGGGCCCGTACTACTGAAAGCATCGGATCGGTAAGCATTCCAAGTAAGAATCCTCAGGGTGCTAAGGAACAAGTAGGAACGGTTGATCGAGTGTGAGTAATCTCGGTCGAGTCTCTGATTATTTTATGTTGTGTTTCAGAGGCATCATGGTGGTTACGCGCCACAACGCAGGAGGCTGTGGTACCAGCGGTACCAGTGATGAGGAGATTCGTAGGTTGATTCACGAGGAGGTGCCCGCAGCCATTCGAGCTGAGATACCAGAGATGTTTGGGTCTATCAAGACCATGCTCATTGAGACATTTGACGAGCAATATGTTGCTCTTACCGAGGTTGTTGTTGTTGCAGCCACCGCAGCCATCGTCGCTGCTAGGCCTCAGGTTGGTGACTCGTTGCTGTACCGAGAGTTCAGCAACATGAAGCCACCGGAGTTTAACGGGACTTAGGACCCGATTGATGCCATACGATGGATCTCTGACATCGAGGGGTGTTTCTACAGTTGTTCCTACCCGGAACATTTGAGGGTGGGGTTCGCACTGAACCAGCTTCGCTTGGGAGCGAAGGACTGGTGGAAGTTTGTGACAGCTGACTTTTCTACTGCAGAGCTTACCGCAGTAACTTGGGAAAGGTTCACCGCTATGTTTCGAGATAAGTACGTTCCCCCGATGGAGAGGGAACGGTTGGCCCAGGAGTTCTTGTCCCTCAAGCAGGGGACTGAGTCTGTGACTGTGATCACACGGATGTTTCATGAGAGGGCGTTGTTTTGCCCTGAGCACGTGTCTACTGAGCAGGCACGTATGAGCCAATATCTGAGCATACTGAGGAGAGACATTCGTGAGTTTATGGCGAACTCGACATACTGAACATTTACCGAGCTTCAGGCAAATGCTCGGAAGAGGGAGATTGAGCTAGAGACTCAGACCAGGGAGGAGGCGGAGTCTCAGAGGAGGGATAGGCGGCCGGCACAGTCTCAGTCGGTGGCCAAGCGGGCAAAGCCCGCTGATTCGAGATCGGGGGGTCAGAAGGGACGCACTTGTGGCAAGTGCGGCAAGAGCCATGATGGGGTGTGCAGAGCAGGTGTGTGTTACAAGTGGGATTGCCCCAAGGGATTTTCGGTTTGCTTCCACTGCAACCAAACTGGCCATAGGAAGGACGAGTGCCCGCAGTTGCTTCAAGGGTCAGCGCAGGGATCTGCGCCTTCTGCTACTCGAGCTACCGAGAGTCGACCGAGGCACCGAAGGCTCGCGGTAAAGCCTTCCAGTTGACAGCGGAGGAGGTCCGCGCAGCACCCGACGTTGTGGCTGGTATGTGATCTCTTGCTTATTCTTTTGTTTATATATACGGTGCTTATTTGTGATGTGCATAGGTACTTTTCTTGTGAGTTCTGTACCTACTCTGGTGTTGTTTGACTCGGGTGCGAGTCAGTCCTTCGTATCGTTAGCATTTAGTCGCCACCTCAGTATCCGACGAGAGGCGTTGAGTCGACCGCTGAGAGTCTCCATAGCTGATGAGCATGCTGTTCTTGTGATTGATGTTATCCGGGGATGTGTGCTTGAGATTTTTGGAGTCGAGTTTCCGATAGATTTGGTACCTATCGCGATGGGGGATGTCTGTGTCATCGTGGGCATGGATTGGTTGAGTCGATTTGGAGCTCTGATCGACTGTGAGCATCAGAAGGTGACTATCTGAAACCCTAGTGGGGGAGTACTTAACGTATACGGCGAGGGTACCCGATCTGGGTCAGCATTTTGTTCGAATGCTCGAGCGAGGCAGAGCTTGCAGCAGGGTTGCATGGATTTTCTGGCGTGTATGGCGGATACGCGGGATGTCACGGAGAGACTGAGTTTTGTCGCTGGGGTTCCGGTAGTGAGTGAGTTTCCGGACGGTTTCCCTGAGGAGTTAGTAGGTGTACCTCCCGAGAGGCAGGTGGAGTTTCGTATTGATTTGCTTCCGGGGGCGGCACCTATTGCCAAGGCACCCTATCGCCTTGCACTGCCAGAGATGCAGGAGTTATTCTCGCAGCTTCAGGAGCTGTTGGGAAAGGGATTTATCTGGCCGAGTAGCTCGCCGTGGGAAGCACCGATCCTTTTTGTCAAGAAAAAGGATGGTTCACACCGGATGTGTATTGATTACCGGGAGTTGAACAAGCTGACGTTGAAGAACCGTTATCCACTTCCGAGGATCGACGATCTGTTCGATCAGTTGCAGGGTGCATCTTGGTTTTCCAAGATTAATTTGAGATCAAGGTATCACTAGATGAGATACGCGAGGAGGATATTTAGAAGACAACCTTTAGGACTCGTTATGGGCATTACGAGTTTGTGGTGATGCCTTTCGGGCTCACCAACGCACCGGCACCATTGATGGATATCATGAACCGGGTGTGCAGGCCTATGATGGATCGATCGGTGATCGTGTTCATTGACGATATTCTCGTGTACTCGAGGTCCATGGAACAGCACGAGGAGCACCTTAGAGAGGTTTTGGGAGTATTGAGATCAGAGAGGCTTTATGCCAAATTCTCCAAGTGTGATTTCTGGTTACGAGATGTCCAGTTCCTGGGGCACCTCGTTAATCAGAATGGGATTTTGGTCGATCCTGCCAAGGTTGAGGTTGTCATGAGTTGGGAGGTGCCGAGATCCCCCACCGAGATCAGAAGTTTTCTGGGATTGGCCGGCTACTACCGGAGATTTGTCAGAGATTTCTCCAAGATTTCCGTTCCTCTCACCAGATTGACCCGGAAGGGCGTTGCTTTTACTTGGGGTCCTAAGCAGCAAACCTCGTTTGAGACCCTTCGCCAGATATTGTGCGAAGCCCCGGTGTTAGCCCTTCCTGAGGGGATGGAGGACTTTGTGTTTTACTGCGATGCGTTTATATCTGGATTAGGTGTGGTGCTTATGCAGAGAGGGCACGTGATAGCATATGCATCGAGGCAGCTGAAGCCTCATGAAATGAGGTATCCCACCCACGATTTAGAGTTGGGGGCGGTGGTATTCGCCCTCAAGATCTGGCGCCACTATTTGTATGGGGTTCGGTGTACCATATACACGAACCACAAGAGCTTGAAGTATCTGATGGATCAGCCAAACCTGAATATGCGTCAGAGGAGATTGTTGGATGTGGTAAAAGATTACGACTCTGAGACCATGTATCATCCGGGCAAGGCTAACGTGGTAGCTGATGCCCTGAGCCACAGAGCGGAGAATGCCCCGATTCGAGATGTGTGCATGAGGATGACAGTGGTGACTCCGGTATTGGATACCATTCGAGAGGCCCAGGCGGAGGCTGTGAGACCGGAGAACCGCAAGAGGGAGCGGGTGATTGGGCAGGTATCCGAGTTTGTGATGGATAGCCGAGGGCTTATGACCTTTATAGGGCGGATTTGGGTGCCCTATACGGGCGAGCACGTAGCATACTGATGGAGGAAGCGCACAGATCAAGATGCTCGATCCATCCCGGGGCCACCAAGATGTATTTGGACCTGAAGAGGGATTACTGGAGGCCTTGTATGAAGAGGGATGTTGTGTGGGTAGTTGAGAGATGCTTGACCTGCCGACGGGTCAAGGCAGAGCACCAGCGTCCACATGGTCCATTGCAGCCTCTGGAGATTCCCCAGTGGAAGTGGGAACAGATCGCTATGTATTTCATTACCAAGTTACCGAGGATGGCACGTGGAGTTGACGCGATTTGGGTGATTGTGGATCGATTGACGAAGAGTGCTCACTTCCTTGCTATTAGTGAGAGCTCTTCTACAGAGAAGTTAGCCGAGATTTATGTGAGAGAGGCGGTATCTCGGCATGGAGTGTCGATCTCAATTGTGTCAGATCGAGATGTGCGTTTTACTTCCAGGTTTTGGAAGAAATTTCACGAGGAGCTGGGCACGCGCTTACATTTCAGTATTGCATATCACCAGCAGACAGACGGACAGAGCGAGCGGACAATTCAGACACTCGAGGATATGTTTTGCGCCTGTGTCATGGACTTCGTAGGGAGTTGGGACACTTATTTACCCCTGGCTGAGTTCTCCTACAACAACAACCATCACTCGAGCATTGGTATGCCTCCCTTTGAGCTCCTGTATGGGAGAAGGTGTCACACTCCCATCTGTTGGGGAGAGGTAGGGTAGAGAGTTATGGGCAGCACTGAGATAGTGCTGAAGACGACCGAGCAGATTCAACAGGTCAGACAGAGGTTACTGACGGCGCAGAGTCGTCAGAAGAGCTACACGGATAGACGACGATCTGAGCTTAAGTTTCAGGTCGGAGATTGTGTGCTCCTGAAAGTTTCCCCATGGAAAGGGGTGATCCGGTTCAGGAAGCGGGGCAAGTTGGGGCCTCGATATATCGGTTCGTTCAGAGTGACCGCCAGAGTGGGTAAGGTAGCATATCAATTGGAGCTACCTGCGGAGTTGAGTCAGATCCATAACACCTTTCACGTATCCCAATTGAGGAAGTGTGTAGCCGACGAAACGGCAGTGGTACCGCTGAAGGACATTCAGGTAGATGCGAGCCTGAATTATATTGAGAGGCCGACCGTGATCTTGGATCGAAAGGTGAAAGTTCTGAGGAACAAGGAAGTGCCCCTGGTTCAGGTCCAATGGCAGCATCGGAGAGGGTCCGATTTGGCTTGGGAGCCGGAGTAAGAGATGCGGGAGCAACATCCAGAGTTATTTGCAGAGCATGACTTCGAGGGCGAAGTCTGATTCTAGTGGGGGAGAATTGTAACATCCGGATTCCCAGGCATGTTATTTTATGTATTTATTTTTGAGGATTCATTGACCTACTCGACGAGTTGGCGCTATAACTCGCCGAGTAGAGTCGGGATGGCCACGTGGGTTTAATGAGCTACTCGACGAGTCCGGGAGTAGACTCGCTGAGTAGGCGCTGTGAGTTGAAACCCTAAATCCCCGGGTTTGGGGCCTATATAAGGATAAGTATAGCCTCATTTGCGGCTCTCCATCTGTTTCATTTCACTGAGAGAAACCCTAATCGCCCCATTGAGCTTTTGAGAGAATTTTGAGCCATTGTTTGAGATCTTTGGTGCATTTTGGTAGAGGGAAGAAGGATTCCAAGCAAGGATTGTGAAGAGGTTGCTAGATCTGCTGCTTAGACATCCAGGAGCTTCTATTCAAGGTATAAAGTTCGTACTTTTTTCTCTTGTATGGATAGATCTCATGGTTTTAGAGTTAGGGCTTCATTTCCATCTTATTTTTGGGGACCTTGAAGGTTTTGAGCACCTTCTTAGAAATAGACATCAGATCTGGACCTTGTGAGGTCCCTAGAGTCGAAAGTCCCCTGCTTTATTCAGCCATGATAGCCCCTTGAATGAGAGACTTCTTCTCAAGCTTGTTCTTGGCATTTTTAGCCCTTTAGTGCCATGCATGAACGTAAAGCTCGAGGCTTTACGTGATATTCAGGCCTGGAGAGCTTAGATCTAGAGTGTGAGAGATTTTTCTGCCTTGAAATCACCTGAATACAAGTTGAGACCGAACGGGATCGCCGAGTTGATGAACCGACTCGACGAGCCGGTTAGGGTTTGTCCCGATGAACTCGATCATGCGATAGCTCGGCGAGTTAGGGGTTAACTCGACGAGCTGGACCTTCATGAGATTACTGAGAATCGATGGGACTCGACGAGTCGCACGAGTGCACTCAGCGAGTCTGGTCAAATTGGACTATTGACTAGAATTGACTTCTGTCGACTTTAGGGTTGGTCAAATGAGTGGTGTAGTCGATTATGAGGAGGGTATTAATTAGAGATATTATCCTTGTGATTAGGCGGAGGCTAGATCGAGGATTCCCGAGCACGAGGCTTTTACTTACTAGCTTACGAGCTGAGTCTTCTCACTATACTTTACCTAGAGTTGTAATTTTTGTGTGACCGGAGGGTCTTATGTGTTTATTTGAGTTATGTGATATTATGCATCTTGTCTGTGTGATATATATGCTATATTATGTATTGCTGAAACCGGACCGGAGGGTCCAACGAGCCATGAGACCCGAAGGTCCTCACTAAGACCGGACCGGAGGGTCCAACGAGCAGTGAGACCAGACAGTCCTCACAGAGACCGGACCAGAGGGTCCAATGAGTCGTGGAACTGGAGGGTCCCACTGAGATACATTTGACCGGAGAGTCTTACAGAGCTATAGCCTCGAGTGGCTAATTATTCTGTGCATGGTATTTTGGGGAACTCACTAAGCATTCGTGCTTACCGTGTTATGTGTTATGTGTTTCAGGTACCTCAGAGGATCGCGGGAAGGCACCGGCGTGATTATACACACACCCTTGTTATGGAGCTATGTTTGTGGATCCTGGATTTAAATAATTGTTTTGAAAACTTGTTGATTTATTTTGAGAATTAATGATGAGACATATGTTTTATGAGTATTAAAAATGAAAATTTTGGTTTGAAATTTGTTGTCGTTACACTACAAGCATATTGATGAGGTATTAGACATTATAAACTACATCCATGTTGCCAATGTTCCTCGCGAATCGGTGTTTCTAAGGATGCTTCTGGTAACTTTCAAAAGAGCAACAAAAGACTGGCTTAAGTTACTTCTACTTGGAGCAATCCGAACATAGACCAACCTTCAAGAACAATTCATTCAACAATTCAGCCCACCTTTAAAGGTTTTAAGGTTGAAGAATAACATTGCCAACTTTCAACAAAACTGTGAAGAATCTTTGTACGAGGCATGGGAAAGATACAAGGAAATGCTACGAAATTTCCCACAACATGACCTGAATGTGAAACAAGAGGTATCAATATTCTGTGAAGGGGTAAACATGGCTACAAGGCAACTCCTAGATTCTCAAGGACCCATGACAAAAAAGAATCCAACAAAAATCAAGGATTTAAAAGAAGAGTTTGCCAAACATTCGAGGGAATATCACAACCCACAAGAGGATACAACAAGAGGAAACATGATTCGCAATGTAGCATCGGAAGACTTAGCATCAGTGATTGAAAAGCTAAATACTATGGATGGAGAATCACGTTGATGGGTCAGTCAATCCATGCTATTCAATTGGGGTGTGATGATTGTTGTCACCCACACTTAACCAAGGATTGTGATCTCGATGAGAATGGAAACCGGAAGGCTAAAGCTTGTTTTTCAAGTGGAGATAGATATGAAGAGGATTGGAGGAATACAAGAAAAAAGGACGCAGGATTTATCAAAAGGAGAAACCGGAGCTCGAGAAGAAATCCAAATTTGAGTCCATGCTTGCACGATTTGTAGCCGCTTTTGAAAAGAGGCATGACGCCACTGATGCAACTCGTAGAAATCAGCAAGCCTTGATCCATAACATCGAACAAGAAATAGTGCAACGCTCGAGGCTATTTAAGGAGCGTCTACCGGGCACACTACCAAGCAACACGGAGCTGAATCCAAAAGTGCACATCAAGGTCGTGACGACTAGGAATAGTAAGATTATTACACCCTTGATTCCCATATCTAACGACAAATCATATAGTATGCTGAAACCTGAAGAAAACTACCAAGAAAAGCATTCTGATCACCAGCCACGACATGGCGATGAACGTGCAATGACGTGTCCATCTGCTGAAGAGAAAAAAGAACCTTCAGTCAAGGCCTATCAACCATCTCTACCGTATTCGAGCTGGGCCAAGAAAGACAAACAAGTTGAGGATTATAAAAAGTTCATATAGCATATCAAGGCACCTCAAATCAATATCCCATTTATAGAATCCATTGCTCAAATGCCAAAGTATGCTAACTGTTGGGGAAAACCCCAAGAACGATTTGATGAATATAATGCGGAAAATAAGAACCAACACAATAATGAAGATGTCGGATGAATAAAATCTTTTATTCAAGAACAAGAGGAAATTACCCTATAAGAAAAGATTAAAGTAAATCTATTCTACCTAAGAAACCTCTTTATGATTAGCAGCTACATCTTGCCTCACTCTTAACCCTAATTATTAATAATACATGACAATATATAGGGAATAAAACAAGTCTTGGGCCTAATAACCTACACATCATCGAGGGGGCCCATTGCCATAATCCATGGAGTACTTTGACCCTTACATTCTCCCCCTAAAAGTATGGAATGAATGGCAATGCTTCAACTTCCAAAACAAGCATATGGCAAATAAGAAAGGATCTCGTGACGAGGAATATTAAAAGTGATCCACGAATCTTTATTCTTCAATAGTCTTCAAAATGGGTTCTAGGATATATAAATACGACACCAAGCACTGAAGTAATGTTTTTAAACTTCATGTTCTAATGTAATCCCAAATATCTTCAAGAAAATCAAACCCGCCATAAAAACCCATTTCGGAATTAAGAACCAAAATCACTTCTTGTCTTTGAAGAACCCCCCCCCCCCCCCCCCTCGAAGTCACAATGATCTTCAAATACGCTAATGATATAAGCCACCAAAAAATATCATGTAACAACCCAAATTTAAGATTCGTAACATCACTTGATCAAGAAATCATTAATAGTTAGATATATTCAAAAGCTTTAGAATAGTTCGATGTGAACTTCCCTATAAAAGCTTTAGAAAAGTTCAACAAGAACTTCTCTATAAAAGCTACCTTCATATCGCTACTGCAAGCTTCATCAAAAATCTTCAAATTTAAAAAGTCACAATCCAATTTCGAATGGCCATATCAAATTCTCCCCTTTTTATATTCAAAAACATGATTATAAAACCTTCAAATGGTCATGAGAATGATCTTGAATTGGATAAACAATTATTGTGCTCCCCCGCGACAAAATGGAATAAACATTGAAGTTTAAAACCCGAAATAGTCGAAAAAATTTGACGTTATCGCGAAAAACGACCTTCCGAACCGCCAAGACATGTTGGAATCCATAATTTTCTGTTCACGAGAAAAAAATATATTCCTGAAAAATCCAAAATTGTTCATCAGCCCTTAAATTTGTAAACTTTTCCGAATATTGGGCAGAAACTGTCACATTGCGGAAAGTCAGGGGACTGAAATGGTAACACTGAATCATTTTCCCCTTAATTTGTAACAGTTTCGGAAATGCAACTAAAACTGCCATGTTGATGAAGTTACAGGGACCAATTGTATAAATTGCAGTCATCTTCCCCATTTGTTCTGATTAGACGAACACAGCGACTCGCAACTTGAACTCCGATTCGGAGACATCGACTGAAAAACAATTCCGAAATCATCCAAAATTCCGAATCCAAATAATTTTTTCCTATTATAGATGTGAATTACGATTCCGAGACACCTTTCGTTCGGAATCAAGCCATCAAGCTTCCGATTCCGCACAATATTCCGATTGCGATTGGTAATATGAGTTCCGATTGCGAGACCAATTCAAATTGAAAAAGGTTTCAATTGCGAGATCATATGTGGAACTAATGTTCCGATTACAAGACAGTTGCGAGAACAAGAACACTTGCGAACCATTGCAATCAACTGTGAATCGATGTAGTCGTTTCAGACAAACCTTCGCACAATCAAGAACCGAATTTTGACTGATATACCACCATTACGATAAACATACTCGTAACACCAAATTCATCTTCTTCAAATCGTTTCCAGATCAAAAATCACATTCAATCAAAACAGTAAACGATCTTCATTCATTCTTTATAGGTCCTTTAAACTTCAAACAATCAATTCGTCAATATGAATCCCCAATTAACATCGAATGGCAATTCTAGACCCAAGATCACAATCAATCATACTGATAACAAGAGATGATTCTCGTTCAATAAAATTCAGAAAAATCATTATCAATTGTCAATAGGGTCAAACAATACTCGAGAACAAAACCGATTAAACAAAATCGATGTTAACGCCAAAACTCAAGAACAAGACCAAAACAATTACCAAATCAAATGGAAATCGAAAGTTATGAAATCCAGCAGAACATATGAACCCTTAATCGACATGAAGATGAATGAATAAGGGATTTTGACTTGCAGGTTCCTTGTTGAGTCAAACGATGAACAGAAGCCGACAATAATGGGCTCAAGAACAGTAGGATCGACTTGAATAAATATGGATCAAAACCAATTGGGCTAAATCAAGGGAACTAGATCTAGGAAGCAATAGAATAACCTTGGATTGAACAATCGATCAGATCCAATTAGAAAATACGAACAAGATACGAACCGGATTAAAAAAAATTCCCAGATGATCAGTAGAAAATACCATAAATCTTGATGAACAGTAGGTTGAACTTGAATCTTGATTCCAAACCGCCAAAATACCAAAAAAAAAAATCTTCAATAGCTTGTGTATAAAAACATCAAATCAAGAACCGATACTTCAAAAATCAATTACATCTTCATAGAACCGCTCTCATACCACTAGTTGGGGAAAAACCCCAAGTATGATTTGATGAATATATTATGCGGAAAATAAGAACGAACACAATAATGAAGATATGTCGGATGAACAAAATATTTTATTCAAGAACAAGAGTAAATTACACTATAAGAAAAGATTAAAGTAAACCTATTCTACCTAAGAAACCTCTTTAAGAATTGCGGCTACATCTTGCCTCACTCTTAACCCTAATTATGAATAATAAATGACAATATATAGGGAATAAAACAAGTCTTGGGCCTAATAACCTACACATCATCAACGGGGCCCATTGTCATAATCCATAGAGTACTTTGAACCCTACATTAAGTTCTTGGAGGATCTTCTCACAAACCAAAAGAAGATGGAGGTGGCCTCTACTGTGATCTTAAGCGAGAATTACTCAGCTGTTATGCTTAACAAACTACCAAAGAAGTTGGGAAACCCGGGGAGCTTGACACTCCCTTGTCAATTCAGGAATTTAGCCAAAAGTCACGCTCTTGCCGATTCGGAGGCTAGTGTGAATCTTATGCATTATTCGTTCTACAAGAAGTTGAATCTCCCGGAGCCAAGACCAATACGCATGGCCATTCATCTTGCAAACAAGACTGTGACATTCCCGAGAGGTATATCTGAAGATCTTTTGGTTAAAATCAACAAGTCTGGTTTTTCCGCATATTTTGTAGTTCTTGATATGGAAGAGAACATTCAAGTCCCTATCCTTCTTGGGAGACCTTTTATAGCACCACGCGGGCCTTGGTGGATATTAGAGAGTCGAATCTGACTCTTCTTGTAGGAGAGGATGCTAGTACGCATGGTATTGATCGAGCCATGAATCATTTGAAGATTAGTTTGTTGGAAGAAAGCGAGTATGTAGAAGTGGAGAAACAAGCTGAAGACATGCCACGACATGGCCAAATACATGTCAAGGTGTGGGCATACAGAAGTCCGCGATTAGACGGTGAAAAGGAAATTGCTACGACATGGCACGCAAATTCCTACGCCATAGCCACCGAACAAAGCCAAAAATATATTTTGAAACCATTTCCTGAGCATTTGGATTATGCTTTGTTGGAGGAGAATGAACAAATGCCTATCATAATTTCGAATGATCTAGAGCCAACTAAGAAGAAATGTTTGGTCAAGGTGTTTAAAAGACGCAAAAACGTCATTACATGGAAGATTACCAACATCAAGGGCATTATCCCCTCATATTGCTCACACAAGCTCAACTTGGAAAATGGCGCCAAACGTGTGGTACAACCCAAAGAAGATTGAACCCAAACATGCAATAGGTGGTAAATAAGGGGGTAGTGAAGTTGATGGTAATGAACGACAAAGATGTCACACCCCCAAACCAAGGATGTCGGAAACGTCCGGGGGTGGAGGACTTCATGTATAGTATCATAACAATGAGTATAATAGTGATCAAAGTAAATACAACCATCATAAATATAATCGAAAAAGTTACATGGTTTCATAAGTTACATGTTTTAAAATCGATTACAATATAATGATAAAATGGTTTGTCTAACGCCGTAGCGTTCCATCCTCAAAAGCGGGTGGTTATCTGATTTCATTCATTACCTGAGAATACAAGTAATTTTGAAAGAGTGTCAACAATTAAGTTGGTGAGTGCATAAGCTTTTGTATGTAGAATTGAAAACCGTTCTTTGTAAATGTAGTGTATGTTCAAGAAAAATCCAATATTTTCCTTATAAAATGAGTAGTAGTCTTAAAACCCAAAGATCGAAATGTACAAGTATTTTTCCATACTTATGATAGTGTATGTAGTTTTAAATAATTAAAACCCCTTTTGAATGTAAGAATTCCTGTAAACTATATGTGTCGTTGTTTCCCTATGTGAGTTATTATAACCGTGAAATTGACATAGTA
Source organism: Lactuca virosa (assembly GCF_052849685.1). NCBI lineage: Eukaryota > Viridiplantae > Streptophyta > Magnoliopsida > Asterales > Asteraceae > Lactuca > Lactuca virosa. Next base: position 219,006,705 of record NC_136430.1, on the reverse strand, counting down.
AGCCTGTTACGACGTACTTCGGGCGTCAGAATGTTTTGACATTTGTCACCCCAGACCTGTCGGTCTAGCTGTTGCATGCAGCTAAGGTGCAGGATTGTCAGTCCCAATATAGATCTATATACGAGTATCACGCTCTCCCTACAGGAGACTATGGTTATAATATCTGACTTTAACCAGTATTCTAAAAAATACAATGAAGTAACGTCTCACAAATTTGATTCAACGAGTTTACGTGTAGTATAAATGAAAATCCTTTTTGTAGTGTAAGCGAAGCCTTCCTTACTATGTTTGTAGTGTTAATGTACTATAAACTTTACCTATTATAGTTTATCCTAAAATGTTTTTAGTGTATGTAAACCCCTGTTTGTAGTGTAACGAACCTTAAACTATACTTATAATAACACCTGTAGTGAGTGGTTTGGATGAACGGAATGTATAGGATGCTAGGTGTCAAGTGAAGACTTGTACACACATAATGATCCTAGTTAACATATAATAACACATATATGTATCCAATTAGTCTTTAAACAACTAATTAACAAAGTTATGACATCCTAAGACATGTAAAACACCTTATATAAGTGCTATAAGTCCTAAGGATGCATCTAAGTGTTGTAGGACATTGCTATTGAGTTTAGGGTTCAAGGGAACCCTTTATTTGAGTTTACGGTTTTGTGACCATAACTCATTGAGTTTACGGTCGTAAACCCATGAGTTTACGGCCATAAACTCATGTTTCTTGACCATTTTGCGTTTTGAAGCCTTACAGATCACAAGAATCATTCCTTCTTCATGTTTAAGCCTCAGGAAGAGATTAGGGCACCATTTCACTCCTTTTTAGGAGTTTACGGTCCTTGGACCATTTCCCTTTGGGTTTACGGCCGTAAACCCAAATGGTTTGTGGTCTTTTGATGTTTTCAAGTCCTAAACACATTAAGGAAGGGATCTAGGCTAGTTTCCAAGGCTTAGAAGGGACTAGGGCACACTTTGGCACCCTTTTTAGGGTTTACGGTCCAAGGTGTTCTTAGACCGTAAACACCTTTGATCCTTGGTTTCCTTGGTGTTTTCTTGATGTATTGAAGTGTAACAAGCCTTATTATACTCTATGATAGAAGAACTTACAAGATAGAGGCTTGAAAAGGTGCTAAAAGTCCAAGAACACTAGTGTGTGTTCTTGGTGTTCTTGGTGAAACTTAAAGATCTAACCTTTTGGAATGATTTCACGGATGGAAGTGTGTTAAATCACTAGATTAAGTAATATATCAACTTATTAGGGCTAGAAACACTTACAAGTTTAAGATCTTGAAGAATTGTTGGATGATACTTGAGAGAGAATTGAGTTTGGATCTTGAATTTGTGAAAAATGGTAAATAATGACTAAGTCTCATATATATACCCCCAATTTAGGGTTTACGGCCGTAAACACCTTTGTTTAGGCCGTAAACTCCAAACTCTTGGAGCTTTGGGACTTTATTGTTGCATAATAAACCCTAGAGCATCCTCTCTCCTGGTATCTCCTGAAGTACTAATCTTAAAATACTCAAACTTATTCCCAAAAAGCTTGAAAATTAGCAGAAACAGTTTTGACTCCTATTGAAGTGAATGGTTGTACAGAATAGAAATTTCGGGTTGTCACAATTCAAGATATAGCAAAACATTGTTATACACTTTGCTCAACATGTTACAAAGTGTTAATAAATTTGTAAACTATTTTACTAGTTTTAAACTTTTTTGTCCCTGTTTTTAGAAAGTTCATAGAAAAATCACTGTAAGTTAAAAATTGAATATGTAAACTCTGAGAGTTTAGAAAATGTGTCTAGTTTGTTCACATTTTTTTGTGATGATTTTTAGAGGTCTCTAACTAGTGTGAAAATGTCCATATTCACTTAATGGTCCAAAATCATTTCTGAAATGATAGGCAGTTTTGTAAAAATCGTCATAAATTGTAGAAAAATCTTATGAACGTGTGCAAGTAGTAATTAGAAAGGTATAAACCTGAACTAAATGCATATCGAACATTTTTTAAAAATATAAAGTTCGTGGCAGGGGCGTTTCGGTCCGAGAGGGTTCGTAGGTGAAGGTAAGGCTCGGTGTGAGGAAGTTCGGCGCGAACCTGGTCGATCAGAAGCGAACTTGAGCGAGTGGAAGCGAACGTTCTCGGTTGCCAAGCGAAAGTGTTAGGTTTCGTTTGTGAGAGGGTCCGAAGCGAAATTACCCAGCTAGGAGCGAAGCTCTACTCAAAAGCGAACCTGGCAAGGGAAGGGACGCGATGGCAAGCGAGGGTTTGCTAGTGAACAGTACCCTGCGAACCTTAAGCCCTCCTTTTGACTTCTTTCTTCCGTTTTAAGCTGTTTTCGACCAAGGGAAGGTCCGGGATGGCATGGATGTTCATATAAACGTTGGAAAATGGGATTTTTACTACCAAGAGTTTTGAGGGAGATTGGGAGAGATAGAGATAAAGTAGGAGAGATTTGGTCGGTGGCCCTTATTAGTGTTTGGCTTCGTAATGCAAGGTTCGTAAACCCCATTATGCCTTGTTATGAGTGTTTTACGCCCCCGAAGGGTACATAATAGTGCTTTATAGAGTCGTTACATCACTCTCCCTGGTTAAGGTTTAGAATTTTGTGAACATATGAAATTTCCGAGTGACACTTTGTTTTATGATAGAAAGTTTTACATTAGCAACCATAGAGTAAGCCCTAGCATACAAGCACTAGTTGAGTTTACCGGTTTGACTCGTTGACCTTGTTTGACTTTGACTTGACCAGAAATTGATGGTTGTCACATCATCTCCCCGTTAGAAGGAATTTAGTCCAAAAATTAGCGTTTCGACTGGGACTTCTAGGGTTGGGGAAAAGATGCGGGTATTTTTGTTTCATCTGATCTTTGTGTTCCCAAGTGAACTCGGGTCCTCGTTTAGCGTTCCATCGGACCTTTATAATGGGAATGCGACTTTGTTTTGTTCTTTTGATCTCCCGGTCCATGATTTCTATCGGTTCTTCTACGAAGTGGAGACTCTCGTTGATTTCAATCTCGTGAAGAGGGATGATGAGAGTTTCATCAGACAAGCACTTCTTTAAGTTGGACACATGGAAGGTAGGATGTACATTTTTGAGTTCTTGTGGTAATCGAAGCTTGTAGGCTACCGGGCCAATCCTAGCGAGGATCTCGAACGGCCCGATATACCTTGGATTTAGTTTCCCATGTTTTCCAAAACGTATCAATCCCTTCCAGGGTGAGACCTTTAGCAGCACCCGGTCTCCGACCCGGAATTCCAAGGGTTTCCGTCTGTTATCCGCATAACTCTTCTGTCTGTCTCTAGAAGCCTTTAATCGTTCTCGGATTTGGACAATCTTCTCGGTCGTTTCTCTTATGATTTCCGGGCCAGTGAGAATGTTGTTAGGGACTTGTCCCTTAGCTAGTTGCGTGTCACCCACTTCAGCCCAGCACAACGGTGATCTGCATTTACGACCATAGAGGGCTTCGAATGGAGCAACCTTGATACTGGTGTGATAGTTATTATTTTATGAAAATTCGATAAGTGGTAAATGGGTATCCCACACTTAACCAAAATCTATCACATAAGCTCTTAACATGTCTTCTAGGGTTTGTATAGTTCTCTCACTCTGCCCGTCGGTTTGTGGGTGGTAGGCTGTATTCATGTCCAACCTAGTCCCCTGAGATTTTTTTGAAGTGACTGCCAGAATCGTGAGGTAAATCAACTATCCCTGTCGGAGATAATGGACATTGGCACACCATGCAGTCGTACGATCTCCTTAATGTATGTTCTGGTCAGTTTTTCCATCTTGTCGGTTTCCTTTATTGGTAGGAAGTGTGCGGATTTGGTCAACCTGTCAACGATCACCCAAATGGTATCGAGACCACCCGCTGTCCTGGGTAACTTGGTTATGAAATCCATTGTGATCCGCTCCCACTTCCACTCAGGTATTTTTGGTTGTTGCAACAGGCCCGAGGGCTTTTGGTATTCTACTTTGACCTTGGCGCAAGTCAAACATTTGCTCACAAAGGTAGCAATTTCGGCTTTCATGTTCGGACACCAATAAAGCTTATTAAGATCCATATACATCTTGTTTGAACCGGGATGTATGAAGTATCGAGTTTTGTGTGCTTCATTCATGACGACGTCCATGAATCCACCAAACTTCGGTGTCCAGATCCGATTCATGAGATAACGAACTCCGTTGTCCCTGACTTCTAGGTTCTTATCCATTTCTCTTAAAGCCTCTCCTGTCACATTCTATGGTTTCAAAGCTTCCAGCTGGGCCTCTTTGATTTGTGTGGACAGGTGCGAATGGATTTTCATGGTTAATGACTTTACTCGGCAACCCGAGTATTCCTTTCGGCTTCAGGCGTCAGCTACTACGTTGGCCTTACCTGGGTGATAATGAATCTCGCACTCGTAATAATTCAGTAGCTCTACCCCTCGTCTCTGCCTCATGTTGAGCTCTTTTTGATTGAGGATGTGTTGAAGGCTTTTGTGATCGGTGAAGATAGTACATTTTGTTCCGTAAAGATAGTGCCTCCAGATCTTTAGGGCGAATACTACTGCTCCCAATTCGAGGTCATGTGTGGCGTAGTTGACCTCGTGCATTTTTAACTGCATCGAGGCATAGACAATGACCTTTCCTCGTTGCATTAAAACACATCCAAGACCCTGGTTCGACGCGTCGCAGTAGACCACGGAGTTTTCAGTTCCTTCCAGTAGGGATAAAATGAGAGCACTGCACAGAGCTTGCTTTAACGTTTGGAACGCGGTCTCTTGCCTCACTCCCCAGTCGAAGGTTACACCCTTTTGGGTCAGGTTGGTAAGTGGTTTGGCGATCTTGGAGAAGTTTTGGATGAACCTTCGGTAGTAGCCAGCGAGGCCTAAGAATTGACGAATTTCTGTAGGCTTCCTTGGTGCTGATCAGTTCTCGATCGCCTTGATTTTGGAAGGATCCACGTGTATCTCTTCCTTGCTAACCACATGTCCAAGGAAGCCCACTTCTCGGATCCAAAATTCGCACTTTGAGAATTTTGCATATAATTTATCCGCCCTTAATGTCTCTAATACTTGTCGTAGGTGTTGGTTGTGCTCTTCCTTACTCCTTGAATAGACCAGTATGTCGTCTATGAAGACAATCACAAAATTATCTAAGTAAGGCCAGCACACCAGGTCCATGAGGTCCATGAACACTGTGGGTGCGTTTGTTAATCCGAAGGGCATCACTACAAACTCGTAGTGACCGTATCGGGTTCTGAATGCTGTTTTAGGAACATCTTCCTCCTGGACCCGTAGTTGATGGTATCCCAACCTCAGATTGATTTTTGAGAAGTAATTTGCTCCTTGGAGTTTGTCGAAAAGGTCGTCGATTCGGGGTAGAGGGTATCAGTTTTTGATGGTAAGCTTATTTAGCTTGCGGTAGTCGATGCACATGCGGAACGATCCATCCTTCTTTTTCACAAACAGAACCGGCGCTCCCCAAGGCGAGAAGCACGGTCTGATGAACCCTTTGCTTAGCAGTTCGTTTAGTTGGCTGGATAGTTCTTGCATCTCGGCTGGTGCTAGGCGGTATGTCGCTTTGGCTATGGGGGTAGCTCCGGGAATTAGGTCGATTCAGAATTCGACTTGTCGTGCGGGTGGAACTCCGGGAAGATGTTCTGGGAATATGTCAGGGAAATTACAGACCTCCGGAATGTCCTTGATGTCTTTCACCTCCTGCTTATCCACTACATTGGCTAAGAAGGCGTGGTATTCCTTGCGGAGATACTTTTGGGCTTTGACGCAAGAGATGATTTGTAGGTTCGTAGTAGATTTGTCGCCATAGACGACGAGAGTTTTGCCACTTGGCAGATTAAGGCGAACGGCCCTTTCGTAACACAGAATGTCGGAATGATTAGAACTAAGCCAATCCACGTCAATGATGATGTCGAAGCTTTTTATTGAAACATGCATTAGATCGATTTTGAATGAATGGTTGTTTAGAGTGAGGGTACACCCTGTGTATATATCGTTAGTGCTCTATGCCTTACCATTTTCCATTTCTACGACGTATGTATGTTTTAGTGATTGGGTATTTTGTTTTAGTAATTGTTTGAATTCGTGGCTAACGAAACTCCTCTCCACTCCACTATCGAATAACATGCATGCATATGAGTTATTGAGGAGAAATGTACCAGTAACCACCGTGGGATCTTCCATTGCTTCCCCATGCCCTAATGCCTAGACTTTTCCGACGCTGCCGAAATTTGCGTTTCTTGCCTTTGGGCAGTCTCTTTTGAAGTGCCCGATCTCCCCACAACCGTAGCAGGCTCGGCTTGCCCCGACGTTGGCGGCTGAGGTAGCTTGTTGGGCGGGCGCCTTGCAGAATCAGGCGGTATGCCCTTTCTTGTTGCAGTTGCTGCAGTGTATCTCCCGAAAAGGGCCGGTGTGGTGAAAGCTGCACTTGTTACATTTGGGGAGGGTCCCAACATACTGCCTCAGAGGTGCTGGAGTGGCGGTGCTAGTGGCAGTGTGAACCGCCACTATTTGTTGTTTCTTGGTTGAATCCTGGTCCGGCTGGCTCTTCTTGTTGTTCCATAACTTTATTTTGTTGTTTCCCACTTTCTCTTGCTCAGGGGTGGCCGCCACAGTGCCATGGTTGGCCCTATGGTCGATGAGTTGTTGTACCAACTGCTTGACACTGTCAAATGTAGTGGGTTTTAAGGCCAACACGTTCCCTTGAATCTGGGGGGTTAGTCCCCATATGTATTTCTCCATCTTCTTACTCTCCGGGGTAACCAACCCGGGACATGGTATGGCCAGATCGCTGAACCTGGCTGTGTAAGACGCGATGTGAGAGTCGGTCATCTTGAGGCCCCAGAGTTCCTGCTCCAATTTCTGAACTTCGCCCCTTGGGCAATATTCAGCGAGCATTAGGGTCTTCAAATCCTCCCAGCTCATTGCATTCGACATTGGGAGAGTCAAAGACTTTACATGACCGTTCCACCAGGTAAGGGCTCGGTCAGTGAAAGTGCAAGCTGCAAATTTGACCTTGCTAGCTTCAGGACATGCATAAATTTCGAAGACTAATTCAGTCTTCTCGAACCATTGCATCAGGGTAATGACGCCCTCGTTTCCGTTGAAGGATTTGGGTTTGCCATTCGTAAAATCTTTGTAGGAACACTCTTTTGAGCGTCCCTGACTGTTTCCCTGGTTAGAGTTGGTGACACCATTTCACGATGCACCAACACCATTTGTACCGATTTGTGACATTGTGGCTGCCACGGCTGCTGTTATGGCAGCTTGGAACATGGCGGGGTCAAACTGCGGTGGTGGCGGAGATGGTGGCGGAGGTGGTGGTGGCGCGTTGTTGGAAGGCCTGGGATTTTTCCGCGGTGGAATATTTCTTCCATAAGTTTTTAAAGACGAAAAGATGGTAAGCCTTTAATAGTAGTGACAAGTCAGTTGTTATTGAACGAGATTGTCTGTATTATGCCTCGACTTGAAATCTTTTGCAAGTAATTCGTAATGAAAGTCCATACGATTGAACTTATGAATTTTTATAGTAGTGTCTTAATGTAATCTCGTGACTTGATCTATACTAGGTCTTCTCTACTATCGCTTATGGTATGCTAGTTGTGTATAAATAAGATTGAATAGTTCGTTGAATCTAATGGATCTGCCCTAAGCCCACAATCAAACAAGGAACATGACTTAAAGCGGGACCACCATTTCTAAATCGATGGAATCTTAATTACATACAACGTTACTACATACACTAAGTAATCGTAGATTCACCATAAGTAACGATATACTCTGTTATGAATTTTAGAGGTAATAATCCCAATGAAATATAATATGCATGCCAATTTCATTGATATGATTTAGTACATAGAGTTTGGATAATTTGACCTTAAAGTAGGTCTACATCACATCAATATAATGAAAAATTTTGACAGCAAAACAATCCTTTGACTAGTGTAATCACTTAATCGCAGGATTAAGCCTACACATAGAGAAGAGTAGCACCAACGCATACTCATAAACCTAATCAATAAAGATTTGTGAGTATTATGAACCCTACTCACGACGACCAGTCCTCTGCGGCCCTTGAGACGAAGTCGAGGCGCCCTGTAGTTCTGCTAACCGGCGCTCGGCTGCGATTACTCTCTCCTCGAGATCCGTGTGCCTTTCCTGGTACTCCCTTACCTCCGCCCGAGCGGCGGTAAGGTCCTCAATGAGTTGGTCCATGGGATAGTAGTCTCTTTCCAAGTCTCGAGTACGTGTGTCGGTGGCTTCCGCAACAACGCGGAGCTCCCGAACTCGATTCTCCGTTTCCCTATTCTGATCCCCAAGGTTTGTGATTTGCTAGATCACGACTGGGAGGGCTTTGTCAGCGGATCCTCCATGGTTGAGGTCATAGTAACCTCGTTGATCGCCAAATGGTGATCGCTGTCGCAGATGACAACTCCACGTCTCGATTTCTGATGCCCAATAGGGCACAGGTCCGTTGAAGCCAAAACATTTTGCGGGAACTCTGGCTATATAAGGAGGGTTGATGACCTCCGGATCCTCTTCTGACTCCTCTTCGTGTTCATCTTCCTCCAGTTCCTCTTCAATTTCATCTTCTTCGGGTTCTTCCTCTTCGACTTCTTCGGGATCCTCATTGGGATCTTCTTTTGGTTCCTCCTCGAGCACCTCCTAGGGATCTTCTTCTGGTTCCTCTTCTATCCATCCCCCATTTCCCTAGTTCGGAAAGTAGGGGTAGGGATGAGAATTTGACTCGAAAACCCGAACCGAACTGAAAACCGACCGAACCGAACCGAATTAGACCTGAATAAGCAATTCAATTCGGTTTTCGGGTATCTACATAAGGCTTATTCTGTTTTCGGGCTATTCGGTCTGGGTCACCCGAATAAGGGCTTATTCGGTCCAAAAGGACCGAGCCGAATATGAAAAGACACTTTTTTCCCCTTGCACGATTGCTTATTCGGACTTGTGTTATTTTGGATATGGATAAAAACTTAAGATTCATATTTTAATTTGGGAGTGGAATGTTTAATGTTTAACTTTTATACTTATAGATAGATTTTTGGGTGTTTTGGATGTTTAATGTTTACTGTTGAATATGTTGCTTAATAACTATATCTTAAGATTTTGGTGGTTGGATTTTACATTTTATATATCAAGAATAGTTAATCCTTGTTATCCTTGTTATTCGTGTTTATATTCTTATTACACCAATACAATATTTATAATCATATTGTAAATGTTATTTGCGTTATTCGGGTTATTCGGCTCCTTAATCATCTTGTACATGTTATTTGGGTTATTCGGGCCGGAACCGAACCGAACCGAATAATACCCGAACCTAACCGAACCGAACTCGTATTTCTTATTTGGTTTAGTTTTCGGTTCATACAATTACCCTTATTCGGTTCTCCGGTTATTCTGGTTCATTTCGGTTCGGTTCGGTTCCGACCCAAATAACATCCCTAAGTAGGGCTCTCCCGGTAAGTGGAATCCTGCCATGACGTCTGTGCGAGAATTAGGGGGGGGGTGTAAGAGGCATATAATGAATCTTAAAATATTGCGCTAAAGCAACATAAAATACTCCTATAGTATTTTAAAGTTTATGTTTGGTTCTTAGTGCGTTTCTTGTAAGGTGATGTTAGGTTGTTAGACTTGTTGTCCACTACGACTATCCCCCAGTATATGCGAGTCACTTCTCCGACAAATATAGTTGATCAGGCTATATTCACCCTAGACATGATTACATATCCTAAGGCACACTCACAACGTACAACTCATCCTCTTTTACTTTGTATTCTTCCTAGTTACGACACTATACTAGCATGTATGCATGTACTTATACTTTTAATAAAACAAAATATTTTATATATAAAAGTATAGTTGTATGAAAAATGTTTAATCAGAGAGTTTTAGTCCCAAAGCATTTATAGTTGGTATATCATAAGTTAGATGTTTTAAAATCGATTACAATATAATGATAAAATGGTTTGTCTAACGCCGTAGCGTTCCATCCTCAAAAGCGGGTGGTTATCTGATTTCATTCATTACCTGAGAATACAAGTAATTTTGAAAGAGTGTCAACAATTAAGTTGGTGAGTGCATAAGCTTTTGTATGTAGAATTGAAAACCTTTCTTTGTAAATGTAGTGTATGTTCAAGAAAAATCCAATATTTTCCTTATAAAATGAGTAGTAGTCTTAAAACCCAAAGACCGAAATGTACAAGTATTTTTCCATACTTATGATAGTGTATGTAGTTTTAAATAATTAAAACCCTTTTTGAATGTAAGAATTCCCGTAAACTATATGTGTCGTTGTTTCCCTATGTGAGTTATGAACTTTTAACGGATTTTCCTGTCCCGGTCTGTTAAAAATAGTAATATTAAAATTAATTTCAAAATAAGCCGACAAAGTCTAAACAAAAGTTGTAGAGCATAATTTTATCTACGCGTGCATATAAAGAACGTCGAAAACGGAGTTCGTACGCGAAAGTTATGGATTTTAGAAGTTTGGGGCACAAAAATCGAGAAAAATCCCAAAATCCGAGAAATTTCGCATGGCCCAGGTTCGGCCACGTAGCACCTGCGCATGCGAGACGTGTGTCTGGTCCGTGGCATGACTAAAGAGAGCCACGTCGCCCATCCCTTGCGAGCCGCTCCGTGTCCGAAGCAGGTGAGTCATCCGAAGCGTTGGACCAATCCGAAGACAACGCGTGTCCGAGCCTCGCACAGCCAACAGCCTTCCCTCACCTCCGAACCTCGAAACTGCGACGCGTGTCTCCTTCTCCTTGCTTCGGGTCCGAGGCTCGCCCATATAAATAGAAGGGTGCGAGACCTCCCGGGTAACTTTGGAAATTTGCCATTTTCACCCCTAATTTCATATTTTAGCTATTTCCACTTCCCCCAAAGCCCCAGTATCATACCAAACACCCGAAATACGTCCCGAACTGCCCGAGAAGCCCGAGAAATGTATCTTTTCGGTTTGAAGCTCCACCCTTGTAGGGCCCGGTTTTCAATAAAACATCCCGGTTTTATCGAAAACGATTGTTTTAGGAAACGAAGTGCTGCCCAATTATCGTTAAATCAAGTGAGTGTATAGTCACTTTCATCTTACACATTTATATGAAGTATTTTATATAAAATACGTGCTATGTGAATATATATTGTTTGCTTATTTGAGATAGATGTTGAAGGAATGATTTATACAGGTTTTTAAATAATTTAAACTGTATATGCATTTTTTTATCTACAAAAATGTTGGGTAAAACATAGGTAGATGAAATAGTTGGTATGTGATGAAAGATGAGTTGGATAAATGAGATGATCGGTGATATAAATCATGAGATGAGGGTGAGTGGTAAAATATGAGAGAATCACTTACCCAAACGTTGGCCCCCGTCATTCAACAGAGTATGAATGACAACCATGGACTATTCTAGATGGTATGTGGAACACTAGCTGGCTCGCAACCAGTAAGTGTGTGAACTATATGTTCATCAGTTGTACTCTAAAAACCCATTGACATGTATTCCAGGTGGATTCTCGTGAATAACACTGTCGATAAATAAGAGCTATGGACTTAGCACATGTTGTATAAACCTTGGCAGCTATGGACGTAGTGCCTGTTGTATAAACCCTGGCGACGATGTGACTTCATGCCTATTTGACATAAATTGCTGAGGAAAGCAGTGTTGTCACCCCGATGGTTGCCTTAGGAATGAGTGATAGTTGATTCTTAGGGTAAATCCTTAAGAAATAAATAAGATAATGGGGTTGGGTAATTAGGTTGATTGTTTGATGTTTAAGCATAATAAATTTATTTATTGTGGGTTGAAAACCCTATATGCTCACCAGGCTCCCAAGCCTGACCCACTCAGTTTGTTTGTATCACAGGTATCGATACGAAGTCACTTTACACTGAGAGATTAAAAGAGATGTAGATCACTAGTGTAAGTGAATGTAAGTTCTGTTTAAGCTTATGTTTCTGTATTGACGATGACATCCCAATGGTTTAAATAAATAAAATACATTTATTCGGAAATGATTTGATAATATAATTATCATGTTTTTATGGGAACAAATTCCGCAACATCTTTTAAAAGGATTACTCTGATTTTATTTTAAAAGCATAAATTAAATCTGTCTTTTCTGGCCGAGAAATTTGGGGATGTCACAGTTGGTATCAGAGCATTAGTTTAAGCGAACTAGAAATTTGTAGGATTTCTAGACTTTAACTTAGAATGCTAAGTGATGATCGTGAGATGAGTGTCTACCATATTTTAGACACGAGCACTTGTATATTTTAGGAAAGATGCCTAATATGCTTTTATGTGCTAAATGCTATATGTTTTCCATATATGTCATTATTTGTTTGGATCTATGGTCTGTTGTCGACTGAATCTGGAAACCTTATGTGTTCAGGATTCTAACCGTATGATTACGATATTAGAACTAGCATGTAAACGTTTCGGAGTAATAACGAAGATTTAACGTCTATCAAAAATAAAGATCTAAATTCACCTATGATTGGTGTATAGATCGAAATGGCGAGTACTCAAAGTGGATTCAAAATAAGGCCATATTTCTAAGGACCGCCCGAAAAAAAACGAAGTAACAAGGCCAAGCGCACCGCCAAAGCCAAGGGAATTTCAGAATATCCTCGACGAGGCAAATAACAACGCTAGGAATTAGAAGTAAAGACTTGATACCCGAGGATCAAGCTATGAAGTAGTAATGTGAATAGTAACAAGTGGTTTAGCCTATTAGAGGCATAGTATAGGGTAAACTTGAACCTATATGTAATCGTTTCAAGAAATAATATAAACCCTGGTTTTGTCATTTGATGTATTGAATGACTATGTGAAATTCTTGTATGGTGACTTGGAGAACTGTGAGACAATACTTGGGACGAGTATGAGTAGGTGTGAATGGTAGTAGAGGCCTATACTACCAGAAGCACAGGACTCGTACTTGGACCAGGGAAAGTCACAAGGTTACCAAGAAGCTAGTAAGTGATTTCGTTTTTGTTCAAGTATGTCGTTACCATCGTTTCGGTAATGACTAAGAAGATGATTGTTATTCCGACCCTAGAGGTCATATCGAATCGAGTCCGACTAAGATGAGTATGTTACATGGTTCAGAGAACCAAGTGCGATGTAGCATTTGACTTAAGCCAGAAGATTGAAGTGAAAGATGATCAAAGCGATAAATAGAAGTATCGCGCTTGTTGTTAAAGAAGTTGGTAGTTAGAAATGATGCATGTTGAAATGTGATTGTATCACATTAGAACATGAAGGAAGGTATAGTCTGTTATGGAATTTGTCTCTAAGAGACCTGAGTCTAAGCATTGCATTATACGATGAGAGATCATTAGAACACGACCCATCGGTCTGTTACAATAAATGAAGGAAAGTACTTATTCTAAGAAGAAGAAAGAGTCCTCAATAAGGATTTATTTTGTAACTCGAAGGTTACGATTGAAAGTCCTATGGAGATCTGAAGCTTTTTAGGATTAGTTGGATATTACCGAAGGTTTATCCAAGGCTTTTCTTCGATCGCTACTCCATTAACAGCTTTTACCCACAAAGGAGCTACTTATACTTGGAATGAGAAGCATAAGGAAGCTTTTGAGAAGTTAAAGAAGAAATTGTGTGAAGCACCGATTCTTTATTTGCCTGAAGGAGTTAATGACTTCGCAGCTTATAGCGATGCATCTAGAGTTGGGTTAGGTTGTGTTCTGACCCAAAGGGATAAAGTGATAGCATATGCATCGAGGCAATTGAAAGAGCATAAAAAGAACTACCCCACTCATGATCTGGAGTTGGCAGCGGTAGTATTCGCCTTAAAGATATGGAGGCACTATCTATATGGAACTAAATACAAACTTTTCACTGATCATAACAGTCTTCAATATCTCTTTAATCAGAAGGAATTGAACATGAGACAACGACGCTGGCTAGAGTTACTCAAGGACTACGACTGTGAGATACTTTACCACCCTGGTAAAGCAAATGTTGTTGCTGATGCTCTCAGTCGGAAGGTAAACCTTGAAAAGAAAAGGCCAAGAGCGTTGAGAATTGAAGTTGTCTCGAAAATTATGGAAAGTATAAAGAAAACTCAAGAGGAAGCTTTAGAGAAAAATGACCGAAAGAAAGAACTTTTGGGCAAAACGTTAGTGTTTGATACAAACGGTCAAGGACGGAAGGTATTCCAATATAGGATTTGGGTACCTACGACGGGAGGAGTAAGAGATCTTCTGATGAAAGAAGCTCACAAGACCATGTACTCGATTCATCCCGGCAACACAAAAATGTATAGGGATCTAAAACCCTACTACTGGTGGCCGACGATGAAGCTCGATGTTGCTATGTATGTGGCCGAGTGTGTAACATGTGCTAGGGTTAAGGCACAACATCAGAAACCGTATGGGAGTTTAGAACCTTTACCTGTACCCATGGGTAAATGGGAAGACATCACCATGGATTTCGTGACTAAACTGCCCAGAACAAAGAACGGCCACGACATGATTTGGGTGGTCGTTGATCACTTCACTAAGAGTGCGCATTTCATAGCATCCAACGAGAAATGGTCTATGGATAAGCTTGCGAATTCTTACGTGAAGGAAATTGTGAGGCTTCACGGTGATCCATTAACGATTGTATCAGATCGTGATAGCCATTTTACCTCAAGGTTTTGGAGGAGTCTACAAGAGGAATTGGGTACCAAGTTATGTTTGAGTACTGTTTACCATCCGCAGACAGATGGTCAGAGCAAACAAACAATTCAAACATTGGAGGATATGCTAAGAGCACGTACCTTGGAATTCCAAGGTAACTGGGATGAACATTTACCTCTGGTATAATTTTCCTATAATAATAGTTTCCACTCAAGCATCAAGATGGCACCTTACCAAGCTTTGTATGGAGAAAAGTGTCGAACGCCGTCATGTTGGCTGGAAGCTAGGGAAAAGTAGTTTATGGGACCTGAAATAGTCCATCAGACTGCTGAAAAGTTGAAAGTGATTAGGGAAAGGATGTTAGCTGCTCAAGATCGTAAAAAGAGCTATGCTGACAAGAAAAGACAACCGATATCATTCGAAGTTGGAGATTCAGTTTTACTTAAAGTCTCTCCGTGGAAGGGACTTATAAGATTTGGTAAGAGGGGAAAATTGAGTCCAAGGTTTATTGGACCGTTTAAAGTTCTTCAGAGGATCGGGAATCAAGCTTACAAGCTAGAATTACCAGAAGAACTAGATGGTATTCATAACACCTTCCATATGTGTTATTTGAGGAAGTTCACGGGAGATGTACCCGACATAATTCCAATTTTTGAATTAAGACTGGATGAAAACAAGAGGTTAGTTGAAGAACCAGATGCAATCGTTGACCGTAAGACTAAGAAGTTGCAACGCAAGATGGTCGATTTAGTGCTTGTACGATGGAAACATACGAATGGGCCAAATCTCACCTAGGAAACGGAGAGGGATATGATGAGTCGCTATCCACATTTGTTTGCTGATGTGTGATTCCGGTGACGGAATCATCCTAAGGGGAAGAGAATTGTAATGCCCGTGTTTCCAGGATATGCATTAATGATGATGAAATAGTCTAGGTCAACCTTTGTAACTCATTTTGAAGAAATGAAGAGGCATTATGTGTTTTATGCTTAATTAGTAGGATTTAATTAATTAAGAATAAAAATAAGCGTCAAAAATAAATATTAGATAAACCCAATATCTATGAAGGAAGTTGTAGTGGTCGTGACAACGATTCCGGATACATAAAGAATACTGAAATTCGAGTTATAACGAAGAACTTATGACATGTCGAAGTTCCGCGACAAAACTGGCACGACGCCGAATGACGTAAAAATTGAGTTTTTGATAAACAACTTTTTAGCCTTGGTGATCTAAATGAAAGTCATAGTGTTCGTTAAACCGAGAGTATGCATAAAAAGAACGCCCAAATCTGACTTCGTATGAGGAAGTTATGATTTTTCTAAGTTTCAGCTTAGTAGTAGACAACTAAAAACTCGAATTTTAGATCGAGTGATTTTTAGCCGACACAACCTAAATGAGAATCGAAGGTCTCGTCAATAGTAGTACAACGGTAAAAAGATAGACGAAAACGGACGTCAGATGAAGAAGTTATTAATTTTTAACGGATTTTTCTGTCCCGGTCTGTTAAAAATAATAATATTAAAATTAAAGTCAAAATTAGCCGATGAAGTCTAAACGAAAGTTGTAAAGCATGATTTTATCTATGCGTGCATATAAAGAACGTCGAAAACGGAGCTCGTATGCGAAAGTTATGGATTTTAGAAGTTTGGGGCACAAAAATCGAGAAAAATCCCAAAATCCGAGAAATTTCGCATGGCCCAGGTTCGGCCACGTAGCACCTGCGCATGCGAGACGCGTGTCTGGTCCGTAGCATGACTGAAGCGAGCCACGTCGTCCTTCCCTTCCCTTGCGAGCCGCTCCGTGTTATGAATATCATCGAGTTCTTCGGGCAATTCCAGCTTGTATGCTTGGTTCCCAATCTTCTGAAGAACTTTGAACGGTCCAATAAACCTAGGACTCAGCTTTCCTCGTTTCCCGAATCATATAAGTCCTTTCCACGGTGAGACTTTAAGCAAAATGGAATCCCCAACTTCGAAGGTCATCGGTCGTCTTTTCTTGTCAGCATAGCTCTTCTGACGATCCTGAGCTGCTAACATCCTTTCCCTGATCACCTTCAGCTTCTCAGCAGTCTCATGGACTATCTCGGGGCCCATAAACTGCTTTTCTCCAGCCTCAAGCCAACAAGAAGGGGTACGACACTTTTGTCCATACAAAGCTTGATAGGGTGCCATCTTGATGCTCGAGTGGAAACTGTTGTTGTAGGAAAATTCTACCAAAGGTAAGTGTTCATCCCAGTTACCTTGGAACTCGAGGGTACATGCTCTCAACATATCCTCAAGCGTTTGAATTGTTCTTTCACTCTGACCATCAGTCTGCGGATGGTAAGCCGTACTCAAACACAACTTCGTACCCAATTCCTCTTGTAGACTTTTCCAAAACCTTGATGTGAAACGACTATCACGATCCGATATAATTGTTAGAGGAACACCATGAAGTCTCACAATTTCCTTCACGTAAGCATTTGCAAGCTTATCCATAGACCACCTTTCATTGGCAGCTATGAAGTGTGCACTCTTTGTGAAACGATCCACGACCACCCAAATCATGTCGTGACCGTTCTTCGTCCTGGGCAGTTTAGTCACAAAATCCATGGTGATGTCTTCCCATTTACCCATGGGTATAGGTAAGGGTTCTAAACTCCCATATGGTTTCTGATGTTGTGCCTTAACTCTTGCACAAGTTACACACTCGGCCACATATTTCGCAACGTCGAGCTTCATCGTCGGCCACCAGTAGTAGGGTTTTAGGTCCCTATACATTTTAGTGTTACCGGGATGAATCGAGTACATGGTCTTGTGAGCTTCTTCCATCAGAAGATCTCTTATTCCTCCAGTCTTAGGTACCCAAATCCGATCTTGGAATACCTTTAGTCCTTGACTGTTTGTACCGAACACTAATGTTTTTCCCAAACGTTCTTCTTTTCGGTCAGTCTTCTCTGAAGCTTCTTCTTGAGCTTCCCTGATACTTTCCACAATGGTCGAGACAACTTCTATTCTCAACGCTGTTGGCCTTTTTCTTTCAAGGTTGACTTTTCGACTGAGAGCATCAGCGACAACGTTTGCTTTACCGGGGTGGTAAAGTATCTCACAGTCATAGTCCTTGAGTAATTCTAGCCAGCGTCGTTGCCTCATGTTCAATTCTTTCTGATTAAAGAGATATTGGAGACTCTTATGATCGGTGAAAAGTTTGCACTTCGTGCCATAGAGGTAATGCCTCCATATTTTTAGAGCGAAAACTACCACCGCCAACTCCAAGTCATGAGTCGGGTAGTTCTTTTCATGTTCCTTCAACTGTCGAGACGCATATGCGATCACCTTTTCTTTTTGGGTCAAAACACAACCCAACCCAACACCAGACGTATCGCTATAAACAGCAAAGTCTTCAACTCCATTGGGTAGAGAAAGTATCGGTGCCTCGCATAGTTTCTTCTTTAGTTTCTCGAATGCTTCTTTATGCTTATCACTCAAAGCATAGGTAACTCCTTTGTGGGTTAACGTTGTTAATGGACTAGCGATTGAAGAAAATCCTTGGATAAACCTTCGGTAATATCCGGCTAATCCCAAAAAGCTTCGGATCTCCGTGGGACTTTTTGGTTGTTCCCACTTCATTACCGCTTCAATCTTTGCTGGATCGACCATTATCTCTTCTTGGTTGACCACGTGACCCAAGAATTGGACTTCCCGAATCCAAAAATCACATTTGGAGAATTTAGCATACAACTTCTCCTTCTTCAAGACTTCTAACACTTCCCGCAAGTGTCTACCATGCTCTTCTTGGCTTTTTGAGTAAATCAGAATGTCATCTATGAGCACTATCACATATTTATCAAGAAACAGATTACAAACCCTGTTCATTAAATCCATAAATGCTGCTGGAGCATTGGTTAGTCCAAACGACATAACCAAAAACTCGTAGTGTCCATATCGTGTTCTGAATGCAGTCTTCTCTATATCTTGCTCTCTTACCTTCAGCTGATGATATCCTGACCTTAGGTTGATCTTTGAAAAATAACTTGAACCTTGCAGTTGATCGAACAGGTCATCAATCCTTGGCAACGGATATCTATTCTTTTTTGTTGCCTTGTTCAGCTCTCTGTAATCAATACACATTCTCATACTTCCATCTTTCTTTTTCACGAATAACACTGGAGCTCCCCAGGGTGATGAACTAGGTCTAATGAAACCTTTGTCCAATAACTCCTGAAGTTGCATCATCAGCTCCTTCATCTCCGTCGGTGCTAATCGGTAAGGTGCTTTTGCTATTGGTGTCGTTCCTGGTAACAAGTCAATACGAAATTCTACTTGTCGATCAGGCGGTAATCCGGGAAGATCTTCGGGAAATACTTCCGGATAATCACACACGACATGAATGCTCTGTATCACCTTCTTTTCCTTCTTAGCATCGATCACGAATGCTAAATATGATGTACATCCCTTGGCCAAACATTTTCTGGCTTTCATTAGAGAAATGATTCCAGAATTTACCCTGCGTTTGTCCCCATACACCATAAACCACTCTTTCCCAGGCGGGTTTACTTTTACGATCTTCTTTTTGCACAGTATTTCCGCATCATTGGTGCTAAGCCAATCCATTCCCAACACGATGTCGAAACCGTTAAGTTCGATAGGCAATAATTCCTCGTGAAACTTATTCCCGTTCAAATCAATTAAGATGTTTTTCATACGATGGCTAACAGGTACAAACTTGCCACTAGCAACCTCGACTAATAAGGCATTATCTAGTCTATCGACAGGCAAAGCTAGCTTTCTACCAAATTCATGCGAAATAAAGGAGTAGTTGGCTCCAGAATCAAATAAAATTTGGGCATGCAATTTGTTTATGAGAAAGGTACCTGAAGCGACATCAGCTTCTTCCTTAGCAGCTTCCAGTGTCATCTGGAAGGCTCTAGCCTTCGGCTTTGGTGGAATGTTGGGTCTTCCTGCTTCCTTCTTCTTCGGGCAGTCCCTCGAAATGTGCCCCTCCTCGTTGCACTCATAACAGACCTTCTTAGTGAATGTGCATTCATTGGCATAGTGCCCAGGCTTCCCACACTTGAAACAAGTGACCCCTCCGTCGCACTTCCCAGAGTGCTTCTTCTTGCACTTGTCACACCACTTCACTTCGCCTCCTCCACCTCCTTTCGAACTAGACTTTGAGAATTTACCCTTTTTGCTGGACCGCGAGGGTCCGTCAAACTTCCTCTTCTCACCAACCTCTGACCTTTCCAGACCTTTCTCCCTGATCTGGGTCTCAACATTTCTGGCAGCCCAGATGGCGGCTTTCAACGTGGTTGCTTGCTTAACCATTGGACCATAGTCCGCTGGTAGTCCAAGGGCAAACTTATTGACCTTTGAGAGTTCTGTTGGAACTAGGTATGGGATAAGCTTCATTTTCTCCGTGAAACTTGCAGCGTATTCAGCAACGCTCATCTTTCCCTTCTTCAAATTTTGAAACTCGTTATTGATTTCCAGTAGGTCCTGCTCTGAGCAGTATTGCAGTTTCAGTTGTTCCACAAAATCTTCCCAAGACATTTTACTCGCTTCTCCCTTGGGCATAGAATCAGCTAACAGCTTCCACCAACTCAACACGCCATATTTCAACAACGGGATCGCAAGAGCGGTCTTCTGCCTGTTGCTGCATTCGCAACTTTCAAACATTGTCTCCATTTCGGAGATCCAATCCATAATTTGCACCGGCGTCGGGCTTCCGGATAGACACGGTGGCTTAGACGCCATAAAATCCTTGTATTTACATCCTCTTCCATCATTTCCTCCATTACGATTGCCTTGTCTAACAATTTGTGGGTTGTCTTGACCAACGGTACCACTGAAGTTTCCACCTTCCGATGGCCCTCCATTCCTTCGGGCTCTTCAACTTGGATTGAAAGTTCTTCACGATTTTGTTGAAGCAGACGTCTAGTTTCTTCCATCTGATTATCCAACATCGCCTGAATCATCAATTGTACACCAGCCATCGTTACTGGCTCAGGTGCTGCAGCTACAACAGGTATTTGCTCAATTACAGGTGGTCGATTCCTGTTTTCGTTTGCGTTTCCAGCTCCACTGCGGGTTCTTGCCATTTTGATCTATACCCCGAATAAGGTGAATTTAGATCTTTATTCAGGATAGACGTTTAAATCATCCTTATCTCTCCGAAACGTTTACATGTTAGTTCTAATATCGTAGTTGTACGTTTAGAATCCTAAACACATAAGGTTTCCAGATCCGGTCAGCAACATACCATAGATCCGAACAAATAACAGCATATAAGGCATAAATCATTTAGCACATAAAAGCATTTTAGGCACAATTCCTAAAATAAGCTAGTGCTCACACCTCACAATCATTGCTTAGCATTCTAAGTTTAAGTCTAGAAATCCTACAAATTCCTAGTTCGCTTAAACTAATGCTCTGATACCAACTGTGACATCCCCATTTTCACGGCCAGAAAAGACCGATTTTGTTTATGCTTTGTTTAAAAATCAGAGTAACATTTTAAATAAAAGTGTTGCGGAATTTGTTCCCAAAATAAAATATGATAAAGATTTATCAAAGCATTTCCGTAGAAATGTATTTCATTAAAAACCTCGGGATGTCATGTTCAATACAGATCAAAAGCATAAACAGTACAATATAATCTTTACTACATTTATTCATATCTACAGGCCTATATCCGTAATCTCTCATCCCAAACATCATATCTATGCTCGTGCGCCACTACCTGTAATACAAGAAACTGAGTGGGTCAGGCTTGGGAGCCTGGTGAGCACATAGGGTTTTCAACCCACAATAAATAAGTTTATTAATTTCATCAACCAACAATAACCCGATTACCCGTTCCCGTTATCCTCACATTACGTCCCTAAAACACCTATCATAAGGGACCTAGACTAAGGATCAACATCGGGATGGACACTACTGCCAAGGGGTTTCCTCAGCAATAAATGTCCTAAAGGCAACCATGAGGGGGATAGAGTACACCGGTGAACACATCGTTCACAAACACCTACAGGTTGCGAGCCTGCTAGCGTTCCACTGGACTGTCTAGAAGAGTCCGTGGTCGTCATCCATACTCCGCTAGATAACAGAATCACCAACAACATCATCGAGGCCTCTCATCATTTTATCACACATCGTCTTATTACATCTACCCATGTTTTACCCCAACATTTTTGTAGATATAAAATACATATACAGTTTAAATTATTTAAAACATGTATAAAAATCTTTCATCAACATAGGCAGCAAGTATTCAGATAATATGCACACATAGCACGAAATTAATATAAAATACTTCATATCTATGTGTAAGATGAAATTAACTATGCACTCACCTGATTAGGTGGTGACTCGGTACTCGAACAACACTCCGTTATCTCAAAACAATTTTTCCTTGATCAAAACCTAGTATTAATATCAGTAGCGTTTAGTTTTAACGTTAACCGCGACTAATTAATAGTCTGACTATTATTATTATTATACAAGCGTTAAATAACACCCAATATATAAATAATAATAGCCCAAATAATTATTTTAAGGACCTAATAATATTACTATAATTATTTAAAAGTTATATTAAAAATTTCGTAGGCGTACCTTACTTACAGCGGGTTTTTCTCAAAACCGGACTTCGTTGGAGCAGCGTTTCCGAGCCAAAAGGTTCTTTTCTCGGGACTCCGGGAGCCTCGGGACTTCCTTCGGGTGCTAGGGGGTTTACCTAGACTTTAGGGGCTCAAGGGAGCTTAGAGAGAGAGTTTAGAGAGAGAAAGTGGAAGAGGAAAGGTGTAAGAAATGAGAGAACCCGGCACTTCTATTTATAGTGAGTTGGGGCATGTGGTGGCCTTCTGGTGGTGCCACTTATCCAAATTCTGGTGGTGTCACATGTCCAATTTCTGGTGGCGCCATGTGTCCAATTTCTGGTGGTGCCACATGTCCAATTTCTGGTGGTGCCACGTCACCCAATATCGCGTATCAGACTCCCGTCTTAGAAAAATCATAACTCTCGCATATGAGCTCCGTTTTTGACGTTATTTATATCCACGCGAAGGCGGGAACGTAATCTACAACTTTCGTTTAGACTCCGTTGGCTAATTTTGAATTTATTTTAAAAGTTATATTTTTAACAGGCCGGGACAGGATTGGTCCGTTAAAAATTCATAACTTCTTCATCCGACGTCCGTTTTCGTCTGTCTTTTTATTGTTACGCCACAATTAAAGAGCTCTTCAATTCTCGTTTAGGTCGTGTCGGGTAAAAACTCGCTTTATCATAAATTCACTATTCACGCTTCCCGGTATCGTGCCGGTTCCGTCGTGAAACTTCGTCGGGTCATAACTTCTTCGTTATAACTCGGATTTCGACGTTCTTTATATCTCTGGAATCCTTGTTTTGACCACTACAACTTTATGTAAAGATATCGGGCTTATCTCATATTTTAATTTTGACGCTTATTTTTATTCTTAATTAATTATACATTTATAATTAAATAATAAGCACATAAATTCACAAAATACTTAAATATTTCATTTTTATTACATCAAAAGAGTTACAATAGTTGACCTAGACTATTACATCGTCTAAAAATGCTTAGCCCCGAAACCCGGGCGTTACAGTTTGTGGGGTGGGAGGTTAGCCTTCGGCCCACTAAGAGGGAAAAGAGAGGGGAGATCAGTGTATAATGGATGTTGGTTAATACAAGTGTGCCTAGATGTATGATGTGTAATTATATTGATATATAACGTATAATATGGAGGTGTCATTTGCATCAACCACCATTCTTTTCCTTTTTTTTGTATAAAACCCGATTGGATATAAGAGGGATGAAGGAAATGGGATTGATTTTTCATAGGTAGCCGAAAACTCCTTAGGCCCATTAAGGGTTTTCGGTTTACATACGCTCTTGGGCTTGATTCGGGCCCAATAAAGATTTCGGTCAAATATTAGGCCCAAAAGATGTGAAATGGGCCCAACAAAAGGTTTTTGGTTTAGGTGAGAGAGCCCAATAAAGATTTTTGATCCATTATGGCCCATATATGGGTTTTCAGCTCAATGAGATTAAATGGAAAAGTTTTCGGCCCAAAAAGGGGCCCAGTAGTGGTTTTCGGCCTTACAAAGCCCATTAGGGGAGTTTTCGGTCCAAAATATTTCCTAATAGAGGTGTACGGCCCATTATGGTCTAGAAATAAATTCTTACGGCCCAATAAGGCCCAATAAATGTTTTACGGCCCAAAAGACCAATTGGAAGGGTTACCGGTCCATTAGGGTCCAATAGGAAGGTCTTGGTCCATTAAGAGGCTTGGACCGAGAAATATTGGGTTATGGCCCAAAGTTGAGAGGACATAGCTTATTGGGTTAGGTTTTAGGCTTTCACGAGGAGGTTTCGACTGAACTCAAATTTTTTGGATGTATAAACTCAGATAGCAATGACGTTGATTTATACTACACGTAGTGTTACATAGTTACACAAAGAAACTATCTTGTACATGGGTATGAAACCTAGCCGTAATTTGCCAGTTGTGACATCATCCTCCCGTTAAAGGGAATTTCGCCCCAAAATTCTTTCGAAAGTAATCCTTAAGAGCTAGAGAACAGATGGGGGTATTTCTGCATCATTTGATCCTTGCGTTCCCACGTGAATTCAGGTCTGCATCATTTGATCCTTGCGTTCCCACGCGGTTTTGCTTCGTACGTTTCACTTCCCTATCCATGATTTCGACCGATTCTTCAACGAACAGAAGGTTTTCATTCACCTCAATCTCGTCAACTGGAACAATGAGGGTTTCGTCCGATAAGCATTTCTTCAAGTTTGACACATGAAACACAGGGTGTACGTTGCTGAGCTCAGATGGTAGCTGTAGCTTGTAAGCCACCGGACCGATCCTGGCAAGGATCTCGAATGGTCCGATGTATCATGGATTTAACTTTCCTCGTATTTCGAATTGTATCATCCCTTTCCAGGGAGAGGCTTTTAGCAGCACACGATCTCCTACTTGAAATTCCAGGGGCTTTCGCCTTTGGTCTGCGTAGCTCTTTTGTCTGTCTCGAGATGCTTGGAGCCGTACGCTAATATGGACGATTTTCTCTGTTGTTTCCCGGATGATTCCGGGTCTTGTGAGAGTGTTGTTTGGTACTTGCCCTCTTGCCAATTGTGTGTCTCCTACCTCCGCCCAACAAAGAGGTGATCCGCATTTTCGTTCGTATTCGAGGAGCGACATTAATGCTTGTGTGGTAGTTGTTGTTGTACGAAAATTCGATTAGTGACAAATGGGTATCCCATGAATTGACGAAATCTTTTACATAGGGTCGGACCATGTCTTCTAGTGTTTGAATGGTTCGCTCACTTTTGGCCGTCAGTCTAGGGGTGGTAGGCAGTGCTCATATCCAGCTGAGTTCCCAATGCTTTCTGGAGCGACTGCCAAAATCAAGAGGTGAATCTACTATCTCGGTCAGAGATAATAAATATCGGTACTCCATGTAGTCTCACCACCTCCTTTATGTAGATCCTTGTTAGTCTCTCCATTTTATACGTTTCTTTTATTGGTAGGAAATGGTCGGATTTAGTCAGCCGATCGACAATCACCCAAATGGCATCCAGTCCGTCTGCCGACTTAGGCAACTTGGTTATAAAATCCATTGTTATTCGTTCCCATTTCCACTCGGGTATCACTAGTTGTTGTAATAATCCCACGGGATTCTGATATTCTACCTTAACCTTTGCGCAAGTCAGGCACTTGCTCACGTAGGTAGCAATTTCAGCTTTCATATTAGGCCACAAATAATGTTGTTTGATATCCAGGTACATTTTGTCTGAACCCGGGTGGATGGATTATCGTGTCTTGTGTGCCTCATTCATAACCACGTCTCTGAACCCTCCAAATTTTGGGACCCAGATCTGGTCCATGAGATAGTATGCTCCCTCCTCTTGGATTCTGAGATTCTTGTCCATTTCCCACAAGGCTTCATTTGTGACGTTCTCTAGCTTCAAGGCTTCCAGTTGGGCCTCCTTGATTTGCGAAGACAAGTGGGAATGGATGGTCAGCGTTAGTGTTCTTACTCTGCGGCCTGAGTATTCTTTTTTGCTTAAGGCATCAGCCACCACGTTAGCCTTGCCCGGATGGTACTTGATCTCGCATTCGTAGTCGTTTAGCAGCTCGACCCATCGCCGCTGCCTCATGTTTAGTTCTTTTTGATTTAGGATATGCTGGAGGATTTTGTGGTCTGTGAAGATGGTGCACTTCGTACCGTGGAGGTAGTGCCTCAAAATTTTTAGAGCGAAGACCACAGCTCCCAGCTCGAGGTCATGAGTGGTATATTTTACTTCGTAGGTCTTTAGTTGTCTGGATGCGTAAGCTATCACTTTCCCGCGCTGCATAAGTATACAACCTAGCCCTTGATTGGAAGCATCACAATACACTACGAAATCTTCCGTTCCCTCTGGCAGAGACAACACCGGAGCACTGCAGAGGGCTTGTTTCAGGGTTTGAAAAGCAGCTTCTTGTTTTGCATCCCAGTTGAAGGGTACGCCTTTTTGGGTTAGGGTGGTGAGGGGCTTGGCGATCTTGGAGAAATTCTGAACGAACCTTCTGTAATAACCAGCAAGGCCCAAGAATTTTTTGATCTCCGTTGGTGTTCTCGGGGTTGCCCAGCCCTCAATAGCTTTGATATTGGAAGGGTCCACATGTATCCCTTCTTTACTGACTACGTGTCCTAAGAAATCCACCCTGCGAATCCAGAACTCGCATTTGGAGAATTTTGCGTATAGCTTCTCCGCCCGTAGAGTTTGCAAGACCTGCTGTAGATGTTGGCTGTGTTCTTCCTTAATCCGAGAATAAACGAGTATATCATCGATGAAGACAATTACAAAGTTGTCGAGGAACGTTTGGCAGAATCGGTTCATTAGGTCCATAAATGTTGTGGGTGCATTCTTTAGACCAAAGGGCATAACCACGAGTGCATAATGCCCATAACGAGTTCGGAAGGCAGTTTTGGGGATATCTTCTTCACAGACTCGCAGATGATGGTCTCCGGACCTCAAATCTATCTTGGAATAGTAAGTGGCTCCTTGAAGCTGGTCAAATAGATCATCAATCCGAGGGAGAGGGTAGCGGTTCTTGATGGTGAGCTTGTTTAACTCCCGATAATCGATGCACATTCTGAAAGATCCATCCTTCTTTTTTACAAACAAGACCGGAGCTCCCCAAGGTGAGAAGCTCGGCCTTATGAATCCTTTGTCTAGGAGTTCACTCAATTGTCTAGATAACTCTTGTATTTCTGTAGGGGTTAATCTATACGGCGATTTGGCAATCAGCGTCGCTCCGGGTACTAGGTCAATTCGAAATTCGACCTATCGCTAAGGGGGTATTCCTGGGAGGTCTTCTGGAGGTTTGGACCGGGTTTATCGTCGTAGAAAATTAGTGTTTCGTTGGTGGGAAAGTGAAGGCGAACGGCCTTCTCGTGGCACATAATATCGGCATGGTGGGGACTTAACCAATCCATACTGATGATCACATCAAAACTTCTAATATTAACCGACATCGAGTTGATTTGAAACGAGTGATTACTTAGTGTTAACGTGCACCCTATGAAAATGTCTTTGGTTGTTTCAGTTTTCCCATTAGCCATTTCCACCGTGAAGGCTTCGCTTAGCTTTTGGGAGTTTTGATTTAGTAGGTGTTTGAATTTATGACTCACGAAACTCCGTTCAGCCCTACTATCGAATAAAATGCAAGCATAAGCGTTGTTGAGGGGAAACGTACCAGTGACCACATCCAGATCTTGCACCGCCTCCCCTGTCCCATTGTTAGGACCGTGCCTCATCCCCCTACACCTTGATTGTTGTCTTTCGGGCAGTTTCGCTTAAAATGGACAATCTCTCCACATCCGTAGCATGCCCGACTTGCCCCGACATTGTTGGGTTGGAGGTTGTTTTGTTGTGGCTGACATCTGTAATACCGGGCGGTGTGTCCTTTATGATTTCAGTTGGTGCATTGTAAATCTCGGCATGCGCCACTGTGGTTGAGAGAACAAAATAGATCTGATGCGCAGGGACAAGGTTTGAGAACTCAAACCTTGAGTGAATGCTTAAGATCAATGTATGCTTGCTAATAGATGTTCCAGTCAAGCCTGGAAAGACCAGTCAAGTCTTAGTTAATGTATTCAACAAATGATCAAGTCATAAATGAAGAATGAGAATAAGTGATCAAGGTAAAGCTAATAAATGATGAACAAGAAGAATGTTTGAAAGAAGTTTGAAATAACATAGTAAATGCCAAAAGTTGAGTGAATGATCCATTTTTGACATTGAATTGAAAGCTCCTATAAACAGGAGAGAATGTTACAATGAATGAACTAGAATACTTACATAGGACCGGACAATGGAAATGTTTCTGACATTCTGATTGTCTAATATTACAAAAGACTAAGTCCTATGAAATGTCACATCAATACAAAGACAAACTTAATAAATGCGTAAAGACAAAATGTAGTGACTCCAAATCCGCATCCATTCCAAACATGAGGATCATTCAAGAATGCCTTCAGCTTCTCATCTTCTTCTCTTCTGGTCCGGACAGATTCCGGACCACTCTTCACATTTGACTCCAGACCATTTTAGTTTTGGAACACATGTACTACAAAATTCAGACTTAGGATTGCTAGAGGTTCACTTTCAGGTTCCAACAATCTCCCCCTAAGTGAACTTAGCAATCCATTCAATTATACTGCTTCTTCCTTGATGAAGGTGTAAGCTCGAAACAACCATTCTCTGACTTCAATGTACCAGGCCAGTTGACTTACAAACTTTGCTTTGACCTTTTCCGGAGCTTTAGACTTTGATGCACGAGAGATGAACTTCCGAAGTGCTTTGGTTGGGACTAGGTGTTTGTCAAGGACACGGAAAAAGTCCTTGTTTGTCTTCCTGGTTGTGTAGACAAACCCTAGAACCGGTTCATCGATTGGACCATCTTCAAGCAGTTCAGCTTTCGGAAGAACATAGGAGATCCTCGCAACAAAATCTTCAGCTCCGTAGAGATGAGCCAGCTCATAGTCGCATCTGCAAAATTCCGCGATGTAATCCTTGAGGAAGCTTAGAGAAGCATGAAAAGCACCCATGCCGATATCGTTGTTTTTCATTCCTCGAAAGTGAGCAGCCAGAGTCAAAATGTCGTTCGGATTCAATGAAGGGAAGTCCACATCAGTAATGGTTCGGTAGGTAGGTTTGTTCCGGAAGACGTGAAATCGAAATAGTGGGCAGTTAAGTTCGAATTTCACTAGGATTTTTCTTGCAAATCCATGGACTTTGGTGATTCTTATTCTAGTCCATACTTCCTTAAACGGTTGTGTAATCTTGGAGTAGAATGTTTCAAGGTTTTCTCGTTCCGTCCGGAGGATCACTTCCGGATCGTCATTTGGGTGAAGAGGAGCAAACTTGATGTAGTACTTCCTGTTTGGAGAGAGAGGAAAATTGAGCTGTTCGGAATCGTTGGTGGGAACATCATAATACATGTATGTAACGATTTCGTGATCACGGAGTATGCCTTCACGGCAAAGAGGAGATATCCCACGCATCGGATCAGGATTATCCTTAAGGCGCTTGGATCTGGATGTTGTCCTCCAGTGTCTTTTTGATTTCCTCCTGAGACCATCCTTGTTTTTGCTTGAGAGGATGTCCAGAGTGGAAGGCTTGTTGTTCAGCAGTCATTGGCATTTTGCCTTTGTTTCTTTTCAGTGCGGCCATGATGACCTGCATGTTTTCATCCACAATAAATTCCGGAGTGGGGTTCGGAAGAGGATCTTCTGGAATGTCATCAGGGATCCAGAGTGGAGATCCCTGGTCTATTGCAACAATTTTTGGAGCCGGAGTAGGTGGGAGCATAGAAGGAGTGGCTCGGAAGGCTTGGGCTGTAAGGAATGATTTGGCTTTGGCCATTTGAATATCCCTTTGAAGAACGTCTGGTAAAGAGGATGGACAAGAGGCTGCGAACCATATCCTTTTCTCTTCCTCAGTCAATGCCTTTGGGAATAGCTTCTTTGGAGCCTCGATACCAAGAACTCCTTTGGTGACATATTTT
Organism: Lactuca virosa; assembly: GCF_052849685.1. Lineage (NCBI taxonomy): Eukaryota > Viridiplantae > Streptophyta > Magnoliopsida > Asterales > Asteraceae > Lactuca > Lactuca virosa. The sequence goes on along the minus strand of NC_136430.1, from coordinate 218,976,950 downwards.
TCTTCATCACTGTCTTCTTCATCATCTAAGGACTTTCCTAGAAGTCCGGACACAACTTGGACTTCATCGTCGGAATTCAAGTCTTCATCTCGGAGTGTGAACTCTGAGCCAGGTTTCCATGTTTGGCTCGGACCTTCTCCCCCTCTTGCATCGGGAAACTTTCGGACCGGTGCAAGCATCAGTGACTCTTTCATTCCATCGAATTTTTCAAACACCTTTTGAAGACCATTGTTGAGTTGTTTGGTGTGAGCATCATAATCTTCGGAAGTAGGTGCTTGAGCAGCAAGGTGATCGAACAGATGCCCCAGGACGGCTAACATCTCATCAAACTTTCGATTCAGAACATCGACAATGTTCCAAGTGGCTCGAATCAGCTTGATGAGGACTTGTTGAATGATGAGATTCATATCGTCCTTCTTATTTATCTCTTTCTCCAATCTTTGGATTTGTTTCTCATGACGCACATGGGTCTGCTTAATAAGGTCGTTGGTAGCAGACACCAAGTCGTCATGGAATTTGAGCATAGAGGTAATTGTGTCGAGATAGTGTTCAACCGAAGCATCATATTTAGCTTCAACTTCTTCAAGTGAATGCTTGAGCCGGATAGAGATCAGTTGATCTAGTTGGGCTTCTCATTCCGCAACTAAAGGTCCGGACTGTTGTGAGAGAGATTGAAGGATGGCATCGAGTTTGGAATCAAGTCCGGAAACCTTTTGATCCATTTTTGTGTTGAGCTCTGTTACGGATGTTACGATTGAGGAGACCTTCTTCATAGTGTCCGACACATTGGTTTGAATTTCGAGGAGAACAAAAGGATCAATGTAATCACCAGTTGAGGATTCGGAGTCAAAATCTGAGTGTTGCGGCTTAGCTTGACGTGATGAAGTATTTGTGGATGGACCAGGCTTAGTGGTGGCATCATCTTCATGTAGCTTGGAGCTGGATCCACCATCCGGAGTGGTTGAAGAAGATGATCTGAGGTTAAAAGCAGACTTGGAGGTTGATGGCTTGGACTGAAAGCGGATGGATGACATGAAGTTAGGGTCCGGAACAGATTTGCCTTCACTAGTGAGCATTATTTCTTCAGAGAGTTCTTCATCCGGATCAGTTTGGAATACGTTGGTGTGAGTGGTGATTGGTGGTTGTTCCGAAGCCAACTCTCGATCAGCATCATCATCTGTAGGAGGAACATACGGAAGATTGCTTTGAAGAGCTCTGTTGTACATTAAAGTAAGAGTGGCCTCAACTTGAGCTCTTGTTAGATCCGAACGTCTGGAAACAGCGCTGTTTACATAATCTTCCCATTTGGGATCGTTAGCACCTGGTCGTCCTGTACACCTTCCAGGTATCAGACCAGTTGAGGCATCCGAAGTTGGAGGGACTGATCCAGCTCCAGAATGCTTAGGGTCCGGAATAGGGGTTCCAGAGTGTGTGCTTGTGTGAGAAACGAGAGGGATATCAAATGAGACGCGTGGGTGTGTTCCAGGGGGTGCAAGGAACTATGGTCAACACCGTTATCACCTTTTTGGGAAGGTGAGGGTGAATTATGTCGAGACTCCCCGTGTATGTGTGCTTGTTATGTTGAAACATTGAGGGGTACCTCAGATGATTGGGCTGGTGGGGTGTTCGGATGGCCAGAGTCAGCCTGAGTATCATGAGCATCTTCCTTAGGAGTGGAAGAGTTGACTTTGGTTTTTTTTTGAGGCTTTGGCTTTGTGGGATAATTCTTCCGTTTGGCAGAGTTCTTAATCTTTGATCCGGACACGGTAGGTTTGGCCTTTTCCGAAATAGGCACAACGGAGACTGGGGCAGGTTGTGTTGGGTCAAACACAACCAAAGTCTCCAGATGATGTTTCAAATAAATGGATTCGGAAGGTATTGAGGCCAGCATATGGTCCGGAAGTCGTCTAACCGGACCAAAGGAGGATTGGTCCTGAATTCTATAAGCTTTGACAAATTTAAATGAGACACATACCTCCGGAGGAATCACGGAAACAGGAAGTGGTTCGGAAATCTCCTTGAAGAGTTGTTGAATCGTCAGTGCCCAGAACCTAGGGCTTGAAATTTCGTTATCCTTCCTCTTGATGGAAAACTTGCAGAAGTCTTGCCATAGGACCTCCGGAAGATCAACTGCATTTGCGCGTCCGGAGAAGATGCTATAGACCACATGTAGCCAGTACTTGCTGAGAGTGTCTGTACCGCCGTGCTTTCCGGACAACCCTGGAATGATAAAGTGCATCAGAACTGTCCATAGTCCAGAGACGGCTGATTTCTTGAAGTCTTTAGCCCTGTAGTCTTGATTGTAGCCAATGTGATTCAGGAATTTCTGAAACTCTTGAATGGTAGGCTCTTGAACTCTAAAACCCTGGGGGTTTTCTTTCACATCGATTGCTTTGAGAAAAGTGGATTTGAAGATAGGCACAATTCTATCACTGGCGATCTTAGTCTGCAACACACCGTCATCAAGTTTAATGCTTGTGAATGATCTGTGAAGATGATGAAGTGGAAGAGGTGGTTCAAGAACTTTAGTGAGAGGAACAGAAATCGGATGATTTGCTATGAACTCGATCATAACATGAACAGATTGATCATAATCTTCAGTATTTAGGAAAAACAGTTGCGTCGTGTCTCTGAGAAACGATTCAGGGGATCTTGATGATGATGAACCTTTTGAGCGTTTCTTCTTGGCAATGGACTTCTTGGGAGTTGAGGCGGTTGGAGCAGTTTTCTGTGGTGAAGATGGGGAATCCATTGTTGCAGAGTGATGATTACTTGATTAACACGAATAACACAGAGAGAATTTAAGGGTTTTGGAAGTATTGGGTGCGTAAAGAGGTAAAAGGGGTAATCAATGGGTATTTATAGGTAAGGGATCTGGGTCGGGTCAGTGGGGGTAATGATGAGGATCTGAATTCGAAACCGGTTGCATTAAATGAGTAACTGCTTTTGGGGGTTGAGTTGACATGGGAAGGGAAATGTTAGGTTGTTTGTAGCTTGAAATGGAAAACCCTAAACGGCGATTCGATGGTTGCTTTATGGGGGCGTGCAATCGTGTCACAAAATTTGAGGAAGATAGGATAAGGATCTTCTTAAAAAGTAACTGTTGCAAAAAAAAAACGTTTCGCCTTATAAACCTTTGGAATTCCGGATAAGCGGTTCCGGACAGTGTATGATCCGGAGGATAAATAGTTGTGCTCCAGAACATGGTTGTTTTGAAAAATGGTCCGGAATGAGAAATAATCCGGAGAGAGTTTCGATTCCGGAGACAAAAACTTAGTGCGATTTTGGAAAAGGTTTGTGATTCCGGAGCAAAAATTCTGGAATAATGATTTTCAAGAATTTCCGGAGTGATTTTGAAAAAGTTTCCGGAACATTATTTGGAAAGCATTCCGGAGTGAGATTTGAGAAAAGTTTCTGGAACATGATTTGGCAAGCATTCCGGAGTGAGAGTTGAGAAAACTTCCGGAGTGAAATTTGAGAAAACTTCCGGAGTGAATTTTGAAATTCCGAAGTGCAGAATGCAATACCTTTCCAGAGTGGAATTCCGGGATGCCATTATGAAGTATATTCGGAGATGAAAATTCGAGCACTATGACAATGTGGATTTTGAATAACAAATAATCAGGATGAACTGTACAGCGTAAAACTCAAGTGATCGTCAGAAATAAAGACAAGTAAACTGATCCTATGTATTCCGAGAGAAAGTAGTTCCGAGAATTTTTTTTTTTTGAGATCGGAACTAATTTTCTTTCGAATACGTCTATCAAAGAGAACAAGTCTCTTGACAGAACTGAGGATCTGGTATCATTATACCCATATTGTTCAGAAAACCATTGAATTTGGTTTCGTCTAATGCCTTAGTAAAGACATCAGCAATCTCATCGTCATATGGAACAAAAATGAGTTCAATGTTACCATTTACAACATGATCTTTTATGAAATGGTACCTTATATCAATGTGCTTAGTCATTGAGTGTTGAATTGGATTGTGGGAAATCGCAATGGCACTTTGAGAATCATAATTGATAGGAATGTGTTCAAAGCGGTAACCATAATCCAAGAGTAGAGATTTCATCCACAGAACCTGAGATGTACAGCTGGCAGCATCGATGTATTCGGCTTCGGCTGTAGAGAGTGCAATGCAGTTCTGTTTCTTGGATGACCAACTGACCAAACGACCACCTAAGAATTGACAGCCACCTGAAGTGCTTTTTCTATCAAGTTGAATACCACCATAGTTTGAATCTGAATAGGCTTGAAGTAGGAAGCTCTCATTTGCTGGGTACCACATTCCGAGACTCTTTGTACCTTTGAGGTATCGGAAAATTTGTTTCACAGCCATGAGATGAGATATCTTTGGGTTGACTTGAAATCTGGCACATAAACATGTGGAAAACATGATACCCGGACGACTTGCTGTGAGATAGAGCAGGGATCCAATCATTCCACGATACTACTTTTCATCAACTAAAACACCTGAAGGGTCGGCAAAGATCTTGTGTCCGAAGCCCATTGGTGCCTTGGCTGAGGCACAGGTGTCCATTGAGTATTTCTTGAGGAGTTCTGAAATGTACTTCTCTTGGTGAATGAATATTCCTCTGTTAGTCTGTTTGACTTGGAGGCCAAGAAAGAAGCTTAACTCGCGATTCATGCTCATTTGGAATCGACTGATCATTAGTTTGGCAAAGTCAGCAACCATAGATGAATCCGTAGATCCAAAAGTGATGTCGTCCACATAAATTTGTACCAGCATGAGATGTTTTCCATTTGATCTTCGGAACAGGGTAGGATTTAGAATTCCTCTTTGGAAACCGGAGCGCTTGAGAAAATTAGTGAGGGTATCGTACCATGCCTGAGGAGTCTGCTTGAGTTCGTAGACTGCCTTCCGGAGTTTGTAACAGTAGTTTGGAAATGAGAGATTAACAAAACCGGGAGGCTGTTGAAGGTAACTTCAGTGTCGAGTTCACCATTAAGAAAAGCACTCTTAACATCCATTTGGTAAACTTTGAAGCCTTTGTGAGCAGCATAATCAAGAAAGATCCTGATTGCTTTAAGACGTGCAACAGGAGCAAAGGTCTCATCGTAGTCGAGCCCTTCAATCTGCGTAAATCCTTTTGCCACCAATTGTAACACCAGTCAAAATAGGTCAATAGACAATCACATGTGATTATGCCAATCATGTAATGTGATTTTGTTAAAATAGTAATGTGATAAGAGTGCTATGTATTTCATGATAAATTCTAATACAAGTATGAACTTTCTTTATGTTGCAACTCAAACTATACGTCCATACGATTCCAAAAATATAGAGAACGTCTGAATCTGACTTCGCATGAAGAAGTTATGATAAACCGAACACTATAAATCTCTATAATTAGAGGAATTAAGAATAGAGTTAGAATTACCTATTGAAGTCTAAAAGAGAGTTGTAGTACTCGTAAATACCTACGCGTGGATATAGAGAACATAAAAAACAGAGTTCGTATGTGAAAGTTACGACCTTCCGAAGATACAGTTGTCAGAAACCCTAATCCGACTGAACTCACGACGTGAGCATAGAAACTCACGACGTGAGGAGTCATTTTGCCACATTTCGGATCTAGAAGGTGCGTGACGAGGCTACGAAGGGATAAGTTCCAAACTCACGACGTGAGCAAGGATATCTCACGACGTGAGGACTCATCTGGCCACCTTCCGAAGCTAGGGACGCAAATGGCAAGTCTACGAGATGATCATGCTAGACTCACGACGTGAGTCTTATAAAACTCACGACGTGAGGGCCAAAAATCTTACTATAAATAGCAGGTCCCACTTCAGCTATTCCTACACCTGAACTTCTTTAATTTCTCTCATTTGTTGAATCCCTCTTGCATCCCGAGCCCCGACGACCTCATACCGCTGACCGTTTCTGCTTAGATTACATAAAATTACGCTACTAGGGTGAGTTTCACGGCCCCACTTTCTAATATTTTCAGGGGAAAACGCATGCTAAATATTGTATATATGTTATTATTATGTGTATATGATTATATATTAGTATCAACATAGATGGTTATAATAATCGGGATATAGTTGTTCTGAATATAATATTTTGAATATATACAACTATTATCGACTTGTTAGCATGTTCTTGTACTAGTGTAGATCTTGAGTTATACTTAGGATTCTATATATAAGTTGTGTGCGATATTGTTCCGAAGTTATATTCGGAAGTTCTATATGTTAAAAAGTATGTTGTTATTATTGGTTTTATGTCAAGATAAAACTTGGTATGCTATAGGGTGTTATTGTTGGTTTTATGACAAGATAAAACTTGGTATGTTATGTATTGTTATTATTGGTTTTATGTTAAGATAAAACCTAGTTTTTCCTCAAGTTATAGCTGTTGTATTGCCTAAAGTGATATGAACTTAGGAGTAATGTTTACAGGCGTAGTCAAATAACTTAGGGTTTTAGACATGAAAATGCTTTTGTTGTTAGAGCTATAGGAAGTCGTCGGAGTCTACATGAGTAATTGTATTCATCAACTAAGATTAGGTATCTTAGCGTAAATCCTCTGAACTGTAACCATTAATCCCGTGTGAGCGAGGAAGTCGTGTATAATTAGTATACAGGTTGACCACCCCATTTGTGATTGTTAGCTACAGTCAACCATAAGCGAGTGACGAACTATCCTTTTACTTGTTATTGTTCCGGCATCGATGAAGCGTGTGGTATTGTTTCTCATGGTAAATCATGAGTGTGTTGTTTCTCATGGTAAATCATGAGTGTGTTTTATCAGAGGTATTATGTCATAGCAGCGGTTACAGGCTCATGGTAGCACATTGTTAGAAACATTATACTTTGTCGTATACAAGTATTAATGTTAAGTATAAGTTTCGCCCTACTTATACCCTAGGTTCAACGAACGTTTAGGTATAACACTTATTTGATAAGTAAACTATTATACCTAATATATATACTAAATGTTGGAGCGTCAAAATGATACTTTCAAAAACTAAACTTTTGAACTTAGGAAAAGTATTATTTTCATATGGAGTCAAAACCTGTGAACTCACCAACTTTATGTTGACGTATTTTAAAATGCATGTGTTTTGAGGAACTTGAAAAGCTGGTATGTATTCGAACAGGAGAAATTTTACTATTACCTTTTTGTTCATTAAGAAGTATGTCATATTCGGATATTATGTAATAAGTACTAGGAAAACAATAATGTAACTTTCAATCATCAATAAAGGTATGTATTTTCTTTAGTACTGTTCAGTGTATGTTATATAACTGTGATACGAAGAATGACGTTACACCACCCGGTGTTTCCGCCGACGGCTGGGGGTGTGACATGAATTGGTATCAGAGCTATTAACTATAGTGAACTAGTACTTTCTTAGGAAAGCATGTCTATAGTTTAGGGCTTACTCTATTAGGTTTAGGTATATCCCTTAGCCTACAGTAAAAAGTATTATTAATTACTCTACTGAAGGACTACTTACGGGAGCGGTGACAGGATAGACATGTCGATTTGGGTTGATGGATTCCAGAACGGCTATATGCTAAAATGATCCTGCCCTTTCGACTGTCCTGACTGGCCGGAGCCTTATCAAATAGACCTGAAGTAACAAACAATAACTAAAGCGTGAATACAATAAATAAGAATACAAAGTCATATATAAAGACTCAGACCCGCGATGAGAATACACCTTAATACCCGAAATGTTTTTGATCTCAAGGATTTAGATCAAATATTCCAACTAAAGTTTATATGTTCGTAGATCCTATCATAACTAGGTGCAGGTGCGCAACTACATTTTATTATGATCAGATCATATGAACTATTTAATTTGGGAGTAATATTTGATAGACTAAAGCTCTTGGTGATCCAAAATATATAGGAATTCGACATGGCACATTCATGAGAATGGATAATCATCGAGGATACGGATGAAGAAGAGGAAGTTTCATTCCCCATGATGGTAAACGATCCTTACTACCCTATAAATCCAAACACCTTTCATCCAATACCTTCTGACGATGGAGCACCTTTACCTTCCAACGAATGGGAAGAGAGTGAACCAATGGAAGAAAGCGAATCAATGGAGAAGACAGAATCGGTGGCATCATCTTTACCACCAATGAACACTCTTAACAGTTAAGTTCCAGGAGGAGCAAAGATGAAACGCACGGCACGTAAATCCATCCAATATGGAAAAGGATTAAGAAGAATCAGAAGGCGGCATCTTCAGGAAGCCATAGAGTTCAAGATGAACCTGCACATATCGCACAAACCGTTGATAGGTGGGTGGCAGAAGAAAGAGCTGCTAAGATGTATGAGAGTGGTCAATCATCTCGACCACATCCCCCATATTCTTCTGAAGTTAACACTTTATCTCAATTGTTTGAGAAAAGTGTGAAAATTGAAGATAAGATGGAAATTGTCGAAGGAAGGGCTACTCATCTCTCTGGAAGAGTGCGAAGGCCAGAAGCACAGAGGATGCGAGATCAAGAATCAGTGATGGATGTCCATCATCGTATAAATTTTGCTTATAATGACATGATTACTCACGATGCAAGGATTGCAGAGTTAGAGCTCTACAATCAAACCTCAAGAAATGAAGAACGCACGGGAAGTCTTAAGCAGAGAACTCAAGCACTTGAGGAGCAAGTGGTTAATGTCACTGACGTGCTAGGTCATCACTTAGGTTTCTGGTAGATAAGCTAAAACTAGTGGTTGTGTAAATAGAGAAATCAGACTAGTTAAGGCAAGAAGAGTAAAGTTTATAGCAAGGATGTAGAAAACCTTGCAAATTTTGCAATGTTTATAGAAACTTTTCTCTTATAAGCTAAAATAAACTGATGTAACCGCTGGTAATAATATGAAGCATATATTACAGTAATCATTGTGTTACCCATTATGTTTTACACTTTGAAGAATAATTGAAGTATTTAGTACTCGTGTAGTAAATGACTAATTCTTCATGAAACTTATAAAATTCTTATTATTTATAATAGGAACTAAAACAAAATGCGTAGAAGGAGTAGTGCTCGGTTAAACCCTAACCAATGATCAAGACCACAACAACAACCACCAGAACCAAACCCCCCAATAAGTACAGCACAACTTGAAGAAATCATAGCTCAAAGAATTGTTGCGGCTATATCTAATGTCACAAGAGGTGGAGTTAGAAATGAAGGCCATGTAGGGACCGCTAGAACGTGTACCTACAAGGATTTTATGAATTACAGGCCAAAGATCTTTCATGGAAATGAAGGGGTTGTTAATTTGACTAGGTTGATAGAAAATACAGAGTCCGTCTTTCAAATAAGCTTCTGTCCAGACGATTGTAAAGTACGATTTGCATCATGTACTTTCGCTGATGCAACACTTACATGGTGGAACAACCATGTGAATACAATGGGAATTGATACTGCAAATTCCATGAAATGGGAAGATCTAAAAATAATGCTAGTAGAGGAGTATTGTCATAGGGAAGAAATACATAAGCTGGAACAAGAATTGTGGACCCTAACCATGAAGGGTTCAGAGATAAAAGCTTATACCGCTAGATTTAATGATCTTGCAGTAATGTGTCCAGCACTTGTAACCCCTGAATATAAGAAAATTGAGCGATATATATGGGGTTTAGCATCGCAAATCAAAGGCTTGGTTATTGCATCAAAGCCTACAACCTATGATAGCACTAAAAGAATAGCTCATCAGTTAACCCTCATAGAGATCCAAGGAACAATAGTGGTCTCAAAGGCTGTGTCTCCCAAATCTGGAACAAACAAGCGCAAGTTTAATGGGAAGAATCCCAGACAATCATCTGAGAAAAGACAAGAAGTGGCAAACAATTATGCAGCCACGACGGCAATAACCACTCAACCAAAGTCTGCATGGTGCAATCGGTGCAACCGTCATCACCCAGGTGACTGTTTTGTTTGCACAAATTGCAAGAAGAAAGGGCTTACTGCTAGTTACTGCAGGAGTACAACACCTGCAACAGTGAATCAGGGAGCAAATACTGGAGCAGGCCATGGTGAAGGAAGAAAGTGTTTTGAGTGTGGCGAGGTTGGACACATCAAGATAGAATGTCTAAAGTTAAGGAATCAAGGAGGCATAGGGCGTGGCAGGGCATTCGTGATCGGAAGCAGAGAGGCTATCCAGGACCCTTCGGTCGTATCTGGTACGTCTCTCATAGATAATTTATATGCTACCATACTCTTCGACTCTGGAGAAGATAGAAGTTTTATAACTCCGACGTTTAGAAAATTGTTAAGTCATGGGTCTAGCAAATAAAAAGAAATCTATGAAGTAGAAATCGCTAACGGTCAAACTGAGAAAACACATGAAATCCTAGAAAACTGTCTGTTAACTCTTAATAACTACCTTTTTCACGTCAACCTCATGCCAATGCCTATCGGTAGTTTTGATGTCATAATTGGCATGGATTGGTTATCTTCACACGACGCAGAAATTTTATGTTATGAGAATGATATACGACTACCCTTACCAAACGGCGAAGCCTTGATTATATATGGTGATAAATCTAGGAAGAACCTCAAAGTCATCTCTTGTACCAAGACCCATAAATTCTTAGCCCACATTGTAGATAAGAAGAGAAAGACAAAAGAAATGAAGGACATACCTCAAGTATGTGATTTCCCTGACGTGTTTCCTGAAGATCTACCTGGAATACCTCTCGTCCGACAAGTCGAGTTTCGAATCAACTTAATTCCAGGAGCAGCACCAGTAGCGAAATATCCTTATCGGTTGGCTCCATCCGAAATGCAAGAATTGTCTAGCCAACTACAAGAACTTCTTGACAAAGGCTTTATCCGACCAAGTTTTTCACGTTGGGGAGCAGCAATCTTGTTTGTCAAGAAGAAGGACGAATCCTTTCGAATGTGTATTAATTATCGGGAACTGAATAAGCTAACGATCAAGAATCGTTACCCGTTTCCAAGAATAGATGATCTATTCGATCAACTGCAAGGATCCAGCTACTACTCAAAGATAGATCTCAGATCAGGATACCATCAACTCAGGGTACAAGAAGATGATATTCCAAAAACAGCATTTAGAACTCGTTATGGTCATTATGAGTTCTTAGTTATGTCTTTTGGATTGACCAATGCCCCAGCAGTGTTTATGGATCTCATGAATCGTGTTTGCAAACCATACTTGGATAAATTCATGATCGTATTTATCGATGATATATTGATATATTCACGAACCAAGGAAGAACATGGTCAACACTTACAAATAATCTTGGAGCTACTAAGAAAAGAAAAGTTGTATGCGAAATTCTCCAAATGTGAGTTTTGGATTAGAGAAGTACAATTTTTAGGTCATGTAGTTAGCAATGAAGGAATTCATGTTGACCCATCCAAATTTGAAGCAATTAGGAATTGGGACGCACCAAAGACGCCAACAGAAGTGCGTCAATTCCTAGGACTTGCTCGCTATTACCGCAGATTCGTAGAGAATTTCTCCAAAATAGCCAAGCCGCTTACAACACTAACCCAGAAGGATACAAAGTTCAACTGGGAAGACAAACAAGAAGCTGCTTTTCAGAAACTAAAGCAAATGTTGGGTAGTGCACCAATCCTATCCCTTCCATATGGGACAGAAGATTTCGTCGTATACTGCGACGCAACAAATCAAGGATTGGGATGTGTGTTGATGCAAAGAGGAAAAGTTATCGCCTATGCATCACGACAACTTAAGGTGCATGAGAACAATTACACTACCCATGATCTTGAATTGGGAGCTGTAGTTTTTGCACTAAAATTTTGGAGACATTACTTATACGGTACTAAGTGTACTATTTTTACCGACCACAAGAGTCTCCAGCACATCTTCAATCAAAAAGATCTTAATATGAGACAACGAAGATGGATCGAATTGTTGAATGATTACGAATGTGAGGTTCGTTATCATCCCGGAAAGGAAAACGTGGTAGCAGATGCCTTGAGCCGGAAAGAATATATTAAACCCCGTCGGGTACGAGCATTAACTATAACTATCCATTCTAACTTTACCGCAAAAATTAGAGAAGCTCAACTTGAGGCTCTAAAAGAAGAAAACATCAAGAATGAAGCTTTGCGAGGAATGGAAAAGCAACTTATACAAAAAGATGACGGAACGCGACGCTTTATGAACCGAATTTGGATGCCTAAGTTCTGTGGAGTCAGGGACTTGGTCTTAGAAGAATCCCACAAGTCCAGATATTCCGTGCATCCAGGCTCTGACAAAATGTACTTAGATTTAAAAGTACATTATTGGTGGCCAAACATGAAGGCAGAAATTGCTACTTATGTGAGCAAATGCTTGACTTGTTCTAAAGTAAAGGCAGAACATCAAAAGCCTTCAGGTTTACTTCAACAACCGAAAATACCTGAATGGAAATAGGAGTAGATATCAATGGACTTCATCGCTAACTTACCTAAAACTTCTAGTGGGTTCGACACTATTTGGGTAATAGTCGATAGATTGACTAAGTCCACCAATGTCTTACCAATTAAGGAGAACGACAAAATGGAGAAGCTGACTAGAATTTATCTTAAGGAAATTATCAGATTGCATGGAATTCCAAATTCAATTATTTCTGACCGAGATAGTAGATTCACTTCATGATTTTGGCAATCTCTACAAAAATCCTTAGGAACACGTCTAGATATGAGTACAGCTTACTCTCCACAGACTGATGGTCAGAGTGAGAGAACCATTCAGACTTTAGAAGATATGCTCTGAGCCTGTGTAATAGACTTTGAAAATGCATGGGATACTCATTTACTGAAACTTTAGAAGTTTTCCTACAACAATTGTCATCACACCAGCATCAAGGCTGCACCGTTTGAGGCTATTTATGGACGAAAATGTGATTCCTCAATATGTTGGGCAGAAGTTAGAGATACGCAGATGGCCAGAGAACGTACATGTGATACCTTAGGTACTGGACCAGAAATAATCCACGAGACAACTGAAAAGATCGTGCAAATTAAGGATCGATTAAAGGCTGCACGTGATCGTCAAAAGAGCTATGCTGACATAAGACGTAAGCCTTTAGAATTCGAAGTTGGAGATAAAGTAATGTTGAAAGTCTCTCCTTGGAAAGGTGTAATTCGATTCGGGAAACGAGGAAAATTAAACCCACGGTATTTAGGACCTATTGAAATTCTAGCAAGAATTGGTTATGTCGCATACCAACTCAAGTTGCCTCAAGAACTAAGTAATGTGCATGATGTTTTTCACGTATCAAATCTCAAAAGATGTCTATCCGATGACACCCTTGTTATACCTCTCGACGAGATACAAGTCAATACAAAACTCAACTTTGTAGAAGAACCTGTCGAGATCATGGATCGAGAAGTCAAACGATTAAAGCAAAGTCGTATTCCCATAGTGAAAGTTCGATGGAACTCTTTACGAGGACCTGAATTTACTTGGGAACGTGAAGATCAGATGAAAGAAAAATACCCCCAACTGTTTGACAAAACCCCATCCATAACATAAATTTTGGGACGAAATTATTCTAACGGGGGGAGAATGTAACACCAGTCAAAATAGGTCAATAGACACTCATATGTGATTATGCCAATCATGTAATGTGATTTTGTTAAACTAGTAATGTGATAAGAGTTCTATGTAGTTCATGATAAATTCTAATACAAATATGAACTTTCTTTATGATGCAACTCAAACTATACGTCCATACGATTCCAAAAATATAGAGAACGTCCGAATCTTAATTCGCATGAAGAAGTTATGATAAACCTATAATAAGAGGAATTAAAAATAGACTTATAATTAGCTATTGGAGTCTAAAAGAGAGTTGTAGTACTCGTAAATACCTACGTGTGGATATAAAGAACGTCAAAAATGGAGTTCGTATGTGAAATTTATGACCTTCCGAAGATACAGTTGTCAGAAACCCTAATCCAACTGAACTCACGACATGAGCATAGAAACTCACGACGTGAGGAGTCATTTTGCCACATTTTAGATCTAGAAGGTGCGTGACGAGGCTACGAAGGGATAAGTTCCAAAATCACGACGTGAGCAAGGATATCTCACGACGTGAGGACTCATCTGGCCACCTTCCGAAGCTAGGGACGCAAATGGCAAGTCTACGAGATGATCATTCTAGACTCACGACATGAGTCTTATAAAACTCACGACGTGAGGGCCAAAAATCTTACTATAAATAGCAAGTCCGACTTCAGCTATTCCTACACCTGAACTTCTTTCCTTTCTCTCATTTGCTGAAGCCCTCTTGCATCCCGAGCCCCGACGACTTCGTACCGCTGACCGTTTCTTCTTAGATTACATAAAATCACGCTACTAGGGTGAGTTTCACGGCCCCACTTTCTAATATTTTCAGGGGAAAACGCATGCTAAATATTGTATATATGTTATTATTATGTCTAGATGATAATATATTAGTATCAACATAGATGGTTATAATAATCGGGATATAGTTGTTCTAAATATAATATTTTGAATATATACAACTATTATCAACTTGTTAGAATGTTCTTGTACTAATGTAGATATTGAGTTATACTTAGGATTCTATATATATGTTGTGTGTGATATAGTTCCGAAGTTATATTCGGAAGTTCTATATGTTAAAAAGTATGTTGTTATTATTGGTTTTATGTCAAGATAAAACTTGGTATGCTATAGGTTATTATGGTTGGTTTTATGACAAGATAAAACTTGGTATGTTATGTATTGTTATTGTTGGTTTTATGTTAAGATAAAACCTGGTTTTTCCTCAAGTTATAGTTATTGTACTGCCTAAAGTAATATGAACTTAGGAGTAATGTTTAAAGGCATAGTCTAACAACTTAGGGTTTTAGACATGAAAATGCTTTTGTTGTTAGAGCTATAGGAAGCCATCGGAGTCTGCATGAGTAATTTAATTCATCAACTAAGATTTGGTATCTTAGTGGAAATCCTCTGAACTGTAACCGTTAATCCCGTGTGAGCGAGGAAGTCGTGTATAATTAGTATACGGGTTGACCACCCCACTTGTGATTATTAGCTACAGTCAACCATAAGCGAGTGACGAACTATCCTTTTACTTGTTATTGTTCCGGCGTCGATGAAGCGTGCGGTATTGTTTCTAATGGTAAATCATGAGTGTGTTGTTTCTCATGGTAAATCATGAGTGTGTTTTATCAGAGGTATTATGTCATAGCAGCGGTTACAGGCTCATGGTAGCAAATTGTTAGAAACATTATACTTTGTCGTATACAAGTATTAATGTTAAGTATAAGTTTCCCCCTACTTATACCCTAGGTTTAAGGAACGTTTAGGTATAACACTTATTTGATAAGTAAACTATTATACCTAATATATATACTAAATGTTGGAGCATCAAATTGATACTTTCAAAAACTAAACTTTTGAACTTAGGAAAAGTATTATTTTCATATGGAGTCAAAACCTGTGAACTCACCAACTTTATGTTGACGTATTTTAAAATGCATGTGTTTTCAGGAATTTGAAAAGCTGGTATGTATTCGAACAGGAGAAGTTTTACTATTACCTTTCTGTTCATTAAGAAGTGTGCCATAGTCGGATATTATGTAATAAGTACTAGGAAAAAAATAATGTAACTTTCAATCATCAATAAAGGTATGTATTTTCTTTAGTACTGTTCAGTGTATGTTATATAACTGTGATACGAAGAATGACGTTACACCACCCGGTGTTTCCGCCCACGGGTGGGGGTGTGACACCAATCTTGCTTTATTTCGAATAATAACTCCTGCGTCATTTAGCTTGTTGCGAAATACCCATCTCGTACCGACAATGGGATGATTCAGAGGAGGAGGCACGAGAATCCAAACTCCATTTCGGTCAAATTCTGCCAGTTCTTCTTGCATGGCTGTAATCTAGTCAGCATGCTCTAATGCTTCCTTGATGGATTTGGGATCAACCATGGATATAAATGATGAGAAATGATATTCATTTTGGATACTTGTAGCAGAACGAGTCGGTACACCAGCATTGGGTTTTTCGATTACTTGGTTCGGAGGATGATCCTTTGTCCAGACATGTAACCTTGGGAGTTCTTCTGCAGCCGTCATCCGATATCAATAGTGGAATTGATTTGCTCCCCCTGAATGGTTTGAATGTGAGGATGATGCTTCCCCTGAACTTCTGAACCAGACAGATTTACATCATCATCAGAAGGGAACTCAAAGAAATTTTTATTTTCATCAATCTTGAGAGGATTGGAGTCATCGAAATCAGCAGCTGCATCTTGGAATCCATCCACATTTGATTCAAGAGAGGGATGAACGTTCTCCCCCTCAACCTGAGAAGGTTGAAATGGTTCGGAATCAAATGGAGGGAGGTTTGGGATCAGACCGGAGACATTTTGCGAGATAGGGGCTTTCGAAGGAGAGATTGGATTGGGAGTTGGCTTTGTTCGAGATTCTGAATCAGGGGCGGTTTCAGAAGGTCCAAAGAGAGTTTCAAAGTCAACTTCAAGAATTGTTTGCGGGTTCGGACATCCTGGTGGAGGAGCATCGGACTCCATAATGTGATTTGTAATATGGGTTGGGCCAGAATTCCGAACAAAGTTTTCATCGAAAGTAACGTCAAAGCTTTCTTCCAGAACATGAGTTCTCCGGTTAAGAACTCTGTAAGCTTTTGATTTTGAGTAGTGCCCAAGGAAGATGGCTTCATCAGCTTTAGGTTGGAACTTGTTAAGCTTGTAACAATTGTCATGTTGAGGCGTCGATTGATGATACTCCGATTTTGAGTGAAACATGCAGTAGATACGACTTCAACCCGAAGGTAGAGTGGTAGATTTGCGAAGTTCAGCATGGATCAAGCAGCTTCAACAAGAGTTCTATTGCGTCTTTCGACTACACCATTTTGTTGTGGAGTATAAGGAGCTGAGAAGTTGTGGTCAATTCCTTTTTCTGTGAAGAATTTCTTAATGGTGGAATTGGTGAATTCTGATCCATTGTCACTTTGGATTCTCCTAACTAGGAGTTTGATAAGAACTTCTATTCCTTTGATAAAATTGATGAGCTCTGAGGCTGTTTCGGATTTCAGCCTTAGGAAGAAGACCCAAGTGAACCTTGTAAAATCATCAACAATCACAAGAATGTATTTCTTGTGATGAAGACTTTCTACAGTGGATGGTCCACAAAGATCAATGTGTAGAAGCTGAAATGGTTCCGAAATGGATTTTTCTATGATAACAGGATGACCCTTCTTCGATTGCTTCCCACACTCACAAGCAGCACACAAATGATCATTTTCGAATTTGATAAGAGGTAAACCTCTCACCATTTCGCCGGATACGAGATCATTCGTGTACCAAAAGTTTAGATGAGGGAGCCTTCGGTGCCATAACCAACTGACGTTAGGAACAACTTTGGTGAGGAGGCAGAGTTGCGGTTTGCCAATAATCATGTTGATGTCGAGCGGGTACATGTTCTTGTTGAGAAGCGACTTGATTAAACACTCTTTCCGGTCTTCAATCATTACATAGATGTACTATTTGCAAAATTCCACACGTCGATTTGAATCAGTGGGTTGAGCAAGACTTATCAAATTATGTTTCAAATCAGCTACATAAGCCACATTTGAGATAGAGAAGTTTCCATTGGTGAGAATTCCATAACCATGAATTTGGGAGTTGGAGTTGTTGCCATATGTCACGTAACCAGCATTTGGAGAAAGCTTTAGATCTCGCAGAAAGTCTTTCTGCCCCGTCATGTGCATGAAGCAAGCACTATCAATATACCATATTGTTTCTTCCTCCGAAGCACAAAGTGCCTACAAAATTAGTGAGTAATGGAGTTTTAAGGCTCCGAATTAGACTTTGGGATGTAGGCACGGGCTTTGGACTTTGATTGTGACTTAGGAACAACTTTGTGTTTCTGGGTGGTATTTTTTGAATTCTTTGGAAACAGACAGAAGGCTAATGTCTTTTCATCTATCCAGTAGTCATATTCAATGATTTGAGGGTTGCGAATAGGCTTCTTCGGACCTTTGACTTCTGAAGCGTTGGAAATAGTTGTAACCTCCAGAATTGTTGTTTCATCGATAAGAGATTTGACTTTCCACACAAGATTTTTCTTTGAAGATTTTGAAAATTTTGTTTTCTTTTCATTTGTGGATTTGCTTGATGACACATTGGTTTTCGAAAGATTGGGTTTAAAAATTGTGCCATCAAATTTAGCAATAAAAACATATGAAAAAGTCTGAGGAGAAGTGTTTTGGACAGTCATGGCATTCACACAAGAATTAGGCTAAGTAGAAATGACTGCTTGCTTGGGTTCTACACGATTGAGAGATTCAGAAGGTCTTTTTAGGATCTTAGTGGGAGTAAAGGAGTTTTGACTATGGGTTGATGCATGAGAATTCCGGGATACACTCTTTTTGGAGTTTTCAATGAACCTAGAATTTTGTCTAGTATAAACTTCCTTTTTATGTGCATTTCGAGCTTCTACTTTGGGATCTACAATATCCTTCATATTCAGCATTGGTTTTCGCTTGGGGTGAGATGAGGATTTTGAAGTTTGTCCTACGGATGGATTAGTAAACTCAGGATTAATGGGAACCAATTTTGTTTTTGAGACGACTATGGAATCCGATTCGCAAGAATCATAGGAGACACAACTTGATTTTTTGAACTTTATCATCTAAGGATGCCCATACAAACTCAGAGGTAACAGTTTCAGTTGTCACCGGAATGATTTCTTCAACCACACAGTTGTTCGTATGATTACTCATAGGAACATAATCTACGCAATTTGAAAGACTGTGATGAAATTCCGTGGTCCGATTCAGGTCCAGGTTTATCAGAGGCGGAAATCGCGTAGAATCAGGACACTTGACAACAATTGGTTTGAACTCAGGAATTAGGGACTCAAAATGCTATGTGGTCTCAATAAGCGGTGGCAAGGGAGAAACACGGGTGTCCAAATGTTTACTGTTCGGAACCTCTCCCATGAATGTCAAATTTTGCAATTCCTTCAAGGTACTAGCAATTGGTTTCGGAAACTCGCTTCCGAGACCAGGTGCTTTAGACCATGGATGACGAAAATTATGAGTCATCCGAATGTCCGCTTCAAGCATGTCTATCGAATTATGCAAAGCATCTACCTTAGCATTTAGACGTTTGTTATCAGAAATCAAAGCATTTCGTTCGGAATAGGTGATTTCACATTTGTATTTTAAAATGATACATTCATCGTTTGACATTACAAGTTCACGCTCTAAAGACTCGATTTTCAATTTTTTATCCTTGAAACGTAACCTAAGACGATTTAACTCACACTCCTTTTTCTCACTCGCGTCTATGGCATACTCATAGGCTTCATAGATGGTGCTCATATCCGTTTGAATCTGGGTTAGATAAGGTTCACAGAGAGACAAATCAAAATTATTATCAGAGATCATAGATTTTACCTGCTGAACGATGCTTCGACCAGGTGGATCGTTGGTGGCCATGTAGCAATAGTGAGGTTCAGCAACATCATCTTCATCTTCTGACCCAGAAGACCAATACCCTTCATCACATTCAACAGTTTGTCTTGCCATCAAACACATATTCCTTCCAGTTACCATGTCATCATCATCCCCGGATGACCAATATCCTTCAACATCTCTTGAAACCGTTGTTACAAAGGTTTTTTCGCTTTCAGCCATCTCTTGGGCTTTTCGGACGTAGTAAGTAGAATCCTTGATTTTTGGTTTCTGCGGAGCGTCAGCCAGGCAATCTTTAGCAAAATGGTTTGCATGTCCACACTTATGACACATAATTGTTGGTTTGTCCGATTTGGAACTCTGAGAAGGTTCCGAAGCAAAGTTTGGCTTAGTGATGTTCGGTTTGTATGCGGGAGGATTTTTGGAAGTTGGTTTAGGTTCCGGAGCTGAGTATGGTTAAGGATTGTTATGGTGAGGAGCATGGAATCGGTTTTGGTATGGTTTGTAAGAGGGATTGAACGAACGTTTGTATTTCATTGAGAGTAGAGCAAACTCTTGTTGGAAACGGACATCAGAGTCCATGGCTTCGGAATCATCAACATGATAGATTTGTGTGGGTAAGATGGGTGCGGATGATTGAACGGATGGAACAATGGGTTTAAAAGGATCCGAAGTAGACAAGTTAGGAATGGTTGGTTCGAAAGAACTGACAAGGGCAAGAGGACCTCCGGAGAGTTCCCTTATGGTTTGAGCAACATTAGACTCATGTCCTTGAAGTTCATCAAAAAGTTGATAGAGCTTTAACTTTTTCAAGGAACCATTGCTTTGGAGACAAGATTTCACATTTCCCCATCCTTTGCCGAGACTGTTTATGAATTTGAGATTGTACTCCAAAGGAGTTCGGACAATCCCATGAGCAGTCATATTGTTGACCACGATTCGGTAACGGTTGGAGGCTGAGGCCACTGATTCACCAGGAGTGGTAGTGAAGGTATCGAAGTCGTTGACAACTGAGGTGAGGCGCTTGTCTTTCATATTTTCCGAACCTTCAATCAGGTCTTGAAGAGTGTCCCAAATCTCTTTGGCTGATTTGCACAACTTGATGTGCTCGAAGAGTGAGGGAGGAACACCAAACACCATTTCTGAGAAAGCAACTTGATCAGCATGCAACTTCTCAATATCATCTGCAGTTAGAGGAGCTGGACGAGTATCATCTTGACCCATAAGCTGAGCAACAACATCTCTCACAACGATTCTCACAGGAACATGAGGACCTTCTTTGACGGATCTCAAGATTTCTTCACCTTTATCTTTGGCCAGTAAAAATCTTTCCATTCTAACTTTCCAGTGATCATATTCTTCCACAACTAGTAATCGGGCACGTATAGGGCCACCCACACTATTTGTGATTTGCATTGAAATCATTTGCTGAGGATTAGAAGCAGTCATTGAAGTTAAGATATCTTCAAGCTAAAGTGGTATATAGAAGAACTTTTATCCTTATCATAGAAATGGTTGAAATACCAAGGTAATTTCAAACCAACTATAATCTAATCTTATGGATTCAAAGGACAACCACTCAAGCTCTGATACCAATTGAGAGAAAAAAATAGATCTGATGCGCAGGGACAAGGTTTGAGAACTCAAACCTTGAATGAATGCTTAAGATCAATGTCTACTTGCTAATAAATGTTCTAGTCAAGCCTGGAAAGACCAGTCAAGTCTTAGTTAATGTATTCAACAAATGATCAAGTCATAAATGAAGAATGAGAATAAGTGATCAAGGTAAAGCTAATAAATGAAGAACAAGAAGAATGTTTGAAAGAAGTTTGAAATAACTTAGTAAATGCCAAAAGTTGAGTGAATGATCCGTTTTTGACTTTGCATTGAAAGCTCCTATAAATAGGAGTGAAGGTTACATCCAATGAACTAGAATACATACATAGGACCGAACAATAGAAATGTTTCTGACATTCTGATTGTCTAATATTACAAAAGACTAAGTCCTATGAAATGTCACATCAATAAAAAGACAAACTTAATAAATGCATAAAGACAAAATGTAGTGACTCCGGATCAGCATACATTCCGGACATGAGGATCATTCCGGAATGCCTTCAGCTTCTCATCTTCTTCTCTTCTGGTCCGGACAGATTCCAAACCACTCTTCATATTTGACTCCGGACCATTTTAGTTTCGGAATACATGTACTACGGAATTCGGACTTAGGATTGCTAGAGGTTCACTTTCAGGTTCCAACAGTGGTGGAAATTGCATTTATCACACTTGGGTAGAGAACCTGCATAAGGCCTTGCAGGTGTTGGTGTGGTTGAGGCTGGTGCAGCTGGAGCTGGTGTGATCTAAGTGGTAGCAGCGTGGACTGCTACAGTTTGCAGGTTTTTAGATGATTCTTGATTCTATCGCCCTTTTCTTTTTTTTTCCCCGGTTGTCCTTGTTGTTGTCCTCGTTCTTTGTTTTTGCTAAGGGACGATTCTCAGTGCCAACCTATCCCCAATCACACTGAATGCTTACTTACCAATCCTTTCTCAGAGAATTCCTCGTGCACAAAAAACTTCTAGTAAAGTGAAGGAGACCCACTTCGCATGGATAAGTTCAAAGCTTCCATGAGTAGTCGGATGGACATGCTTGCAAATCTTGAGTTGTCATCGGGTAGGGCATGATTACAGTGAGTGTTCGCATGACTTAGGACAAACCTCTAGAGTCTTCTCCTCCTTACCGTTGCTGGTTAGGGGCAATCGACCGATCCACATCAACTTTTGTGCCAGACGCTTGGCACTATCGAAGGTCGAGAGGTTAGCAGCAATTACATTCCCCTGGATTGGAGGTGTTAACCCTAAAATAAAGCGTTCGAACTTTTTGTCCTCTGAAGTTATCATTCCAGGGCACAGAAGTGCCATCTCACTGAATCTGGCAATGTACGTTTAGATGTCGGAGTTCTGCACGATCAGGTTCCACAATTCCTGCTCAAGCTTTTGTACTTCGCCTCGAGGACGGTATTCATCCAGCATCATCGTTTTGAGATCCTCCCATGACATGGAATTTGCAACCGGGAGAGTAAGGGCCTTGATATGGCCGTTCCACCACGATAGGACCCTGTCAGCAAAGGTACAGGCTTCGAATTTCACCTTGATCTCGTCGGGGCAGCCGCAGATTTCGAAGCCCAATCCAATCTTCTCAAACCACCGAGTGAGAGCTATCACTCCTCCGCTTTCGTTAAATGGCTTCGGTTTTGCATTTGTGAAATCTTTATAAGTGCAAGTTTTTGGGTGTCCTTGAGGATCACCATGATTGGAACTTTCGGTTCCATTCCCGTTGCCACCTCCGTTGGTGCCCTGGTTGATATGTGCTAAAGCTGCTATAACCGCAGCCAAGACTGCCGCCTGGAAAGCAGCAGAGTTCATCTCCGATGGTGGCAGCGGTGGTGGTGGTGGTGGTGCTGTAGCGTTTTTGCGGATATATCTTCTTGGCATTTCCTCCTATGAGACAGGAATGGCGATGAGTTTATGAATCCTTTTGTTTCTAACGGTTACGGTGGTTCGATTGTACTTATAATTGAACTGTATTATCTCAAATATAAATAAAGAGATAGGACATAGCAGATAACAACATCACAAATAAAACACATAACCGTTTCATTAATGATAAATTTCTTAGTACAATACATGAAAATTGACTTTTGAAAGGTCTACAGTACAGAGAGAATAATAATCTGCCAGCATAACGACTCTACGAGTAGTGTAATCATTTAATTGTAGGGTCAGTCCTACATACATAAAGCAAAAGAAAATAGAGTCCCATCGATAGTAGCGGTGAGTAGCACGGGTCCTACTCGCGGCGGGAGGTATCTGGTGGTGTTGATGACAAAATAGAAGCACCCTGGAGTCTGGCTAGCTAGCGCTCGGTGACCCGCATGCTCGTCTCGAGTGCGGCCTGCCGCTCCTGGTAGTCTCGCACTACGTCCTGGGTCTGCCTCTCCGCGCATTCCACCGCGGCCCTCTTCGCATCCATCTGATTGGCGGTCGCCTGGGCCTGCTCACCGATATCCCTGGTCCGCCTGACCATCACTGGAAGGGCTTGATCCGCTGGCCCTCCGTCTATGAGATCGAAAAATCCCTGCTCCATGCCAAACGGCGGACGCAACCCCTGCTACCTGCTCCACCTCCAAATATCGTGGGCCCATGGGGGCATAGGGCCATTGGGGCTCATCCGATGCGCAGGCACCCTATCCATTTAGGGTGGGTCAATGACTTCGGACTCTGCGTCCGAGTCATCTCCATCACTCTCCTCATCCTCCTCGATGTCTTCATCAATATCCTCTTTCTCAAACTCCAACTCTTCTAGATCCTCTTCTGGTTCTTCCTCGAGCCATCCCCCATTCCCCTGATTGGGGAAGCAGGGATCTCCAGGGAGATGAAAACCAGCCATAGCGTCTATACGAGAATCTAAGCACAAAAGGAGAAATAAGAAAATACAATGAAGATTTCACACACTGCCCAAAATACTCCTATAGTATTTTAATTGTTTATGTTTGATTCCTTAATCCTTTGGGTATTGGGTTGGCAAGTTTTAGATTCGCTGTCCACCCCGATCACTCCCAAAAACATGTTGGTCGTATTTTGAATAAATATAGTTGATCAAGCTATATTTATCCCCAATACGATTACATAACTGTCTGGGTTTAACCGCGATGTCCAACTCTTCTAAAGACTTTTAATTGTTTCTTATTTTTGTTCAGAGTGTTTTAGTCCCATTGTATTTATAGTTGCATATCTTGTATGGTAAGATATGCTAGTTCACTATAAACAATGCTCTGATACCAATCTGTCAAACCCCCGAACCAGGACGGCGGAAACGTCCGGAGGCGGGTGACCTCACCTTGTAATATCATAACAATTGAATATGAATGAAACATAGCAACCATCATCATCATACATTAACGATATCAACATGCATTGTTTACATCTTTGTGTTTGTTTACGAAATACATCCAAAATAACATAATGTATGATAATATAAAAATACAACAAATATCCAAATTCCTTAGCTACCAACCTGCTTATTGAGTTCCTGAGAATACAAGTCGTTTTGAAAAGCGTCAACATAGAATGTTGGTGAGTTCATAAGCATGTTTTGAAGAAAACTATGTAATAGTTTGTAACCTGCCAGAAAATCCAATATTTTCTTGTAAAAATAGTTTGTAAGCCTCGTTTCAAATCATGTATAATTGCATGTGTATTCCTTGTTTATCTTGTTTGAATAATATATAGAGAACGATTCCCAGAAAATCCTTTATATTCTGTTATACGAAAAGTTGTGGTCTTAAAACCCTAAGACCTGAGTGGAGTAATTCACTACGAAATAAACGACACGTAGTTTTGTACCTTATAAAATAACTAGAGTATATGTTATGCGTAAATTTTAAAAGATTATTGTTATTCTCTATATGAGTCGTTACAACCATACTAATATGACGAGAGCGCGTGTCTTGACGTTCTTCAGGCGTCAGTTTCTAAAGATAATTGTCACCTTAGACTGACCTGTCTAGCTGTAGCGAGCAGCTCAGGTTTGGGGATGTCAACCCCATATAGATCTATACACAATATCCCGCTCTCCCTCCAGCAGACTCTGGTCATAACTACAGGACTTACGATGTACACTAGGTAGGTACGAGTGAAGGAGTGACTCACAAGAGCCTTAACGGAATTTACGCGAATATTGAATTTTATTATTTAACGTTATAAATAATGTTACTAGTGTATATTTTCGACTACATATTACAAGTGGCAAAAGTAGCCATTTTTACCATAAGTGTCAAAAATAGCCCACTTTTACCATTGTTGTCAAAAATATAGCCCAATTTTACCAAAGTGTCAATAAAGGCCCAATTTTACTAAAATTTTCAATAAAGGCCCAATTTTACTAAAATTGTCAATAAAGGCCCAATTTTTACTAAAATTGTCGCATAAGGCCCATTTTTACCCAAATTGTCATAAAAGGCCCAATTTTACCAAAATTGTCACAAAAGGCCCTTTTTTACAAGTTTCAGTAAAAACAATTTTATATATCCAAAATGTTACCATTTTTAGTGTAACTTTCCATATTTCAAGTTTTCATGAAAAAAATTTGAGTTAACATTTTCTTTGACTTTATGGTGATTTTATCACACATCAAAGATAACCTTTTAAGCGTAACAGCAAATCATATAAGCTACACAAGTTAACTTTGTTTTCCAACAACTTGAGACTTGCACAAAATCTCGAGTTTATGGACCATTAGCATGAGATCACAATATTTCAACACACATTACATGTAAACATACACATGCAAGCAAATATACAAAGATCTTTCACAAGACTAGACTTGTAGCCTCCCCCAAAAGAAAGAAAACTCGTAAAATAGGGGTATGAAGCTCACCTTGGGGCTTTTTCGGTTTTGAAGAGGAAGATGGTGAAGGTTTTCGGCCTAGCGTGCTTCCTTGAGGAGAATTTCGAAGTTAAGGTGGTTCTAAGAGCATAAATACAAAAATGAAGTTGTATGAGGAAAGATTCTTAGTGAAATCTTGGAACAAAGTAATATAGTTTACAAAAACATACCTAGTTTGTGTAGCTTGAAGAAAACTTTCTTGAATAACACACACACATACTCACGATTTTTAGAGAAAGAGATGAGAGAAAAATTGAAGGTTTGAGAGGAAATAAGAAGTGAAGTGGAGTTTGAAATGGTTTATGGGGTAGGAGGACGGCCTTCGGCCAATTAAGAGGGAAAAGAGAGGGGAGATTAGTGTATAATGCATGTTGGTTAATACAAGTGTGTCTAGATGTATGATGTGTAATTACATTGATATATGATGTATAATATGGATGTGTCATTGGCATTAACCACCATTGTTTTCCTTTTTTTTTATAGAACCCGATCGGATATAAGAGGGATGAAGAAAATGTGCTTGATTTTTCATTGGTAGCCGAAAACTCCTTAGGCCCATTAAAGGTTTTCGGTTTACATACGCTCTTGGGCTTGATTCGGGCCCAATAAAGATTTTAGTCAAATATTAGGCCCAAAAGATGTGAAATGGGCCCGATAAAAGGTTTTTGGTTTAGGTGAGAGAGCCCAATAAAGATTTTTGACCCATTATGGCCGATATATGGGTTTTCGGCCCAATGAGATTAAGTGGAAAAGTTTTCGGCCTTACAAAACCCATTAGGGGTTTTTCGGTCCAAAATGTTTCCTAATAGAGGTGTACGGCCCATTATGGTCTAGAAATAAATTCTCACAGCCCAATAAGGCCCAATAAAGGTTTTACGGCCCAAAAGACCAATTGGAAGGGTTAACAGCCCATTAGGGCCCAATAGGAAGGTCTTGTTCCATTAAGAGGCTTGGACCGAGAAAGCTTGGGTTAAGGCCCAAAGTTGAGAGGACATAGCTTATTGGGTTATGCTTTGGGCTTTCACGAGGAGGTTTCGACTAAATTCAAAATTTTTGGATGTATAAACTCAGATAGCAATGACATTGATTTATACTAAACGTAGTGTTACATAGTTACACAAAGAAACTATCTTGTACATGGGTAGGAAACCTAGCCCTAATATGCCAGTTGTGAGATGGTGGGGATGCTCGAATGCAGTTCTTGTTTGCCCGTTTCACCACTATATGAAGTTTGTTTTCATAGTACATTCAAAGTTCATTCTTTTAGTTGTCCAGAAGTATTGTTTTCCAGCTTATATATGAGATCTTAACCACACAACATTAGATTTCAACCTCGCCACTTCTATCCCAAGGGAGTTTGTTCCTTTTTCTCCATATTTAATTTTATATTCTTTGATTGTGTTAAGGATGCAATGGGTACATTACATGAATTAAGTGTGAGGCAGGGGTCGAAAGAAAGAATGCAAGCATGTTGATTTGCAAAAAAATGATTAGGATTAAAATATTTAGAGTATAAAGACTTGAAATAATGGTCTAATTTTGAAATCTAGTTAAACAAGTTGTTATATTATTGTGTTAAGACTTAGGTTTCTAGTGTAGTTAGGGACGATCCGATGCGAGCCTTGATGTTTAACTGAACCAATATATGTTTTAGTGTATTTGTGGCTTCCCTTTCCTAGTGAAATCATGAGACAAAAAGACAAAATTGTGTAGTTTGAGGGACATAATAAGTTTAGCATCATGTACAAGAAATGTGATGGCTTTTATGCGTTATATTAAAAATCATGTGGCGGAAAAACTTAACCCTTAAGTTCACATGCAACCTATTTGGATCTAAGTATTCTCTATAGATAGCTAAAATCTATGAACATCAAAGAACCCTAGGAAAACCCTATTATTATCGAAATTTACAAAGGGATTAGGGTTTACATACCTTTTGATTATTGTTGCAAATAATCAATAAAATCCTTCTTGAAGAAGCTCTAGAAACCAAGCACCATAAATCTCGTGCCTCTAATGGCTCACACCCAAAACCCTAAAAACCCTAGAATGAAGAGGAGAGAGAGGGGGGAGAAGGAAATTTCATTATTAATACTCTTACGCCTAGTTCCCGAGTTTAAGCAAAGAAAATAAGAGAAGAGAAAAGAAAGTAGGGAGGGAAAAGAATAGAAAGGAAAGAAAAAAAAGTGTCTTCTGTGTTCCCGAGTTAGAGAGAAATGGAAAGAAAGTTATTCATTTTGTTATTTCTTTCCAAATCCTTCCAAAATGGAAGGAAAGTTAGGAGGGAAAGTGATCCTTCCATTTCCCTCCACTTCCTTCTACTTCCTTCCTTTAATGAAATTCGGGAACACCAATTGCTTTTACTATCTTCTCATTTCCACTCATGTCTTTTCTTTTCTCTCGTTAAGTTGAACTCGGGAACGGGGTGTTAGGAATGTCATGAACGAAAATTTAAGACCTTGGGGTCCTATTTATAGTTTAGGTAACTTGCAAGAACAGTAGAATCTGAATTGATTAAATAATAGATCAATTCAAATCATTTCCTTTTATGCAACCAGGAGGCTTCTTGAAACCCTAGAAACACTGCCAATTTCATTTACCCCTCTGATGATTCTAGAATTGCTTCTTTTATTCAACTATTGAACAATTACAATTCTCCCCTTGCACCTTTAATTAATTAGAATTAATCCCAAACTAATTCCAGATTAATTTTGATTAATAATTAATTAATTCTAATTGATTTCTTACTAATTTATTAACCATATAAATTAACAAATCAATTATTTAACTATTGATCTCATGTTAATTTATTAATCACATAACAAATTGACATCAATTATTTACTCCCAATTAATATATTAATCACATAATATATATTAACAAAACATTTCTCTCTCTCTCTCTCTCTATCTCTCTCTCTCTCCTAATATCATATCTAGCTATTTCCGGTTATGAGGGCAACCTAAAATGAATTTTCTTCTATTTGCAAGTTTATACCAATTTATTTATGAGCTTAGACACCTTAATCCAATAGTCTCCTACTTGGATAAGTCTATAACTACAATTTCAAGTATAACCAAACAACAAAGAGTGCTTTCCAAAGCCACTGCCGAACTCTGATCTAATCAGACATTAGCCCTAAGATAAGTGACCAAATATTCTCCGTTCTTCAAGATCTCATATGGACATGATACGTGGATTAGAATAAATATCATAGTCCAAGAGTTCGTTTCTTGATTTCCTGATTTATGATGACTGAATTCAGACTACTAATTATAACATCAGTTTAGTCATGGCTCGGCTAATAACATCAGATGTCAACAACAAATCAATGAGAGAACCAAAATTTATCACTTTTCCCATTAAGGCAAAAGGAACAAATAAACTTCAACTTATATGCTTGTATCTTTTACTTACTAAATCATGCGCATTACACTACGTTTTATGACATCACGTTACTGACGCATTTTGACAATACCAATGCACAACCAACTTGCAAATCACAACTCGTATATCTATGTTTTAAGAATAAAAGATATTATTGTCTCACAATTACTCGTGATATAATCCATGAAGTAATTCTCTGAGAGTGGGTTTATCCAGTACTCAAAATCCCCATTTTTCTAAGTATTCATGAACATTGTAGCAATCTTATTGCAGTGTCTAATACTCATAGAAAATCTAAAATTCAAATCATGACATTCTTAATTCACTACCTACTTCCAGAAGTATGAGCGATTGTGGAATCTGAATAATCAAATCATTCAGGAAGTAAAACATGCAAAGTGAAATACAATAACTTTGGTATCAAAACAATTGAATATAAATAATCTCTATTATTTAAACACAATAATAATTACGACTTTATTCATTGTATTATTTTTTAGTAATCAACTAACCACTTGAATTAAACATTAGTCCTGCTATGTTGTGAACATGCATATTATGCATCTCTATGGTCCTTCCTTTCTTAACAGATCAATTGGACATTATTCCAATGATGCTCATTTCATAATTCCAAATTCTTATCACTATCCAAAATGTGATGGAATTCCAACTTAACATGCATTAATCTCCTGTGATATCAAGATTCCAAAGTCTCAATGATGGAGTCTTCGATAATATAGAATATCCCATTCAAACTTTGTCACTAGAAACAATTCCATGGTAATGAATGTTCAGATTCAAGGTACACTCCTTGAACACTTCTCTTGATTTAAAGTTTCTAACTAACATGTAAAATTTTCAAGTATCTCCAATTATATAAAAAATATCCTTATTTCCATATGACCATCAAATATGATAAAGAACCATCTCAATCCTTTTGGGATTATTTTATGTTGTGTCAATAATAGTATTGTTTTGTTTTATTCATCTTTAATAATGGGTGGGGCCTGTCCACCCGATATTAATGTGCTAGGGGTAGAGTATATATAGTGCATGCATGCACCGTGTTTTAGTAACGATCTTGTAACCCTACTCAACCTTTACAGTAGCAGTTCTTAATCGAGCTCTTCTAAGGAAATGCTTTTAATCATTCGACACAACTTTGTTCTCCTTTCTTGGGGTTTGATATCTCTACCTATTTGAATCTATCGATCTTATTAGTTTTATTCTCATGAATTGGTATTAGAGCAAGAAACTGTGTAAACTATACACATCTCTTCTGTTAAAGAGCTATTAGGGTTTCTGATTTTATTGGAACTATTCTCTTCCGTCCTCATCGTTTTTAACGACTGTTGATTTTGGATCTAGATCTTGATTGTACCCTAAACTCGATTTCAGTTTTACACATCTGGTTCAATACATGTTTTTATTGAAATGAAATCATGCATTCAGAAGATTCTCATTCTCTTTCATTCAACCTATCCACCAGTATTGGTTCTACAACAAGAATCCCGATTCTTTTTCCACATGAATATGAGGTATGGGCGCTACACTTCGAGGATTACGTTCAAGGACTTGAAGATCATGGTTACCTGATATTTGAAGCCATGACTGTTCAGACGTTTGTTCATTCTAGTGCAAGAAGAGTTATTAAAACTCAAGGCGCTTATAACAAACTTCTTCTCAAAGTTAAAGATGTCCCACATGACGAAAAAAAAGCTGATAAGTAATGTAAAGGCGATGAGGATAATCATATTCGCTTTGCCTCAAACACCTTTCGTCTGGTGAGTACCTGTGTGACAGGAAAAGAGATTTTCGGATAGGTTAAAATAACTATATTCTAGTGATGATGATCTTGAGCATTCCATTTAGACGTTGCTTCCCTCGGAGTTCGAAGCCTTTGTCCAGAAGCCTGAGGAGAATCTCGATCAAAAGTTCAACCGATACAATCATCTTTTAAGCAGGATGGTGAAAAATAAGATTGGACGATAGCTGATTGAATAAAAGGTCACATTCATGAATGGTTTGAAGCCGGAATGGAAAGTTGTGGTATCAACAGTCAAAGCGCATGAGCAGTTTAAAACCTACTCTTTACCGAAGCTTGTGGGAATTCTTAGGTATCACTATTACGAAGTTACAAAAGAAGCGAAGATTGTTTCTGGGATGGGTTCTTTGGCATTAGTCACAAAGAACAAGCAGGTTGTAGAAGAAGAAGGTTTGGAGACGGACCACTCAAATTGTGAACTCTCAAAGGAGGAATATGCACTGATGGTGTCAAACCCTAGAAAGTTCGCTAAAAAGAACTTTGGTCGCAACAAAAACAAAAACTGGAAAGGAGGTTACAGCTCTGAGAAGATGAAGGATGAGAGTGTCAACAACTTTCAAAAGGAAGAAGTGAAGAAAGATAACAAGTTGGTGGGAGATTCTGGATATGACTGTAATTACTATCATGGAAAGAATCATTTGGCAAAAGAGTGTATGTTGAAATGGCTCAATGAGAAAAAGGATGATGGAGAAGGAAAAGACGAACCCTACTATCTTTGGAAGATAGAGGAGCTCAAGAAAAGGAAGAATGTTGATAACGCTAAACCTGCTTTGATTGTGTAGGAAAATGACGATGAGTTTGGAAGAGTTGAAGTTTGGTCACCTGACTCGCACGATGACGAGGTTCGCTGACCGAAACATGGCAAGTGCTTCTTTGCGAAGGCTGGTGTTTCGGAGTACGAGGGAAAATGCTTCATGGTCAACAATGATGTTTTGGAGCAAAGGGGATATACTTCCGACAGTTGCTTCGCTGCGAAACCCATCACATAGCAGATCAGTGAATGTGAGAAGTTGATAAGCAAGGTAAATTCTATTCTTGAATCTTTAAATATTCCTGTATCTAGGTATGAAACCGAGTTAAATGATTTAAAATTCACAGTTTCTAGTTTAAGTGATAGTTTAAAGAGAACATGTTTAAGTAATACTAAGTTAACTGATCAAATCAGCATGGTAACATCAAAAGGTGAGGAAAGGCGGATGTGGATTGAGAAGTTAGAGTTGGAGTTATCTGGGGCTAGGGATGATTTAATTTATTCGCAACAAGACAATTTTGGGCTTTTGAAACAATGGAATATTTTTTGTTTGATTGTTAAACGTTTGTATTCTAATATCACTCAGCTACACATTAATTGTGAAAAAGGGAATAAAATCCATAAAATTATTTTTCCCTTTATAGAAATGAAAGAGGATGAAATCGATGTAGACTGTTTCAAATGTGAATCCATCGTATCATCTGACGAAGTCTCTGATGCTTATAAAATCGGACTGGACAAAATTGAATCTTATATACAGTCCAATGAGCATAAGAACATGCTAAAACAGATTTTGAGCAAAAAAGATAAAGAGCAACCTAAATCTGATACTTTACAGAAATTTGATTCTTTATGCACTAAATTGAGTTCAGATAATACACTTGACGTTGAAAATGTATCTGAATTTGATGATGATAGTGACATGAGTATGATCTCTGTGGAGGATGAGGTTGATTGTTCAGAATTTGTTAAAAGCGAACCTAAACCTGCGAAAAATTTAATTTCTGAAAATTCGGTTGAGTACGTTCACATTTCTGAAAATGGTTCAAAAATTCTAAAAGAAACGACAACTGTTTTCCAAAAGGTTCAAACTGTTCGAAAGAGCTCTCATCCCTTGTAGAAGAAGACAACGTTGATGGGTGCGATGAATTTTTATGATCTGCCCCTCTTGACAATGCAGGTGAAACCAAAGGTCTCTCAGAAATGACCTCTTGGAAGACAAAGGGAAGATATGTGGCAGAACCTTTGAACAAGGTCAACTCTAGCTACGAAACAGAAAGTCCGAGTGGAACCAAAAATGTTCCAAGTGATGTGTCATCTGAAAAGTCCGAAATCCCAGTTAGAAAGCCAAAACCTAGGGCTAATCTTCATAAGTCCACTGAGCAATTTGCTGCTCAGAAACGTCAAAGAAAATGCTAGATATAAGAAAAATCTAAAAGAAAGAAAGCATTTCTGTCAATCCAAAAATCCTAACTTTGTTAATAAAGAAAGATCAGCAAATCTGAGTGCGAAAGTATCTTCAAATACGAATCCCAAAAGATTTTCAAAAACTCAGTCATCTTCTTCTCCAATTTCAAATACCAAAGTTTCTCAAAACCCCACATTTTCAAAACAAGCAAAAACTTTTGAGAAAACAAAACCTAATGTTTCACAATCTGCCAAAATGTTGAAAGATACAAAGGGCAAAGGAAAGATTGGCTCGGGGTCAAAAGTTCATTTCAAAAACTCCGAATCAAACTTGAAAAAGTAAAAGAAGGTTGAGAAAAGGAAAGTCAAGCAACAAATCAAAGATAAGCAAGGAAAAACCTCTTTTCAAAGGAATCCTAAAGTTGAAAGGATTGTTGTTTTTAAAATTACTAAGAAAGATAATTCCATAATGATTAAACGTTCTTACTTGGTTGATGAAACAATTATGTTTCCTGTGTCTTTGAAAACCTCACGTGGACCCAAACAACTTTTGGTTCCTAAATCTCTTTGATTTTTTTTAGGTGATCCGTCACGAACAGTTTGACTCCGAATGGTACATTGATAGTGGCTGCTCGCGTCACATGACATGAAAGAAGGAAGAATTGTGAGAGTTTAGACCACTGAAGGATGGAGGGAGAGTCAAATACGGAAATAACTCTCTTGGGGAAATTAAAGGCTATGGAATGATTAGGAATGGAGAGTTCTCTATTCGAAAGGTAGCCTATGTGGAAAGCATACAATACAACTTAATTAGTGTATCATAATTTGTTGTAGGTATAGGTTTAAAAGTGTCGTTCGACGATCAGAGATCTGAGATAATCGAGAATAAATCCAAAACAGTGTTGTTGAAGTCCAAGCGAAAAGGCGAGATGTATCCACTTAATCTGAATCCCATCAAAGGAAAGCCAACCATATGCCTTCTTACGAAAGCACCTTCGGATGATAGTTGGCTTTGGCAGCAAAGGCTCTCACATCTCAACTTCAAATATATCAATAAACTTGTACTTGGTGATCATGTGCGAGGGTTACCATTGTTGAAGTTTGAGAAGGATCATCTCTGTGCGTCCTGCGAACTTGGGAAGCAAAGCAGGAAGAGTCATCCAACAATCATAAACACCAAAATGATTGAGCCACTTGACCTTTTACATATTGATCTATTTGGCCCATCTGTCATCGAGAGCATTGGTGGTAACAAGTACATTTTAGTTATTGTTGACGATTTTTCCAGATTTACGTGGGTGTATTTTCTTAAAGCAGAAATCAGAAGCCACGCCTAAGCTCAAGGACTTTATAAATCAGATCGAGCTTCAACTATGAAAGTTGGTTTGTAACATTCGCATGGACAATGGTTCGGAGTTCAAAAACCAAGCGTTTGAAGAGTTCCTGACTGCAAAAGGAGTAGCTCACAACTTTTCAGCTCCTTAAACTCAACAGAACAGGGTAATTGAAAGGCGAAACCGATCTTTGTGCGAAGCTGCGAGAACTATGTTGTCGTTTGCGAACCTGCCACCCTATTTTTGGGTTGAAGCTATCGGCACAGCCTGTTTCAGACAAAACCGATCTTTCTTGAATAAAAAAATTTCCATAACCCCTTATGAAATTCTTAATAAAAGAAAACCTAATGTTAAGTTTTTTCATGTCTTTGGTGCCAGGTGCTTCATCTTTAATTATAAGGAACAAAGGAACAAATTAGATGAGAAAGCTAACGTAGGAATTTTCTTGGGGTATTCTTTAACGTCGAAGGAATATCGGGTTCTAAACAAGAGATCAAGAAGAATCAAAGAAACCTGCTATGTCACCTTTAATGAAACTTATCTTAAGAAGCATCAGAAGACGGACTCTCAATCAGAGGAGATTTTTCCCATGAAAAATCTAATGACAATTCCTCTCTCTAGACTTTATGAGGAATTCATGAACCTCTTTGCGAAAGACATTGAACACGAGCGACCCACTCCGAAAGACTCTGATATTTCGTCTCAACCACAAGCTGCGAATGCTCCACCTCATGGGAGGGTTTCACATTAACCTCTTCATCTCATACACCTGTTTAGGGGGAATGAAACCCCTGAAATCAGCTTAGAACCACCATTTCAGGGGGGAGGACTCAACTCCAGATGTAGAGCCAAATCCATCATTCGAGGGGGAGAATGAGTACAAATGATGATTCGGATGCTCAATCTGAATTTGAAGAAATAAATGTTGAACTGGAACCATCTTATGATCCTAACTACCCTCCTCTAACCAAATGGACCAAAGATCATCCCGAAATGCAAGTAATCAGAGAAGCCTCTGCTGGAGTTCTTACAAGAGCACAACAAAAGGCGAATCGGACTGCATTATTCTCCAAAATGGAATTTTTCATGTTCAATTCGTTTATCTCCAAAATTGAGCCTAAAAACGTTAAGATTGCTCTTGATCATTCAGATTGGGCGCAAACATTGCAGGAGGAGCTCAATGAGTTTGAACAAAACAAGGTTTGGAGGCTACTTCCTACTCCGAAGGATGCTTCCATCGTTGGTCTTAAATAGGTGTTTAGAAATAAGCTTGACAAAGAGGGCAATGTGATCCGAAACAAGGCGCGGTTAGTCGTAAAAGGGTATAACCAAGATGAAGGGGTTGACTACGAGGAAACTATAACACCTGGTTTGAATTGGAAAGGATTTGAGCATGGACTCGACAAGTTGGGAGCTCAACTCGTCGAGTAGGGTCGTATTTCAGGGGCACGAATCGGAAGTGATTCGGCGAGTCAGAAGGGTGACTCGACGAGTCCGGGCTGTTTAATGAAAAACCTTAATTTTGGGGTTTGCCCCTATATAAGCCTCATTAAACACTCTTATAGCCTCCCTTAGCATCATAAGAGACTGTGTACGGCCGCAAACCCCCTGGTGTGTGAAGTGTGTGCATTGAGAGCTTGAATTTGGGAATTTGGGAAATAATCCAAGCTTAGAGAAGAAGAATCAAGGGGAAAACATTGGATCTAGCATCTAGTTCGTCTTGGGCATCAAATTGAGGTATGAATATGTTACTTTAACCCTATATTCTAATTGGGAGTTCACGACCCAACTTTGAGGAAATGGAAGCAAGCCTAGATCTGGACCTTTCACAAGGGTATGGTTCCAGATCTGAACTTCACTAGGTCCCAAATATCATAAAGTTGCATGCTTTATAAGCTTATTCCCTCCCCATGAATGAAAACCTTGTTGGAGGATTAGTTTTGGTGTTTATGGTTATGAAAGGCCCTGCATGCATGTAAAGTTTGTAACTTTACGTGAAATCTATAATAGGAGATGATGGATCTAAAGTTTGGGACCTTAAGTCCCACTGGAAAGGACCGTAATCATGATGAACTTTGGGGGACTCGACGAGTCGTGCAAGTGACTCGGCGAGTTGAGAGGGTTTCTCGTTTACGGCCAAGGGTGTACGGCCAAGAGTGTTCGGCTAAGGGTTTATGGTTAAAGGTGTACGGTTGGTGGTTTACGGCCGTAAACACCAAGGAACTCGACGAGTCCCTCGGGTGACTCGGCGAGTCGATGAGTTAAGCGGGGAACCCGACGAGTGAATGATTGTACTCGACGAGTCAAGGTCAATATGGACTGTTAACCTTGAGTATAGACTTTGACTTTGACCAGGGTTGATCCTGGGGGTATTTATGGGATTATGCTGAGTTAATTACTCATTGATTATAGGCAGTTGGGAAGAGCAACATAGGGCACATCTGAATTCAGTTTCCGATTAAGCTTTGTGAGGTGAGTCTTCTCACCATACCAATGGGTCTAAGGCACCAAGGCCGGCCCATTTTGCGATAGTTGATTTACTTGTTATGTAGAGGTGTGATATGTATTTGTGCATGATATGTGGTAGAGATAGCCTTTGTGGCTAACGGTAGAGATAGTCGTATGGCTAATGGTAGAGACGGTCTTATGGCCAATAGTAGAGACGGCCTTTATGGCTGATGGTAGAGATAGCCTTTGTGGCTAACGGTAGAGATAGCTTCATGGGTAATTGACATGTGATATGTGGTAGAGGTAGCTTTATAGCTAATATGATATGTGGTTTGTGTGGGGTATGCTCTGGGGGACTCACTAAGCTTTCAGCTTACCGTTTGTGGATTTGTTTCAGGTACATCGAAGTCCAAGGGTAAAGGCAAGGCGTGATGATGCGGCGTACTCTCTATCTATCTCTTCCGATCTGGTTTGGGGGACACTCTGATGTTTTGAAAATAATAATGTTGTAATGTTGATGGTTTTGAAAACGATTATTAGAATCGTTATGTTTTATGAAAATGGTTGACTAATTAAAAATGAAAAATTTATTTGTAAAA
This sequence comes from Lactuca virosa, assembly GCF_052849685.1. Lineage (NCBI taxonomy): Eukaryota > Viridiplantae > Streptophyta > Magnoliopsida > Asterales > Asteraceae > Lactuca > Lactuca virosa. Next base: position 218,939,293 of record NC_136430.1, on the reverse strand, counting down.
TTTGGGTCGTTACAAGTTGGTATCAGAGCCTTGGTTTGAGGGATTCGGGCATACTCTCGGGTGTGTCAGGACTCAAACTAAGGAAAGGGTAAATTCGTTTTCAAAAATAACATAAAAAGTTTTTGAAAGACGGAAAAGGTGAGAGTGCAACGCGCGTGATCAGCCGAGCCAAGTAAGTATATCCCCAATATGCTAGCCATGCTATTTTGATATTTGAACTTGGATGATCGTATGGAATTTGCTATGTGTATGCTTTTAAAATTATATACGGTTAGGAGCTTATAGCCTTAGAATGATCGATTTGGCCTTATTTCCTGTTCCTTGTCTGGTTGTGGTCCTGGGGTAGAATCTTTTATTCGAAAGTCTATTTGATCCTCTTCTGTGTATAATTTACATGCCTAAAGGCAACCTGTTATGATTGGTCTGTTTGATGTGGGTAGAGAAAATATAAGAACAGTCTAGGATTGGGGTTATGCAGGGGTTGGTAGAATACGGTTTATTTGGGACGAATTGGAGTTATCAGGTCGAGCCATAGGGAAAGGTACGGGTAGGTGTGGAAGGTAGTATTGGGCCCGTACTACTAGAAGCACAGGACCTGTACCCGAACCAATGTTAGATTTGACAACTTCAAGGAGGAACGGTGTGGAGAGATCCGTTTTATGGAAATCCTGATAGTTATAACTTATGACATTCCAGTTCAGCATGGTGGTGACACGGTTCGGAACAGGAGGATCAGGATCAGGATCTGGATCCGGAAATGGATCGGGTGACACTACAGACGGCATAGATGAGAGGCTGCGTGAGATCATTGCAACTGAGGTTACGAAGGGTATCCTCGACGCTACCCTAGTGATTTTTGGGACGGTCAAGGAGGGCATAATGGAGATCATGGAGGAGAGACTCAGATCATTCAGGACTGAGATTGATGCGGGCCAGTTGGGAGCCCGAACTCCCTCGTTTTGGGAGTTCACGGCATGTGGGGCGCCAGTGTTTTTCGGGGTCAGGGACCCCATTGTCAGTCGACGCTGGGTGGAGGATATCGAAAACGCCTAGCGCACGAGTTCTTGCCCGGATGTGGCAAGCGTTGGGTTTTCTTCTTACATGCTGAGAGACAGAGCCCGGGATGACGTGGGCCGAGTTTGTTCGGCGATTTGACCTGGAGTTTGCACCACCCATTGAGGTGCAACGTTTAGTGCGAGAGTTCCATGATTTGCAGCAAACCACCGAGACTTTGGCGGAAATCACCGCCAAGTTTTGGGAACGAGCTTTGTTGATTCCGCAATACGCGACCGATGAGGAAATGAGGCGGACCAGATATCATTCCATGCTGAGGGACGATATTCAGGAGTTTGTGAGCTTTACGAGGTGTAACACCCTAAATGAAATGGTGGAGAACGCCCGGTAATGGGAAATGGAGTTGGAATCCCACACGAAGCGAAATCCTGAGCAAGCTCAGGCAACAGCAGGACAGGCTAAGAAGCCTAAGACGTCAGACACTTCCAGCAAGGGTCAGCAGGGTCGGGGCCGATGTGCCAAGTGTATCCGGGTACACAGTGGAGCTTGCCGTATCGCAGGCTTGGGATGTTATGCATGTGGCCAGCAGGGCCATATGAGCAGGGACTGCCCCGCGAAGGGCTTAATCTGTTTTCACTGCAACCAGACTGGCCATAAGCGGGTCAACTGTCCGAAGTTGCAGAGAGGAGGAGGAGAAGTGGCGGCACCTGCGCCCGCCACAATGAGGATTACCGATGGACGCCCTGCTAAGGCGGAAACTCCAGCAGTGAAGAGCCCTGCATTTCAGCTAACTACCGAAGAGGCACGCGCAGCGCCAGACGTTGTGGCTGGTACGTGATTATTCTTCCCTACTCTATATATCTGTTTTGCTTATGTGTATTATATGCTTGTATAGGGGCCTTTTTGGTCAATGGTATGTATGCTCATGTCTTGTTTGATTCGGGTGCAACCCGATCGTTTGTATCTCTTGCGCTTAGCAAGACGTTCTGGGAAGCGCCGGGAACTTTGGATTCCCCGATCGAGGTGGAGATTACGGAGGACCGCACCGTTAGTGCTACGAGGGTATATCGGGACTTTGTCCTGAATGTACTGGGTGAAAGATTTCGTGTCGACCTAGTCCCGATACCGTTGCGAGGGCTGAAGGTGATTATCGGAATGGATTGGTTGGGGGCCAACGGGGCCATGATTGACTGCGAGCATCAGTTGGTGAGGGTTCGAACCCCAAGTGGGGGAGAACTGGTGATACATGGTGATAGGGCATCGCAGGGACCGACCCTCTGTTCGGCTGCAAGGGCTAGGAGGTTCCTGCAGTAGGGTTGTACGGGATTTCTGGCATATATCTCGGATACAAGGGTAGAGATCACGAAGGATGTGGGCAGTGTGCCCGTTGTTCAGGACTTTCGGGATGTTTTCCCCGAAGAGTTACCAGCGGTGCCTCCGGAGAGGCAGGTGGAGTTTCACATCGATTTGGTGCCGGGTGCCGCTCTGATAGCGAAGGCACCATATCGGTTGGCACCACCCGAGATGCAAGAGTAATCTACACAGCTTCAGGAGTTGTTAGACCGAGGGTTTATTCGTTCGAGCAGTTCCCCGTGGGGAACACCAATCCTTTTCGTGAAAAAGGAGGATGGATCCCACACGATGTGCATCGATTATAGGGAAATGAGCAAGCTAACGGTGAAGAACCGTTATCCGTTACCAAGGATCGATGATTTGTTCGATCAGCTGCAGGGTGCGTCTTGGTTTTCCAAGATATCATCAGATGAGGATTCAGGATGAGGATATACCGAAGACGGCTTTCAGGACTCGGTATGGGCATTATGAGTTTGTGGTGATGCCGTTTGGGCTCACCAATACCCCAGCAGCGTTAATGGACCTTATGAATTGGGTGTGTAGACCGATACTGGATCGGTCGGTGATCGTTTTCATTGATGATATCCTGGTCTATTCTAAGACCAGGGAGCAGCACGAACATCACTTAAGGGAGGTGCCGGAGACCCTAAGGGCGGAGAGGTTGTATGCCAAGTTCTCCAAGTGTGATTTCTGGCTACGAGAGGTACAATTCTTGGGGCATATCATCAATCAGGAGGGTATTTCAGTTGATCCAGCTAAGGTTGAGGCTGTGATGCGGTGGGAAGTACCAAAGAACGCATCAGAGATTCGTAGCTTCTTGGGTTTAGCGGGTTATTATCGGAGATTTATTCAGGACTTCTCCAAGATTGTCGTGCCATTGACACGACTAACCAAAAAGAATGTGACGTTTCGGTGGGGTACGGATCAGCAATTGGCCTTCGAGAGCTTGAGGGGGAAATTATGCAAGGCTTCGATCCTTGTCTTACCAGAGGGATTAGATGATCTGGTGGTGTACTGTGATGCATCGGTTTCAAGGTTAGGTGCGGTACTAATGCAAAGAGGGCACGTGATAGCATGTGCCTCGCAACAACTGAAGCCTCATGAGGCAAGTTACCCTACTCACGATCTGGAACAGGGGGCAGTGGTGTTTGCCCTCAAGATTTGGAGCCATTACTTGTATGGAGTGCGGTGCACCATTTACACCGACCACAAGAGTCTAAAGTATTTGATGGACCAACAGAACCTCAACATGCGACAGAGAAGGTGGTTGGATGTGCTAAAAGACTGATTGCGAGATTCTATACCACCCAGGGAAGGCCAACATAGTGGCTCACGCTTTGAGCCGTAAGACGACAGGTTCCCCGATTGGGAATGTATGTTTGAGGATGATAGTGATCTCTCCATTGTTGGAGATGATCAAAAAGGCTCAGGTTGAGGAAGTAAAGAAAGAGAATTGGAAGGTAGAAAGGATTCGAGGGCAGTATCCTTTGTTTGTTAAGGATAGTCGAGGCCTGTTGACGCAGTGTGGTCAGGTGTGGGTACCGACGACTGGGGGAGTGAGACAAAAGATATTGGAGGAAGCGCATAAGTCCAGGTTCTCTATACATCCAGGAGCTACAAAAATGTATTGGGACTTGAGGCTGAGGTATTGGTGGCCATGCATGAAGCGAGAAATTGCATGGTTTGTAGAGCGGTGCTTGACCTGCAGGAAGGTCAAGGCCGAGCATCAGCGGCCTCATGGTAAGGTCCAGCCGCTACCCATTCCCATGTGGAAGTGGGAGGAAATCACGATAAACTTCATTACGAAGTTGCCAAGGACATTGAGGGGTGTGGATGTCATATGGGTGATTGTGGATAGACTAACGAAGAGTGCCCATTTCATTCCGATATCAGAAAGTATATCCGCTGAGAAGTTGGCGGATATTTACGTGCGTGAGGTAGTGGCTGGACATGGGGTTCCTATGTCGGTAGTCTCTGGTCGTGATGTTCGGTTCACATCCAGGCTCTGGAAGAAATTCCACCAGGAGTTGGGCACTTAGCTACATTTTAGCATGGCGTACCACCCCCAGACCGACGGTCAGAGTGAGAGAACGATCCAAACACTGGAGGATATGCTGCGGGCATGCGTGTTGGATTTTGGAGGGAGTTAGGATATGTATCTCCCACTGGCAGAGTTTTCGTACAATAACAGTTATCACGCCAGTATCGATCGAGCTCCGTTTGAGATGTTACATGGTCGGAGGTGTAGGACCCCGGTTTGTTGGAATGAGGTTGGACACCGGGTCATGGGAAGCACTAAAGTAGTGCTCAAGACTACTGGGTTGATTCAGCAGGTGCGCGACCGATTGCAGGTCGAGTAGTGTGACAACCGTCAAATTAAAGTAAAAGTCAACAAGTCAAAGTGAAAGTCAACAAGTCAAAGTCAAAGTCAACAATGTCAAACTGGTCAAACTTAACTAGTACTTGTATGTTAAAACTTATTCTATGTATAAAAATGTGCATTTGTATGTCAAGAATTCAAGTGTCTTGGAGAATCTATGAGTTTATCAATGTAAAACCCTAAAAAGGGAGTTAAACGCATCAAAACACGACTATGGACCCTTTTGGGGACTTAAAACAATCATAAATGAAGCATAACGGGGTTCACGAACCTTGCATTATGAGATTATACACTAATAATGACTAAAATTAAATCTCTCCCAAATCTCTCTCAAAATCTCTCTCAACTTTTTATAGTCATCCGGGTCATCGCGACCCTTAACTTGGCCAAAGACCGCTTGAATCGGGGAGTTATGTCGAAAAACAGTTAAATAGGGCTGAAACCCTCTTAGGAACCGAACCTCTTAGGAACCGAACCTCTTAGAGCCCAACCCTCCTATTAGGACAGAAGGTCCCTCAGGACCGAACTGCTCAAGACCGAACCGAACTGTCAGAACCGAACCTAGCATATCGGACCGAACCCTCTTACACCCGAAATAGACCGAGCCCTCGGTCCATTTCGGTTCCCTGCCACCTTCGGGCCCGAGCCTCCAAGCGGCAGAATCCAGAGCTGAAATGAGGGAAACAAGGAACTTCGTGTCTTCACTTCGCGATGCTCAGAGCTTCAACCACCGCAAGTAGTGTTTGCACTGCTCGCTTCAGTTTAATCTAGTTTTGTGGATAAATATTACTATTGTTTTCTAGTATTTCATGTCCGATCTCGGGATTTAAGTGTTTACACTTCCGGGATCTGTTAGGCGGTCAAAATTTTCCCATTCATTGATGTAGTATAGACACTTATAGGGTAAAGTTTTCCCAAATATTGTATACTAAGTTATATCAATGAAATTGACACGCTATTTGTTTTATTGAGAACATTACATCAAGTTCATAACAGGGATTGTTTTCAGATTAAATTTACGGGTGTCAGATTTATGATTAATTGAGGTATAAATCAAAGTTATATATAATTAAGACCATGTCAACCTAGAAATAGTGGTTCCGCCTCGGATCCTGTTCCTTGTTTGGTTGTGGGCCCAGGACAGACCCATTAGATTCGAAAGTTTATTTAATCTTAATTATATATAAATATTATACATCGAACGATTGTTGGATGGGCCCGGTATGGATACTATCACAGACGTTTCATGTGAATCAAATCTATCAGCATTCATAAAGTCTATAATTCATTATCTATAGACCTCTAGTATGAATGGATTCATACGATATCTTTACAAGTCGGAATCATGATGCATATAAAGAACTAATAAAGTTTAGTTTTAACTCTCGACTTGTGAGCGCTATCAAAGACTTATTGTCCTTTTCATTCTTGATATGGCAGAAAATGCCACCTCGTAGAAATCCTAGACGTGGCGGCGCCGCAGGAGCTGCACCACCGCCACCACCACCACCCCCTCAGTTCGATCCAATAATGTTCCAGGCTGCCGTGACAGCCGCAGAAGTAGCCGCAATGTCCCAAATCAGCACCAATAATGCGGGTGGTGCGGGTAATGGTGCCACGAATTCTAACCAAGGGGACAGCCAGGGACACTCGAGAGAGTGTACCTATAAAGACTTTACAAATGCCAAACCCAAAACCTTCAATGGAAGCGGAGGTGTCATAGCATTGTTGCAATGGTTCGAGAAAACCGAATCCATCTTCGAAATATGCGCATGCCCTGAAGCAAGCAAGGTCAAATTTGCAGCATGCACATTCTCTGAAAGGGCCCTCACCTGGTGGAATGGCCACGTCAAGGCATTGACACTTTCGGTGGCTAACTCGATAACATGGGAAGACCTGAAAACCATGTTGATGAAGGAGTACTGCCCAAGGGGCGAGATACAGAAGTTGGAAGAGGAACTTTGGGGTCTCAAAATGATAGGCTCTAACATCCTGTCATATACCTCAAGGTTTAGCGATCTAGTCATGCTGTGTCCCGGGATGGTTGCGTCGGAAAGCAAAAAGGTGGAAAGATACATATGGGGACTATCTCCCCAACTTCAAGGAAACGTATTGGCCTCAAAGCTAACTACCTTTGACAGTGCCAAGGAACTGGCACAACAACTCATCAACCAAAAAGCCAGCCATGGCACCGTGTCAACCACCACCAAACAAGCAAAACGGGGGAGCAACAAAATAAATTTCTGGAACAAGAAAAAGGGTCAACCTGCTCAAGACCCTGCCAAAAAGCAACAAGTTGTTGCGGTGCACGCTGCCACAAGCACTGCCAACCCAACTCCGATAAGGCAATACGTCGGGAACCTACCCAAGTGCAACAAGTGCAGATTTCAACACAACGGCGCATGCCGTGAAATGCACTGCACCAACTGTAACAAAAAGGGGCACACCGCCCGATTTTGTAAAGCTCCAGTCCAACAGAATGCACAAGCTGCCAACGCCGGAGTCAGCCGAACCTGCTATGGATGTGGAGAAGCAGGACACATCAAGCGTAACTGCCCGAAGGCAAGAAACCCCAACCCTGGTGAAGTGGGTAGAGTTCTGGTGATAGGTCATGAGGAAGCAATTGCAGACCCGACTGTGGTCACCGGTATATTTCTACTCAACAATACATACGCATGCATTATTTTCAATAGTGGCGCGGAGAAAAGCTTTGTGAGCCATCAATTTAAACGCCTGCTTAAGCAAATATCACAAACACTAAAATACACATTCACCGTAGAAATGGCTAAAGGAAAAACAGAGAACACTAACGACATTTACACCGAGTGTACCCTCACCTTAAACAATCACTCTTTCCAAATCGACCTTATGCCGGTCACCATAAAAGTTTTTGATGTCATCATTGGCATGGATTGGTTATGCCTTCACCATGCTGAAATCCTATGTCACGAAGAGGTCGTTCGCCTTAATCTGCCAAATAGCGAAACTCTGGTCGTCTATGGCGACAAACCTAGCTCAAACTTTCAGATCATCTCTTGTGTCAAGGCTTAAAAGTATCTCCGCATTTAGTACCACGCCTTCCTAGCCCACGTCGTAGACAAGAAACAAGAAGCGAATAACATCAAAGACATTCCGGAGGTCTGTAATTTACCCAACGTATTCCCGGAAGACCTTCCAGGAGTGCCCCCTGCTAGACAAGTCGAATTCCGAATCGACCTAATTCCTGGAGCTACCCCTGTAGCCAGATCACCATACCGTCTAGCCCCAGCCGAGATGCAGGAATTGTCCAGTCAATTGAACGAACGGATAAGCAAAGGTTTCATTAGGCCAAGCTTCTCACCTTGGGGAGCACCGGTCTTGTTCGTTAAGAAAAAGGATGGATCGTTCCGTATGTGCATCGACTACCGTGAATTAAACAAACTCACCATTAAAAACCGATACCCTTTGCCTCGAATCGATGACCTCTTCGACCAGCTGCAAGGAGCAAGTTTCTTCTCAAAGATTGACCTTAGATTGGGGTACCATCAACTATGAGTTCAAGAGGAGGATATTCCCAATACTGCCTTCAGAACGCGCTATGGTCACTACGAGTTTGTAGTGATGCCTTTCGGCTTAACAAATGCACCCGTGGCATTTATGGACCTGATGAATCGGGTTTGTCGACCTTACTTAGACAAGTTCGTGATCGTTTTCATCGATGATATACTAGTCTACTCCCGAAGTGAGGAAGATCACAGCCAGCATTTACGTTAAGTCCTGGAGACGCTGAGAGTGGAGAAATTGTACGTAAAATTCTGAAAGTGAGAGTTCTGGATTCGAGAAGTGAATTTCCTCGGACATGTGGTCAGCAAGGAAGGAATACATGTGGACCCCTCAAAGATCAAGGCAATCGAAAGCTGGGCAGCACCAAGAACACCCACAGAGATCCAACAATTTTTAGGACTCGTCGGTTACTACCGAAGATTCATTCAAAACTTCTTCAAGATCGCGAAACCACTCACCACCTTGACTCAAAAAGGAGTGACTTTCGTTTGGGGGATAAAAAGGAGGATGTGTTCTAAACGCTGAACGAACTCTGTGCAGTGCTCCGATCTTGTCCTTACCGGATGGAACAGAGGACTTTGTGGTTTATTGCGATGTGTACAACCAAGGTCTAGGATGTGTGTTAATGCAACGAGGAAAGGTCATTGCCTACGCCTCAAGACAACTAAAAACGCACGAGGTAAATTACACAACGCACGATCTCGAATTGGGAGCAGTAGTTTTCTCCCTAAAAATCTGGAGACATTACCTCTACGACACTAAGTGCACTATCTTCACCGATCATAAAATCCTTCATCATATCCTCAATCAGAAAGAACTCAACATGAGGCAGAGACAATGGGTGAAATTACTAAACGATTACGAATGTGAGATTCATTATCACCCCGGAAAAGCCAACGTGGTTGCAGACGCCTTGAGCAAAAAGGAATACTCGGGCTGCCGAGTAAAAACGTTAACCATGACCATCCATTCACACCTGTCCGCACAAATCAAAGAGGCACAGGAAGAAGCCTTAAAACCAGAGAACGTGGCAGGTGAAGCGTTGAGAGGAATGGACAAAAATCTTGAAGTCAAGGATGACGGGGTTCGTTGTCTCATGAACCGGATATGGACACCAAAATTTGGTGGGTTCAGGGACGTTGTCATGAACGAAGCTCATAAAACTCGTTACTCAGTGCAACCCGGCTCAGAAAATATGTATTTAGACCTCAAGAAGTTGTATTGGTGGCCGAACATGAAAGCCGAAATAGCTACCTTTGTGGGCAAGTGCCTGACTTGCGCAAAGGTTAAGGGGGAGTATCAGAAGCCCTCGGGACTACCTCAGCAGCCAGAGATACCCGAGTGGAAGTGGGAGCGGATTACAATGGATTTCATTACCAAGATACCTAAGACAACGGGTGGACTTGACACCATTTGGGTAATCGTCGACAGATTAACCAAATCCGCACACTTCCTACCAATAAAAGAGACAGACAAAATGGAGAAACTAACAAGGATCTACATTAAAGAAGTGGTGCGACTTTACGGGGTACTGATATCCATTATCTCCGATAGAGATAGTCGGTTCACGTCATGATTCTGGCAGTCACTGCAGAAAGCTATGGGAACTAGGCTGGACATGAGTACAGCCTACCACCCACAGACCGACGGGCAGAGTGAAAGGACCATTCAGAAATTAGAGGACATGCTAAGATCTTGTGTGATAGACTTTGGTAAAGCTTGGAATGCTCATTTACCCCTTATCGAATTCTCATACAATAATAGTTATCACACTAGCATCAAAGTTGCTCCGTTCGAAGCCCTCTATGGCCGTAAGTGCAGATCACCCCTGTGTTAAGCTGAGGTGGGTGATACGCAACTAGCAAGAGGACAAGTTCCTAACAGAGCACTCACTGGCCCGAAGATCATAAGGGAAACAACCGAATAAATCGTCCAAATTCGAGAACGAATGAAGGCTTCACAAGACCGACAAAAGAGCTACGCGGATAAGAGACGAAAACCTTTGGAATTCCAAGTTGGGGATCGAGTACTACTAAGAGTATCACCATGGAAGGGATTAATACGTTTTGCAAAATGTGGGAAACTAAATCCAAGGTATATCGGACCATTAGAAATCCTCGCCAGGATTGGCCCGGTGGCATACAAGCTACGATTGCCCCAGGAACTCAATCACGTTCATCCTACCTTTCATGTGTCGAACCTGAAGAAATGTTCGTCTGATGAGACCCTTGTCATTCCTTTGGAAGCAATTGAGATCAATGAGAACCTCCACTTCGTAGAGGAACCTGTTGAAATCATGGATCGAGAGGTCAAATCGACGAAACAAAGCCGCATTCCCATCGTAAAGGTTCGCTAGAACGCCAAGCGAGGACCCAAATTTACTTGGGAACGTGAGGACCAAATGAAACAAAAGTAACCACATCTATTCCCCAACCCTTGAAGTCCCACTCAAAATGCAAATTTCGGGACGAAATTCCTTCTAACGGGGGGATAATGTGACAACCGTCAAATTAAAGTCAAGGTCAACAAGTCAAAGTCAACAAGTCAAAGTCAAAGTCAAAGTCAACAATGTCAAACTGGCCAAACTTAACTAGTACTTGTATGTTAAAACTTATTCTATGTATAAAAATGTGCATTTGTATGTCAAGAATTCAAGTGTCTCGGAGAATCTATGAGTTTATCAATGTAAAACCCTAAAAAGGGAGTTAAACGCATCAAAACACGACTATGGACCCTTTTGGGGACATAAAACAGTCATAAATGAAGCATAACGGGGTTCACGAACCTTGCATTACGAGATTATACACTAATAATGACTAAAATTAAATCTCTCCCAAATCTCTCCCAAATCTCTCTCAAAATCTCACTCAACTTTTTATAGTCATCCGGGTCATCCCGACCCTTAACTTGGCCAAAAACCGCTTGAATCGGGGAGTTATATCGAAAAACAGCTAAATAGGGCCGAAACCCTCTTAGGAACCGAACCTCTTAGGAACCAACCTCTTAGAGCCGAACCCTCCTATTAGGACCGAAGGTCCCTCAGGACCGAACTACTCAGGACCGAACCGAACTGTCAGAACCGAACCTAGCATCTCGGACCGAACCCTCTTACACCTGAAATAGACCGAGCCCTCGATCCATTTCGGTTCCCTGCCACCTTCGGGCCCGACCCTCCCCCTTCGGTTCCTCCTTCTCCCTTCTCTCGGTTCTCACCTCCTAAGGACCGAACCTCGCAGGTTCGCTTCTATTGTCCGGTTTTCGACCACTTTCTCTTCTTAAGCCCGTTTTTTGATGGGGATTTTTCACCAAATTCATATTTTTATCATTTTAAACTCCCTAAACTCATATTTTATTCATTTCTCAAGGATTTATTAATTATAAATCATTATTTTACATTAAGAAGAGTATTTTACACCAGAAGTGGGTCAAGTGTGCCCACTTGCCTCCATGTGTCATCTCCTCATTGGCCCAATCTTATCCACATCACACAAACCAAGGTAAACATCATTTCAACTTGCAAATTGCTCGAGCAACCTTCACTATATAAAGAAATCCCTGGAGAATTTCTTGGTTTACCTTGATCATTTCAAACTTACACACTTCTTAACCCCTCAAGAAAGCCTCTTTTCCTCTCTACTTCCCACCACTTTGTAAAAGTGTTCTTGAGCTACTACTTCACTTTTTGGTAAGTATTCCATCTAAAATCAAGTGTTATTCCATATTTTCATAACACTCTTGGATCATCTACCCACATCTTAACACCAAAAATCGTTCTTAGGATCATCCAAGCTTTCACGTGTTCAAGTGTTCTTGACTTGATACTCCTCTTCTTCAACCTTCCACTCTTCAAGAATCGCTCAAGGTGAGTTCATACCCCTACATTTTCCAGTTTTCTTTAGTTTTCAGGGGGGGAATACAAGTTAAAACACCAAAACATATTTGAAACTTAACTTGACAGCTTACAACAGAAAAGTTGTGACCTGTTTACGAACTATTTTGCCCAACTTAAACTTAAGATTTTTCAAAACTGTTTAATATGAAAATATTTCAGGTTTATACCTTTAAAATGACTACTTGAACATCTCCATACGATTTTTCTACAATTTATGGTGATTTTTACAAAATTGCCTATCACTGCAGCAACAAAATCGGACCAGGTTGTGAAGATGAACATTTTCACACTGGTTTGAGACCACCAAAAATTATAGGAAAATTTATGAACACAGTAGACTCTTTTTCCAAACTCTCCGAGCTTACGGATTCAGTTTTCAACGTACGATAAGTTTTCTATAAATATTCTAAAACAGTGACAGTTAAGGGTAAAACCGTCAAAACAAGTTTAAGAGTTATTCACACCTTGTAACATGTTGAGCAAGGTGTGTAAGATTTTATACTTAGTATTTTCAACATCATTTTATTGAAATACAAAGCCATGCATAACAAGTTTTCATTTAAAACATAAAACACTCTTGATAAACTATAATAGGTATAGTTTGGACACTTCATTTAACAAAGAAACAGTAACACAATCGATTTACAAAACGGGTATTTCATTACAAACTACGTGAACATGTTAATGAATAAACTTGTGAGACATTCATCTTCAGGGTACTCTTAAGTACAAAAGAAAAGTCCTGTAGTTATAGCCAGAATCTCTTGTAAGGAGAGCGTGATAGTTGTGTATAGATCTATATTGGGTCTGACAAACCCGCACTTAAGCTGCTTGCAACAGCTAGACCGGCAGATCTGGGGTGACAAGTGTCATAACATTCCGACGCCTGAAGAACGTCGAGTATGAGCTCTTCGAGTTTTAGCATGGTTATAACATCTCACATGGGGAATTAAAAAAACACACAGTTCACGGGGATTTAAGGAGTTTTATTTAAATATAAAACCACACACTCACAAGTATGACGATTTACTTACATTTACTAAGTCTTGGTTCAGTTAAGACTACAACAAACCTTTAGAAAATATTGGATTTTCTGGAAACAAACTTGTAATAAACTTAGAGGAACATCATTCATTTTTCATTCATAAATTGCATATGAACTCACCAGCTTTATGTTGATACTCTTTCAAAAATGTGACAACCCGATATTTCGATTCAATGTAATGTTCAAAAAGTAAAATATTATAAACTATTTTGAATCAATAAAAATAGCATCAAAAATGAAGTGTTCTAAAGTCTCAATTGGGATACAGAAAGTGTTAAGGTTTTTAGAAATATAAAGAACACTCAAATCTGAGTTATAACGAAGAAGTTATGACCAATCGAAAATCCGCGACACAACCGGTAAAACACCATTAAGCGTAAAAAGTGAAATCTCAATAAAATATTTTCTAGCCTTAGGTTTCTAAACGAATGTTGTAGATATCATTAAACCGTGAACGTACATAAAAAGAACGTCCAAATCTGACTTCGTATGAAGAAGTTATGATTTTTTCTAAGTTTCGGAGTAGTAGTAGACAACTAAAAACTCGAAATAGAGATCGAGAGACTATTAGCCAAGACAAACTAAACGAGAATCGAAGATCTCGTTAATGGTAATACAACGGTAAAAAACAGACGAAAACGGACGTCGGATGAAGAAGTTATGGATTTTTAACGGACTTTTCCAGTCCCGGCCTGTTAAAAATATATTATTAAAAATAAATTCAAAATTAGCCGATGAAGTCTAAACGAGAGTTGTAGAGTATATTCTCACCTTCGCGTGCATATAAAGAACGTCGAAAACGGAGCTCATACGCGAAAGTTGCAGATTTTACAAGTTCGGGGCACAACTTCCGAGGCTGGTCCGAAGGGAACGCCCCGCGTTCGTACTCGCAGACCTGTCCCTTCGCCATCCCATCCGAGGTTCGTAAGCGATGACGTATTTTAGGTTCGGAGCGCGCTGCGTTCAGGGGAACACCCTGCGTACCCAACAAGAACGCCCCGCGTTCGCACCATGTCCAGCCCCTATATAAAGGGTGCGAGGGTTACGGATCTTGGTTGCAAGTTTACTACATTCCCTCCCAAATTCCGCACTTCTAACCTCTTGAGGCTATCCCGACGTTCCGGTTTCATATCCAAGCCCTGAAGGAAGTTCTACGCTCCTGAGAGTCTCGAGAATTCCCAAGAATCCCGAGAGATCAGCTTTTCTAGTCGAAGTTCTGCTCGATTTTTAGTCTCAACTTCTTCAAGCCACCACTTCAACCAAGTGAGTTCATACCCCTACATTTTCACGTCTTTTTCATGTTTTAGGGGGGGGGGAATACAAGTGAAACACGAGAAAAACTTATGTTCAAATACGCACCGTTATATATGGTTTCGAATATTTTACTCACATCCTGTTTATAAATGTTAAACAACATTAATACCAACGTTACACTTTATATGCAAAGTTGGTATTACGTCAAGTTTTTATCACCAAATGGAACACACTTTTGAAAAACTATAATAGGTATAGTTTACGAAATATTCATGACAACTTTACATAAACACGATAAAAAGGAAATACTTTTATTTACAAGTAATGTGGACTTTTCATTCCGTAAATCTATTGATACTAAGTTTTGTAAGACATCCGGCTTCACCGTACTCTCAAGTACGCATTTCAAGTGTTGTATTATAAACCATAATCTCTTGTAGGGAGAGCGTGATACTTGTGTATAGATCTATATGGGATTGACAACCCCGCACCTAAACTGTTAGCTACAGTTAGACCGGCAGGTCTGGGGTGACAAACGTCATAACACTGCAACGCCTGAAGAACGTTGTTACAGGCAGTCTGGGTCAATAGCATGGTTATAAACCTCACATGGAATATCGAAATATTTTGATTTACGAGACTCTTAAATGCATTCAGTGTTACATTATATATGTATAACTACACTTTCACCATTTTAGCATGAAGGATACTATTGCATTCCAGCCTTTGGAACCTTTTTAAACTATCACACATACATAGAAAATATTGGATTTTCTAGAAACACGTTCAGTTATTTTTACCGAAAGACATACAAATTTTAGTACAAAAACGCTTATGAACTCACCAACTTAATTGTTGACACTTTTTCAAAACTAGTTGTTTTTCTCAGGGAATCAGTAATACAGGTAACCATCAGCTTTTGGAGAAGGAACGCTAAGGCGTCTGTTATCAAAACATTTTAAATCATCATATTTGTAGTATTCTTTTGAAACATGTATTACATGCAACGATGTAACTTTTATTATATTTATGATGGTTGGGTTACTTTCTTTACAAATATTCGATTGTTATGATACTACGTGAAGTCATCCACCCCCGAATGTTTCCGCCATTCTGGTTTGGGGGTGTGACAGATTGGTATCAGAGCATTGTTTATAGTGAACTAAGTATATCGAACCACATAAGATATACAAACTATAAATACAAAGGGACTAAAACCCTCTGACAAAACGTTTTCACAAACTATACTTTTAATAAATTAAATAATATATATATATATATATATATATATATATATATTACTTTTTTTAAAGTATAAGTACACGCACGCATCGATCTCGTATCATAGCTAAAATTTTACAAAAGTATTAAGGCAAGTTGCGACACTACGATTAGGCCTCGGGGTATGTAATCAGATCGAGAATAAATATAGCCTGATCAACTATGTTTATCCTGGATGTGACCAACGTATGTCAAGGAATGGTCGTAGTGAGCAACAAGTCGAAAACTTACCAAAGAAAATACTTGAATCAAACTTACAAATTTGAAATACTATAGGAGTATTTATAAAACCATAAGAACTATAATAATCGTGCGAACCTTGATATTTAATTAAAAATTAGGAATCGTCAAATAAATAAAAAAATTTAATTATCAAAAAAATTATTTTTTTTACTCCCAAGTTTTATATATAATCCTAGTACCTCTATTCTCGATCAGACGAAATGGCAGAATTTCACATTCCCGGGGATCCCTACTACCCTAACCAGGGTTATGGAGGCTGGATTGAGGAGGACCCAGAGGAAGATCCCAAAGAGATTCCCGAGGAAGAGCCAGAAGAGGATTCTGAAGAGGATCCCGAGGAAGACCCAGATGAAGAGTCAGAAGAGGAAGGAGATGGTGGGAGCACTGACTCAGAACCCGAGATCTACAATCCTCCCCGAGGAGCAGCAAATCCCCAAAGGAACTTTCAGGGCCCGGCACCCCGCTGGGCTGTGGATCTGAAGCGATGGAGCAGGGAACAAGGGCAACGCTCACCCGACGGCATGGCACGAGGCTTTTATAACCTCAGCAATGGGGGTTCGGCTGACAGGGCACTCCCTGTCATGGTTCGTCGCATTGCCAAACAAGGCAAGCAAGCAAGAGTGAATACCAGCCAACTCTTGGACATTGGGGCCACCGCTGCTGTAACTGCGGTACGTCTTCGTCGTCTGGACGAAGAACATGAGCGGACAATAGAGCACACCTTTTCCCTTCAGAAGGATATTACTGCTGCTAGAGCCGAAGTAAGGTAATTCTGTAAGAACCAAGCCGCAATGGAGAGGCGGATCATCGAGTCTGAACGTCAAGTAGCCTGAGCTCAGACTTCCACAGCCACATACCATGGTCTGCAGCGTGCCACCTGCTCGGAGTAGAGCGCGTACTTCTGGCGCTATGTATATATACTTATCGACTAAGTGTTGGTGTTACTCTTTCTTTTTTTTTAAATGTAAACCCGACGGATTGTGAGTGCACAATTCGGGGGCCCGAATGCTGTCAAATTTTCCCTTTATCATTGATGTACCCTAGACCCATGTAAGGTCAAATTTTCCTGATCGTTGTATCAATTATTAATATCAATGAGATTGACACGCATTTATTATTTCTTTGAGTATTCCATTAAGTTCTTAAAAATGCTTAGGAAATCATACACTTATTATTGTGAGTTTCCATTAACTTACAAATTTCAATAATGTTCAGAACACAAAACATATATTACTAAGACTTTCCATAATCATTTCTGAAGACTTATCAAAAATTCGTCTCTTAACTTATGGCAGAATCATGCCACCAAGAAGGAATCCCCGACACTTCAATACTACAGGAGCACCAACACCACCTCCGTCGATGGATGCTGCTACCTTTCAGGTTGCTGTAACAGGTGTCGTAACAGCAGCAATGGCACAAAAGAGTAACAACGGATCAGGAGGAGGAATAAATAGCTCTACAAATGGCAAAAACCAGGGTCGTTCCGGGGAATGTACTTATAAGGACTTCTCCAATAGCAAACCCATCCCCTTTAATGGAACTGGGGGAGTAATGGCTCTATCCCAATGGATAGAGAAAACGGAAGCCGTGTTCGAGATATGTTCATGCCCCGAAGAGAGCAAAGTAAAATTTGCCGCCCGTACTTTCTCCGAACGAGCCCTAACGTGGTGGAATGGCCACGTCAGGTCACTAACTCTGGTGGTGGCAAACTCCATGGGTTGGGAGAACCTAAAGCAAATGCTACTGCGAGAGTACTGCCCAAGGGGCGAGATCCAGAAACTTGAGCAGGAGCTTTGGGGATTGACTATGGTGGGCTCGGACAACACAACCTATACGAATCGGTTCAGTGATTTGACAATACTTTGCCCAGGGATGATGGCCCTAGAAAGCAAGAAGGTGGAAAGGTATATGTGGGGGTTGTCGCCCCAGCTTCGAGGAAGTGTGCTAGCTTCCAAACCCACGACGTTCGACAGTGCCAAGCAACTGGCACAGTCCCTCGTCGATCATGGGGTCTGCCAAGATGTGTGACAACCCGAAATTCGTATTCTGTACAAACCATTCACTTCAATAGAAGTCAGAACTGTTTCTGATAATTTTTAAGCTTTTTGGAGTCAGTTTGAGTGTTCTAAAGCCTAGTACTGTAGAAGATAACTGGAGAGAGGATACTCTAGGGTTTATTGTTCATCAATAAGGTCTCAAAACTCCAATAGTTTGGAGTTTACGGCCCAAACATGGTGTTTACGGCCGTAAACTCTAAGGAGTATAAATATGACACTTAGTCATTTTACTCACTTTTTTACCATTTTCAAGACTAGAACTCGAAATCCTCTCAAGTATCATCTGATTTTCCTTCTTGATCTTCAACTTTGTAAGTGTTTCTTGCCTTAATTAGTTGATATCCTTCATTATCTACTGATATTACATGATTCCATCCATGAAATCATCCCATTTCCATAGATCATCAAGTGTTCTTCATTTCACCAAGAACACCAAGAACACACACTAGTGTTCTTGGACTTTTAACACCCTTACAAGCTTCTATATTGTAAGTACTCTTACCTTAGCTTGTTATAGGCTTGTTTCACATCTTAATCAACTAGAAAACACCAAGAAAAACAAGATCAAAGCTGTTTACGGTCAAGACATGTTCTTGGACCGTAAACCCTAATGAAAGGGCCATTGTGAGCCCTAGTCCCTTACCAAGGCTTGGATACTAGTCTAGATCACATCCTTGAAGTGTTTAGGACCTTAAACATCAAAAAGACCAAGGACCATTAGAGTTTACGGCCGTAAACTCATGGAGAAATGGTCCATGGGCCGTAAACTCTATAAGTTGGTGCAATGGTGCCACAATCACTTCCTAAGGCTTAGACTTGAAGTTAGGATGCTTAACCTTGACTTGGAAGACCTTAAAACACCAAATGGTAGAAATTACCATGGGTTTACGGCCGTAAACCTATTGGAACCATAAACCCAAAACCGTAAACTCCAAAAGAGTTTACCCTTGGACCATAAACTAAAAAGCCAAGCCCTACAACCCTTAGATGCAATCCTTGGTACTTATAGCACTTGAATCAAAGTGTTTTCATGTCCTAGGGTGTCTTAACTTGGTTAATTAGTTGTTTAATGACTAATTGGATACATATATGTGTTATTATATGTTACCTAGGATCCTTGTGTGTGTTCAAGTCTTCACTTGACACTTAGCATCCTATACAATCTGTTCATCCAAACCACTCACTACAGGTGAGTTCATACCCCTTAATCAACCTTTTAAATGATTTTAAATGCTTTTATGGGGGGGAATACAAGTTGAACTATTATAGTTATTATATCAATCACATGTGATTAATAACTACCAAACAAGTGGATTTCTTACTTTTCAAACTGTGTTATCAAACAAACTACTTCAAACTGTTTTACAAACTCTTTTACATGATAAATACTTTTAGTAAACTCTTTTAAACTTATATTCTGTTAAATGTGTATCTATATAGATATAGTCATATAAGTTGAATTGAAAGGACTTAGGACTGATAGCTCACCTTACTTCTTGTTCCTTGTTTGGTTGTGGACTTAGGGTATCAGTTATTTGTCCGAAGGTCGTTTGAATCCTAGTTATATATTATGTATATGTATAGAGATATAAAAGTTACCTCTTTCTATTCAATACCTTTGGGTAGCAAAGGTATACACACATGTTCATACACACAAACAACATTACTAGTAAACTATAATAGGTATAGTTTAGGAAGTTACAATACTATTACTAGAACGGTGAAACATTCAATGAGTCAGTTCATACATGAGTCAATACATACTATGATGAGAAACAAACATAACATACAGATAAAGAATACTATGATGAGAAACAAACATAACATATAGATAGAGAATACTATGATGAGAAACAAACATAACATACAGATAGAGAATACTATAACGAGAAACAAACGATAACATACAGAGAGAACATACATACATACTAGACAGAGAGAACATACAATACAGCTACTACATACAATACATATACAAGAACATTACAACAGATATGTGAGCCACGTAACGGGGCATGGCATCACCTATCATGGCTCGTTTTGTATCCAGAATCTCCTTAAGTGGAGAGCGTTGAGTTTGTGTATAGATCTATACTGGATTGACTATCCTACACCTTGCTACTCGGTAAAGTGGGACTTGCAAGTCTACGGGTGCCAAACGTCATTTCTTCCGACGTCTTACATCGTCCTGTTTCTAGTCGGTAGTATGGTACAGGCCGATCACATGGTACTTTAAATAACAATTGGTTTAAGGTAGTTAGTACAGCAGTAGTTACTTAATACAACACTACAGTACTATTTTATTTCCCCATTGCATTCACTTTGTGATCTTCACACAATGAACAGAAATGCAAAAACTATATTTTTGGTTAATGATAGTCAGATTTGGGAAAATACATACTCTTACAAGAGACTTGCATACAAACATTTGATGCCTTGGTAGAAGGCTGCTTTTAGTAGAAAACATAGGGTTTTCTAGGAGAGTTCAAACAATTACAAACATTTACAAACATTTACAAACTTATACATCAAGTACTTACAAACACTTTCATACAAACACAGAAACTAAAATACTTATGAACTCACCAGCTTTAATGCTGATAAACTCTTTCAAAATAACTTGTATTCTCAGGTCACCAGTAGACAGGTACCGGTGCCAGGTTTTGGAGAAGATAGAGCTCGTTCAAGACTCATCTTTTATTTTGATTCATATTTTTGGTGTCTTATAACTTTACAGAACACACTTGTATGAAATTATTTTATTAATGCAATGGGTGATGTTGTTGCTTGTTTAGTACTATGCATTGTTGTGGTACTGAACATGAAGTCCTCCACCCCCGAACGATTCCGTCGTTCCGGTTTTGGGGTGTGACAGATTGGTATCAGAGCATTGTTTATAGTGAATCGAGTATATCAACCCATAAAAGATATACAAACTATAAACACAACGGGATTAAAATACTCTGACCAAGAGTTTATACTTTTAAATAATAAAATATTTAACCAAGTATACATACCTGCATTCATACTAAAATCAGTGTCACTAGGACAGAACAAAAGTATTATGATTGTTGGGCAACACAATTAGACTTAGAGACATATTGTCAACCCTGGGAAGATATAGCCTGATCAACTATATTATCCGAGGAGTGACTAGCTTGTGCCTAAGGACGGTTGTGAGGTTGCGACAAGTCTGAAAACTTACCAACAATACTATAATGAAAACATTAGAACAAATCATAAACTTAAAATACTATAGGAGTATTTTGTGTTACTATAATTACTTATCTGAGAATTAAAGATCTTTATTAGTAGGGAAATAATTGCTACGTGGATACGCTAAAGTTATATGTAACTAGGATGTCATAGACTTAGAATCTGTGATCTTTGCTTTACTTCCTGTTCCTTGTTTGGTTGTGGGCTTAGAGTTAGGGTCACTTACTCGAAGGTCTATCCTGTTTTAAGTACATATAACTGGTATGCACTAAACAAGTATTGAAGTAACTGATAAAGATCATCTTATAATTATCTAATTAGTTCGTCTATTTAGTTATTTCTTATACCCGTTTCCTTGTGTAGATATCATGGCTGGATTCCATCTTCCAGGAGATCCATACTTCCCAAACGAAGGCAATGCAGGATGGCTTGAAGAAGAGCCAGATGACGATTATCCAATTCCTTTGGATGATCACCTCGCTGAAGGCTTTTCTGATGGTTCTGATTCCGAACCTGAAGTCAACAACTTACCCCCAGTAGCTCAAAACCCAAACCAAAATCCGAACCCTCGTCCAGTATTTCAAGGCCCCACACCTCTGTGGGCAACAAACTTGAAGAGATGGAGTCACGAGCAAGGTCAGCCGTTACCTTACAACGGAGACCGAAGCTTTTATGACTTAAGTGAGGGAGGTTCAGCTGATCAAGTCCTGCCCATCATGGTCCGTAGGATTTCTCGGAACACCGAGCAAGGTCGAGCAACTATCGACCGAGTCCTGGAGATTGACGCCAACTCTGGCGTTAACACAGTCCGCATTTGCCAACTCGAGTTAGCTATGGAAAGGGCTAGGATAACCAATGGGACTCTGCAGCAACAGCTAGCTGCATCCCAAGCCGAAGTCAGGGAACTTCGAGCTCAACAAGTAAGATCCGAGAGGCGCATAAGGGACATAGAACGCCTTCTGTCAGAATCAAGGACTCACCCTAGTAGTTCTCGTCGTAGATAGAGTCTTCTCGACTTCCCTTTTGGATATAACTTAGTTTATGTAAAAACTCTAGTCTAATTTCATATCTTTGTTAGAACTTGGACCTGTTAGGTCTTGATTAGGTCGTAATTCTGCCAAGATTTTCCCATCTTGGTTGATGTAAGGCCTACTTCTAGGACATTTTTCCCGAACTTGTTACATCTGTAATTCCAGTGTTATTGACAGATATCTAATCTCATGGAAATTATTATCCAAATGCTATCATCTTTTTAGTACTAAATTTACATTCAATCGTGCTATTCAATTGTGTTGTTGGGCTATGGAGAGTTAGTCCATGAGTCATTCTCATCAAATTCTCCCTATTAAATTCTTATCAATATCTTCATCTTTGTAAACTTATAGTTAAAAGATGCCTCCGCGTCGATCAACGAGACGCGATCCTCCGATAACTGCAACACCACCTGCTCCCCAAATCGATACGGCAGCTCTGAATGCTGCTGTAGCTGCGGCTGTGGCTACAGCCATGGCTCAATATCATTCTTCTGGTTCCACTGGAGGTGGAACTCTTGTTCAACCTACTCATGGTGAAATCCTGGTGCGCTTGAGAGAGTGCTCCTATAAGGACTTCACCAACTACAAGCCACTGTCCTTTAAAGGGACTGGCGGAGTCATTGCCCTCTCGTAATGGTTCGAAAAGACAGAGTCGATCTTCGAGATCTGCTCATGCCCGGAAGGAAGCAAAGTCAAATTTGCTGCGTGCACCTTCGAGGCAAAAGCCCTGACATGGTGGAATAGTCATGTCAAGTCAATATCTCTTATAGTGGCAAATGCTATGGGCTGGGAAGCTCTGAAAGAGCTAATGATTGAAGAGTACTGCCCGAGGGTCGAAATCCAGAAATTGGAGCAGGAACTGTGGAGCCTAACCATGAAAGGCTCCGACATAGTCTCCTACACCGCCAGGTTCTGCGAGCTGGTGGCCCTCTGTCCCAACATGGTTCATATAGAGGGAAGGAAGATAGAGAGATACATATGGGGGCTGGTGCCTCCATTTCAGGGGAATGTTCTGGCTTCAAACCCCACTACATTCGATAGTGCCAAGAGGTTGGCACAGAGGCTTATTGACCATGGGCTCCGTACCCCATCAGCAACAACAACCCTAGCCATCTCGGAACCCTCCAAAGTCGCTGACAACAAGCGGAAATTATGGGATGATAAGAAGAAGAAGAAGGCTGCCAAAAAGCAGTAAGTTGTGGCAATTCACGCTGCAATAGCACCTGCCGCTGCTGCTCCGGTAAAGCAGTATGCTGGAAGTTTGCGAAAGTGCAACAGATGCAACTTCCATCACACAGGAGCCTACCGGGAAATGCAGTGTTCAAAGTGCAACAGGAAGGGGCACACTGCACGTTTCTGCAAAGCTCCGGCTAGGCCAATCAACCAGGTCCCCGGCGCTGCAGTGGGCCAAGCTTGCTACAATTGTGGTGAAGTGGGCCACTACAAAAGGAACTGCCCAAACGCAGGGATCATTGGCGGAGTAGGAAGAGTTATGGCTATAGGCCATGAGGAAGCAGTTGCCGACCCCACAGTGGTCACTGGTACGTTCCTCCTCGATAACTCTTATGCATGTATACTGTTTGATAGTGGAGCGGAGAGGAGTTTCATGAACCAAAAATTTGCTGATTTACTTAAGCAAAAATCACGAACACTTAAAGAACCGTTCACTGTAGAAATGGCTAATGGGAAGACAAAAAGCACTAACAATATATACATAGGATGAACTCTAACTCTAGATAGCCATTCATTTTCGATCGACCTCATGCCGGTCTCAATTAAAAGTTTCGACGTCATTATTGGCATGGATTGGTTGAGTCTACATCGTGCCGAAATCATGTGTTACGAAAAGGCAGTTCGCCTTAATCTGCCGTCTGATGAAACCCTAGTAATTTACGGCGACAAACCCGACACTAACCTTCGTATCATCTCGAGCATTCAAGCCCAGAAATTATTGCGAAAGGAATGTCGCGCATTCCTTGCTCATGTGGTCGATGTGAGCCAAGAAACGAAAGACATTAAGAACATTCCAGTAGTACGCGATTTTCCCGACATATTTCCAGAAGAACTCCTAGGATTACCTCCACAACGACAAGTCGAGTTCCGAATCGACTTAGTTCCAGGGGCTTCCTCAGTAGCCAAATCGCCTTATCGTCTAGCACCTGCAGAGATGCAAGAACTGTCCGGTCAACTTAACGAACTGCTCGGCAAGGGCTTTATAAGACCAAGCTTCTCACCGTGGGGAGCTCCAGTCTTGTTCGTCAAGAAGAAAGACGGATCGTTTCGTATGTGCATCGACTACAGGAAGCTCAACAAACTGACCGTCAAGAATCGTTATCCTCTGCCTCGTATAGACGATTTATTTGACCAACTTCAAGGGGCGAACTTCTTTTCAAAAATCGACTTAAGATCCGGGTATCACCAACTACGAGTGCTAGGGGAGGATGTTCCGAAGACAGCCTTCCGAACTCGTTATGGGCACTACGAATTCGTAGTGATGCCGTTCGGATTAACCAACGCGCCCGCAGTATTCATGGATTTAATGAATAGGGTGTGTCGTCCTTACTTGGATCAGTTCATCATCGGCTTCATCGATGACATACTTATCTACTCTCGTAGTAAGGAGGAGCATAGTCAACATCTTCAACAAGTCTTGGAAACACTACGTTCGGAGAAGCTCTATGCGAAGTTCTCGAAATGCGAATTTTGGATCCGAAGAATCGAATTCTTAGGGCACGTGGTTAGCGAAGAAGGTATACACGTGGACCCATCCAAAATCAAATCCATTGAGAGATGGTCAGCACCGAAGACGCCTACAGAAATTCGTCAATTTCTACGCCTCGCTGGCTACTATCGCAGGTTTATTCAGAACTTCTCCGGAATTGCGAAACCTCTTACAACACTGACCCAGAAGGGTGTGGCCTTTGAATGGGAAGAGAAGCAGGAAAGAGCGTTCCAAACGCTCAAGCGAGCCTTGTGCACCGCACCAATACTATCCCTCCCCGAAGGGATAGAAGACTTCGTTGTCTATTGTGATGCTTCAAATCAAGGGCTCGGCTGTGTTCTGATGCAACGAGGTAAGGTCATCGCCTATGCCTCGAGACAGCTGAAGACACACGAGGTCAACTACACTACACACGATCTCGAGCTAGGAGCAGTTGTGTTTGCTGTGAAGATCTGGAGACACTACCTGTATGGTACAAAAAGAACTATCTTTACAAACCACAATATCCTGCAACATATATTCGACCAGAAGGAGGTCAACATGAGACAACGACGGTGGGTCGAGCTACTCAGTGACGACGAATGCGAAATTCGTTATCATCCGGGTAAAGCCAACGTAGTACCTGACGCCCTAAATCGGAAAGAATACTATGGTCGTAGAGTCAAATCATTGACTATGACTATCCATTCACACTTGTCCACGCAAATTAAGGAGGCTCAGCTCGACGCTTTGAAACCTGAAAATGTGGCGAGTGAATCCCTGAGAGGGACGGATAAGAACTTGGAAGTCAAAGGTAGCGAAGCCTTATATTTCATGGATCGGATCTGGACACCGAAACATGGTGGTTTCAGAGACTTGGTCATAACAGAGGCGCACAACACTCGTTATTCCGTCCACCCGGGTTCAGATAAGATGTATCTGGATCTTAAAAAGCTATACTGGTGGCCTAACATGAAAGCAGAGATTGCTACCTTCGTGATTAAATGCCTTACTTGCGCCAAGGCCAAGGTCGAATACCAGAAACCCTCAGGCCTACTACAACAGCCGAAGATACCGGAATGGAAGTGGGAGCAGATCACTATGGACTTCATAACCAAGTTGCCCAAGACAACGGGTGGACTTGATACCATATGGGTCATCGTCGACAGATTGACCAAGTCCGCACACTTCCTGCCTATCAAAGAAACATACAAGATGGAGAAGCTTACAAGAACCTACATTCGGGAGATTGTACGACTGCACGGTGTTCCTATATCCATTATCTCGGACAGAGATAGTAGATTCACTTCGAGGTTCTGGCAGTCGCTACAAACTTCCTTAGGAACTAGGCTGGACATGAGTACAGCCTACCATCCACAGACCGACGGACAAAGTGAGAGGACTATACAAACCTTGGAAGATATGTTGCGAGCCTGTGTGATCGACTTTGGGAAACCATGGGATACTCATTTACCTCTTGTCGAATTTTCCTACAAAAACAGTTATCACACGAGCATAAAGGCTGCTCCATTCGAGGCCCTCTATGGCCGAAAGTGCAGATCCCCTCTGTGCTGGGCTGAGGTGGGTGATACCCAGTTAGCTAAAGGACGAGTTCCTGAAAGCACACTCACGGGTCCGGAGATCATTCGGGAAACGACAGAGAAGATCGTTCAGATTCGTGAACGATTGAAAGCCTCTAGAGACCGACAGAAAAGCTACGCAGATAAACGAAGGAAACCGTTGGAATTCCAGGTGGGAGACCGTGTTCTATTGAAGGTCTCACCCTGGAAGGGTTTAATACGCTTTGGAAAGCGTGGAAAGCTAAATCCAAGATACATAGGGCCTTTCGAGATTCTCGCTAGAATCGGCCCTGTAGCTTACAAACTCAACTTACCTCGTGAACTCAGTAATGTACATTCTACTTTCCACGTCTCGAACTTGAAAAAGTGTCTGTCCGACGAGACTCTTGTAATCCCACTCGACGAGATCGAGATCAACGAGAGCCTCAACTTCGTGGAAGAACCTGTAGAGATCATGGAACGAGAGGTCAAGCAAACGAAACAAAGCCGTATTCCAATAGTGAAGGTTCGTTGGAAAGCCAAGCGAGGACCTGAATTCACTTGGGAGCGAGAGGATCAGATGAAACTGAAATATCCTCGTCTTTTTACTTAGTTATTTGTAACTACTTATTTGCTTAAACTCTAATTTCGGGACGAAATTCCATCTAACGGGGGGATGATGTGACAACCCGAAATTTCTATTATGTACAAACCATTCACTTCAATAGAAGTCAGAACTGTTTCTGATAACTTTTAAGCTTTTTGGAGTCAATTTGAGTGTTCTAAAGCCTAGTACTGCAGAAGATAACTGGAGAGAGGATACTCTAGGGTTTATTGTTCATCAATAAGGTCTCAAAACTCCAAGAGTTTGGAGTTTACGGCCCAAACATGGTGTTTACGGCCGTAAACTCTAAGGAGTATAAATATGACACTTAGTCATTTTACTCACTTTTTTACCATTTTCAAGACTAGAACTCGAAATCCTCTCAAGTATCATCCGATTTTCCTTCTTGATCTTCAACTTTGTAAGTGTTTCTTGCCTTAATTAGTTGATATCCTTCATTATCTAGTGATATTACATGATTCCATCCATGAAATCATCCCATTTCCATAGATCATCAAGTGTTCTTCATTTCACCAAGAACACCAAGAACACACACTAGTGTTCTTGGACTTTTAACACCCTTACAAGCTTCTATATTGTAAGTACTCTTACCTTAGCTTGTTATAGGCTTGTTTCACATCTTAATCAACTAGAAAACACCAAGAAACACAAGATCAAAGCTGTTTACGGTCAAGACATGTTCTTGGACCGTAAACCCTAATGAAAGGGCCATTGTGAGCCCTAGTCCCTTACCAAGGCTTGGATACTAGTCTAGATCACATCCTTGAAGTGTTTAGGACCTTAAACATCAAAAATACCAAGGACCATTAGAGTTTACGGCCGTAAACTCATGGAGAAATGGTACATGGGCCGTAAACTCTATAAGTTGGTGCAATGGTGCCACAATCACTTCCTAAGGCTTAGACTTGAAGTTAGGATGCTTAACCTTGACTTGGAAGACCTTAAAACACCAAATGGTAGAAATTACCATGGGTTTACGGCCGTAAACCCATTGGGACCGTAAACCCAAAATCGTAAACTCCAAAAGACTTTACCCTTGGACCATAAACTCAAAAGCCAAGCCCTACAACCCTTAGATTCAATCCTTGGTACTTATAGCACTTGAATCAAAGTGTTTTCATGTCCTAGGGTGTCTTAACTTGGTTAATTTGTTGTTTAATGACTAATTGGATACATATATGTGTTATTATATGTTAACTAGGATCCTTGTGTGTGTTCAAGTCTTCACTTGACACTTAGCATCCTATACAATCCGTTCATCCAAACCACTCACTACAGGTGAGTTCATACCCCTTAATCAACCTTTTAAATGATTTTAAATGCTTTTATGGGGGGGGAATACAAGTTGAACGGTTATAGTTATTATATCAATCACATGTGATTAATAACTACCAAACAAGTGGATTTCTTACTTTTCAAACTGTGTTATCAAACAAACTACTTCAAACTGTTTTACAAACTCTTTTACATGATAAATACTTTTACTAAACTCTTTTAAACTTATATTCTATTAAATGTGTATCTATATAGATATAGTCATATAAGTAGAATTGAAAGGACTTAGGACTGATAGCTCACCTTACTTCCTGTTCCTTGTTTGGTTGTGGACTTAGGGTATCGGTTATTTGTCCGAAGGTCGTTTGAATCCTAGTTATATATTATGTATATGTATATAGATATAAAAGTTACTTCTTTCTATTCAATACCTTTGGGTAGCAAAGGTATACACACATGTTCATACACACAAACAACATTACTAGTAAACTATAATAGGTATAGTTTAGGAAGTTACAATACTATTACTAGAACAGTGAAACATTCAATGAGTCAGTTCGTACATGAGTCAATACATACTATGATGAGAAACTAACATAACATACATATAGAGAATACTATGATGAGAAACAAACATAACATACAGATAGAGAATACTATGATGAGAAACAAACATAACATACAGATAGAGAATACTATAACGAGAAACAAACGATTAGATACAGAGAGAACATACATACATACTAGACAGAGAGAACATACAATACAGCTAGTACATACAATATATATACAAGAACATTACAACAGTTATATGAGCCACGTAACGGGGCATGGCATAACCTGTCATGGCTCGTTTTGTATCCAGAATCTCCTTAAGTGGAGAGCGTTGAGTTTGTGTATAGATCTATACTGGATTGACTATCCTACACCTTGCTGCTCGCTACAGTGGGACTTGCAAGTCTACGGGTGCCAAACGTCATTTCTTCCGACGTCTTACATCGTCGTGTTTCTAGTCGGTAGTATGGTACAGGCCGATCACATGGTACTTTAAATAACAATTGGTTTAAGGTAGTTAGTACAGCAGTAGTTACTTAATACAACACTACAGTACTATTTTATTTCCCCATTGCATTCACTTTGTGATCTTCACACAGTGAATAGAAATGAAAAAACTATATTTTTGGTTAATGATAGTCAGATTTGGGAAAATACATACTCTTACAAGAGACTTGCATACAAACATTTGATGCCTTGGTAGAAGGATGCTTTTAGTAGAAAACATAGGGTTTTTGTAGGAGAGTTCAAACAGTTACAAACATTTACAAACATTTACAAACTTATACATCAAGTACTTACAAACACTTTCATACAAACACAGACACTAAAATACTTATGGACTCACCAGCTTTAATGCTGATAAACTCTTTCAAAATAACTTGTATTCTCAGGTCACCAGTAGACAGGTACCGGTGCCAGGTTTTGGAGAAGATAGAGCTCGTTCAAGACTCATCTTTTATTTTGATTCTTATTTTTGGTGTCTTATAACTTTACAGAACACACTTGTATGAAATTATATTATTAATGCAATGGATGATGTTGTTGCTTTTATACTACTATGCATTGTTGTGGTACTGAACATGAAGTCCTCCACCCCCGAACGATTCCGTCGTTCCGGTTTTGGGGTGTGACAGATTGGTATCAGAGCATTGTTTATAGTGAATCGAGTATATCAACCCATAAAAGATATACAAACTATAAACACAACGGGATTAAAATACTCTGACCAAGAGTTTATACTTTTAAATAATAAAAGTATTATGATTGTTGGGCAACACAATTAGACTTAGAGACATATTGTCAACCCTGGGAAGATATAGCCTGATCAACTATATTATCCGAGGAGTGACTAGCATGTGCCTAAGGACGGTTGTGAGGTTGCCACAAGTCTAAAAACTTACCAACAATACTACAATGAAAACATTAGAACAGATCATAAACTTAAAATACTATAGGAGTATTTTGTGTTACTATAATTACTTATCTGAGAATTAAAGAGCTTTATTAGTAGGGAAATAATTGCTAAGTGGATACGCTAAAGTTATATGTAACTAGGATGTCATAGACTTAGAATCTGTGATCTTTGCTTTACTTCATGTTCCTTATTTGGTTGTGGGCTTCGAGTTAGGGTCACTTACTCGAAGGTCTATCCTGTTTTAAGTACATATAACTGGTATGCACTAAAAAAGTATTGAAGTAACTGATAAAGATCATCTTATAATTATTTAATTAGTTCGTCTATTTAGTTATTTCTTATACCCCTTTCCTTGTGTAGATATCATGGCTGGATTCCATCTTCCAGGAGATCCATACTTCCCAAACGAAGGAAATGCAGGATGGCTTGAAGAAGAGCCAGATGATGATTATCCAATTCCTTTGGATGATCACCTCGCTGAAGAGGATTCTGAAGAGGATCGCGAGGAAGACCCAGATGAAGAGTCAGAAGAGGAAGGAGATAGTGGGAGCACTGACTCGGAACCCGAGATCTACAATCCTCCCCGAGGAGCAGCAAATCCCCAAAGGAACTTTCAGGGCCCGGCGCCCCGCTGGGCTGTGGATCTGAAGCGATGGAGCAGGGAACAAGGGCAACGCCCACCCTATGGCATTGCACAAGGCTTTTATAACCTCAGCAACGGGGGTTCGGCTGACAAGGCACTCCCTGTCATGGTTCGTCGCATTGCCAAACAAGGCAAGCAAGCAAGAGTGAATGCCAGCCAACTCTTGGACATTGGGGCCACCGCTGCTGTAACTGCGGTACGTCTTCGTCGTCTGGACGAAGAAAATGAGCAGACAATAGAGCACACCTTTTCCCTTCAGAAGGACATTACTGCTGCTAGAGCCGAAGTAAGGGAATTCCGTAAGAACCAAGCCGCAATGGAGAGGCGCATCATCGAGGCTGAACGTCAAGTAGCCCGAGCTCAGACTTCCACAACCACATACCATGGTTTGCAGCATGCCACCTGTTCGGAGTAGAGCGCATACTTCTGGCGCTATGTATATATACTTATCGACTAAGTGTTGGTGTTACTCTTTCTTTTTTTTAAAATGTAAACCCGACGGATTGTGAGTGCATAATTCGGGGGCCCGAATGCTGTCAAATTTTCCCTTTATCATTGATGTACCCTAGACCCATGTAAGGTCAAATTTTCCTGATCGTTGTATCAATTATTAATATCAATGAGATTGACACGCATTTGTTATTTCTTTGAGTATTCCATTAAGTTCTTAAAAATTCTAAGGAAATCATACACTTATTATTGTGAGTTTCCATTAACTTACAAATTTCAATAATGTTCAGAACACAAAACATATAATACTAAGACTTTCCATAATCATTTCTGAAGACTTATCAAAAATTCGTCTCTTAACTTATGGCAGAATCATGCCACCAAGAAGGAATCTCCGAAACTTCAATACTACAGGAGCACCAACACCACCTCCACCACCACCTCCGTCGATGGATGTTGCTACCTTTCAGGTTGTTGTAACAGCTGCCGTAACTGCAGCAATGGCACAAAAGAGTAACAACGGATCAGGAGGAGGAATAAATAGCTCTACAAATGGCCAAAACCAGGGTCGTTTCGGGGAATGTACTTATAAGGACTTCTCCAACAGCAAACCCATCCCCTTTAATGGAACTGGGGGAGTAATGGCTCTATCCCAATGGATAGAGAAAACGGAAGCTGTGTTCGAGATATGTTCATGCCCTGAAGAGAGAAAAGTAAAATTTGCCGCCTGTACTTTCTCCGAACGAGCCCTAACGTGGTGGAATGGCCACGTCAAGTCACTAACTCTGGTGGTGGCAAACTCCATGGGTTGGGATAACCTAAAGCAAATGCTACTGCGAGAGTACTGCCCAAGGGGCGAGATCCAGAAACTTGAGCAGGAGCTTTGGGGATTGACTATGGTGGGCTCGGACATCACAACCTATACGAATAGGTTCAGTGATTTGACAATACTTTGCCCAAGGATGATGGCCCTAGAAAGCAAGAAGGTGGAAAGGTGTATGTGGGGGCTGTCGCCCCAGCTTCGAGGAAGTGTGCTAGCTTCCAAACCCACGACGTTCGACAGTGCCAAACAACTGGCACAGTCCCTCGTCGATCATGGGGTCTGCCAAGATGTGAGACAACCCGAAATTTGTATTCTGTACAAACCATTCACTTCAATAGAAGTCAGAACTGTTTCTGATAACTTTTAAGCTTTTTGGAGTCAGTTTGAGTGTTATAAAGCCTAGTACTGCAGAAGATAACTGGAGAGAGGATACTCTAGAGTTTATTGTTCATCAATAAGGTCTCAAAACTCCAAGAGTTTGGAGTTTACGGCCGAAACATGGTGTTTACAGCCGTAAACTCTAAGGAGTATAAATATGACACTTAGTCATTTTACTCACTTTTTTACCATTTTCAAGACTAGAACTCGAAATCCTCTCAAGTATCATCTAATTTTCCTTCTTGATCTTCAACTTTGTAAGTGTTTCTTGCCTTAATTAGTTGATATCCTTCATTATCTAGTGATATTACATGATTCCATCCATGAAATCATCCCATTTTTATAGATCATTAAGTGTTCTTCATTTCACCAAGAACACCAAGAACACATACTAGTGTTCTTGGACTTTTAACACCCTTACAAGCTTCTATATTGTAAGTACCCTTACCTTAGCTTGTTATAGGCTTGTTTCACATCTTAATCAACTAGAAAACACCAAGAAACACAAGATCAAAGGTGTTTACGGTCAAGACATGTTCTTGGACCGTAAACCCTAATGAAAGGGCCATTGTGAGCCCTAATCCCTTACCAAGGCTTGGATACTAGTCTAGATCACATCCTTGATGTGTTTAGGACCTTAAACATCAAAAATACCAAGGACCATTAGAGTTTACGGCCGTAAACTCATGGAGAAACGGTCCATGGGCCGTAAACTCTATAAGTTGGTGCAATGGTGCCACAATCACTTCCTAAGGCTTAGACTTGAAGTTAGGATGCTTAACCTTGACTTGGAAGACCTTAAAACACCAAATGGTAGAAATTACCATGGGTTTACGGCTGTAAACCCATCGGGACCGTAAACCCAAAACCGTAAACTCCAAAAGAGTGTACCCTTGGACCATAAACTCAAAAGCCAAGCCCTACAACCCTTAGATTCAATCCTTGGTACTTATAGCACTTGAATCAAAATGTTTTCATGTCCTAGGGTGTCTTAACTTGGTTAATTAGTTGTTTAATGACTAACTGGATACATATATGTGTTATTATATGTTAACTAGGATCCTTGTGTGTGTTCAAGTCTTCACTTGACACTTAGCATCCTATACAATCCGTTCATCCAAACCACTCACTACAGGTGAGTTCATACCCCTTAATCAACCTTTTAAATGATTTTAAATGCTTTTATGGGGGGAATACAAGTTGAACTATTATAGTTATTATATCAATCACATGTGATTAAGAACTACCAAACAAGTAGATTTCTTACTTTTCAAACTGTGTTATCAAACAAACTACTTCAAACTGTTTTACAAACTCTTTTACATGATAAATACTTTTACTAAACTCTTTTAAACTTATATTCTGTTAAATGTGTATCTATATAGATATAGTCATATAAGTAGAATTGAAAGGACTTAGGACTGATAACTCACCTTACTTCATGTTCCTTGTTTGGTTGTGGACTTAGGGTATCGGTTATTTGTCCGAAGGTCGTTTGAATCCTAGTTATATATTATGTATATGTATATAGATATAAAAGTTACTTCTTTCTATTCAATACCTTTGGGTAGCAATGGTATACACACATGTTCATACACACAAACAACATTACTAGTAAACTATAATAGGTATAGTTTAGGAAGTTACAATACTATTACTAGAATGGTGAAACCTTCAATGAGTCAGTTCATACATGAGTCAATACATACTATGATGAGAAACAAACATAACATACAGATAGAGAATACTATGATGAGAAACAAACATAACATACAGATAGAGAATACTATGATGAGAAACAAACATAACATACAGATAGAGAATACTATAACGAGAAACAAATGATAACATATAGAGAGAACATACATACATACTAGACAGAGAGAACATACAATACAGCTACTACATACAATACATATACAAGAACATTACAACAGTTATGTGAGCCACGTAACGGGGCATGGCATCACCTGTCATGGCTCGTTTTGTATCCAGAATCTCCTTAAGTGGAGAGTGTTGAGTTTGTGTATAGATCTATACTGGATTGACTATCCTACACCTTGCTGCTCGCTACAGTGGGACTTGCAAGTCTACGGGTGCCAAATGTCATTTCTTCCGACGTCTTACATCGTCCTGTTTCTAGTCGGTAGTATGGTACAGGCCGATCACATGGTACTTTAAATAACAATTGGTTTAAGGTAGTTAGTACAGCAGTAGTTACTTAATACAACACTACAGTACTATTTTATTTCCCCATTGTATTCACTTTGTGATCTTCACACAATGAACAGAAATGCAAAAACTATATTTTTGGTTAATGATAGTCAGATTTGGGAAAATACATACTCTTACAAGAGACTTGCATACAAACATTTGATGCCTTGGTAGAAGGCTGCTTTTAGTAGAAAACATAGGGTTTTCTAGGAGAGTTCAAACAATTACAACTATTTACAAACTTATACACCAAGTACTTACAAACACTTTCATACAAACACAGACACTAAAATACTTTTGGACTCACCAGCTTTAATGCTGATAAACTCTTTCAAAATAACTTGTATTCTCAAGTCACCAGTAGACAGGTACCGGTGCCAGGTTTTGGAGAAGATAGAGCTCGTTCAAGACTCATCTTTTATTTTGATTCATATTTTTGGTGTCTTATAACTTTACAGAACACACTTGTATGAAATTATATTATTAATGCAATGGATGATGTTGTTGCTTGTTTACTACTATGCATTGTTGTGGTACTGAACATGAAGTCCTCCACCCCCGAACGATTCCGCCGTTCCGGTTTTGGGGTGTGACAAGATGTCACGACCGTCGTCCCGGAACCAACCAAAGGAAGCAACAACAATAACAGCAATGCCAACCACAACAACAAGAAGAAGTTTTGGAACAAGAGGAAAGGTCAAACTTCGCAAGAACCTTCAAAGAAACAAATAGTGGCGGTTCATGCCGCTACTGCCCCCACTGCTGGCCCTGTTACCCCTACGCCGGTAAAACAATATGCTTGGAACCTACCAAAGTGCAACAAATGCAATTACCATCACAACAGGAATTGCCGGGAGATGCACTGTAAAAACTGCAACCGGAAAGGGCACACTGCCCGTTTCTGTAAGGCACCAGCACGACCAATCACCCAAGTTCCTGGTGCTAGAGTGAGCCAGGCATGTTATGGGTGTGGGGAAACTGGGCACTACAAGAGGGATTTCCCTAAGGCAAAGAATGTTGGCGGTGTAGGAAGACTGTTGGTAATAGGGCAGAACGAGGCAATAGCCGATCCTACAGTGGTTACGGGTACGTTTCTCCTCAACAACATTTATGCATGCATACTCTTTGACTGTGGTGCGGAGAGAAGTTTCGTGAGTCATAAATTCAAACACTTACTTAATCAAAAAGCCCAAGCACTCAATAAGATATTTACAGTAGAAATGGCAAACCGTAAAACAGAAAGCACAAACGATTTGTATGTAGGCTGCACACTAGCTCTAAATGAACACTTTTTCAAAATCGATCTAATGCTGATCACCATAAGAATCTTTGATGTCATCATCGGTATGTTGGATTAATGTCTAAGTCCATAACTATAATTGGTAAGACTTGACCCGACCCGGCATGGTCCATTTGGGTTGCATGGCATCATGCATTTTGGATAGACTATAATGAGAGAAATAACACTTAAGGTTGGTTAATATATTATAAGTTCTAATATATTAATAAGGTTATTTAATTAGTATTGATCAAGAATTAATTTGGAATTAATTAAGTGATCAAAAGGAGACTAATTAAATATATGGGTTGATTGTGTAAATCATTCATTCTTATATATGTGGGCTTGTGATCCAAGATTCCTTATGTTGGACTAAGTCCATGGGGTGACCCATGGATACTCCATGGAGGTTAAAATCCATGGAGCATAAGGAATGGGTAAAGTTATGAGTTACATGGTGTAACCCTAATAGCCACCATATAAAAGAATCCCATGGCTCAAGAAATCGTGCACTAATGTGTGAGTGTGAGGGCTAGACGATTTCAAGGAGTGTTCAAGTTTCTCTCAAGTTATTCCAAGTGTATTTGATGTTATGTGAACCATTTGAGGTGTCACACTTGGGGCACTAGGCATTCAAGCTTCATGAAGACATTCTACATCAAAGAGGTATGTATTCTATCTTGTTATATTTATTATTTTGTATGCTAGATTAGGATAATACCTTGGATGTTCATAATTGTATGTATAATAGAGAAAACATAGATCCAAGGTATTTAGGGTTGCATGTACACTTAGGAGTGTTAGAATGCTCATAACCCAACAGTGGTATCAAAGCCTAGTTTTGTTTTCTTGTTATACTTGCAAAAGTAGCTGAAAAATCGAGTTGGATGCATATATTCGATTGTTTTGGCTGGAATTGGACTAGGAACATTACCCTAAGATGTTTTTGGACTTATAAACTTGTTTTTGATGTGGTAATGTTCATGCTAATCCAATTTCTAAGATAACTGTCATAATTTCAAGATTTGTATTAGTTTGTATGTTCATGCTAATTTCTTGAAGATTGATGATTTGAATTATCTTGTTCTTATGAGGTTCTTAGATTAATAGAAAAGTTGTGTGAAATAGTTGTTTTCAATCCATTTTAATCTAAGAGTTGATTCCAAAGTGTGTTTATGTAACTTGTCCTCAAGTTATATGAAAAGTCACATTTAAGAATCATAAAACTCATAAAAGTTGGCAAAGGTTACAAAATGAAGAGTCTAGTTCTAATTAAATGGTTTTATGACTCCATAACTTGTCACAAGTTATGGAGGTTCAAGAGTCTCTTCATTAAATTAAAAAAAAAGTGTAACCTTAATTAGTTCCATAAGTTACAATAAAAAAAAGTTATTTTTTTTATTAATTAGTTTAAAGTCTTCCATAACTTGTCCTCAAGTTATGGAACTTGAAGAGTTTTTTTTTTTTTTTACAATTAAAACTACTTTAAACTCATAAGTTATGGAATTAATTAGTTTTGAATAGTTTCAAAACTTGCCCTCAAGTTTTGGAATTTGAAAAGTTTTCACTTATGAATACTTTAATTCCAAGTTAGCCCTAAGAATTTTAAAAGTTAAAATTCAACCCTTATACTTTATAATATTATAAGTTAATAATATTTATATATATGAATAAGAGTAAAGTCAGTCTTACCATTAGTAGGCCTCATTCACGAAGCCGATCTATAAGAGGGGTATAAGGTTACTGCCTATAAAATGGCAGTTTAATGGATGTCCACTCTCACACACCGCTTCCTTGACTGGTGGAGGGTCGTTAGCCGAACGGGTAGGACAATGACTATAATTCTCCTTTCATTAAAAGTATTAATGATA
Organism: Lactuca virosa; assembly: GCF_052849685.1. NCBI lineage: Eukaryota > Viridiplantae > Streptophyta > Magnoliopsida > Asterales > Asteraceae > Lactuca > Lactuca virosa. The sequence continues at coordinate 218,901,188 of NC_136430.1, read as the reverse complement.
AATACTAAGTAACTAAAATGTTATTAATACCCAATCTTAGTTACTTAGGAAAATGTGAATTTGGTGCTAACACATGAAATTACACTTTGCACTTTGCTTAAGTCGTTAGTGGAGCGTGTGTGGTTAACCGGCACACTAACCTGGACTTAACAAGGTAGGCAAAGGGTAACTTAATATTTATCATAGTATCGGTGGAGCGTGTGTGGTTAACCGGCACACTGATTAAGGGGTAAATATTAAGGGTACCAAGTATATTTGCATGGTTATTCACACCTTGTTTTGTGATCCTCGGCATCCCAGTTACAAAACCTGAAGGGCACACTCGAGATTGAAACATGCCTTTGAACAGTTCAATGAATCTCAAAGATCTAGGACTTTCAAATCCAATTAAAACCTAATAAATTATTTCGTTTTTCATGGTGGAAATTGGTGAATCGTCATTCACCTACCTTCAAATATTTTATAGCTTGGATTACGGCATCCCTCTTCTAAGTTATAAAATAGTTTGTTGGGTCCTAGCCTTAATATTTCATATTGGGTGTCATATTAAGGACTTTAAATCAACTATCTTGAATATCTCCCAAAAAGATGTCTGGTCTAGACATTTATGATCTTCCCAAATCTCTTGAAACAAGCTTTCCTAAATGAAGATGATGTCCCATGGATATCATACTTCTTTCACCTCCTCCAATTATTCTCCCTAACCCACAAGTTCCTAAAAAGTTTAAGGTCACTCAAGCCCTATTGGCAAGGCAAGGTCTAGGTGTGATCACATCTTGGAGATATAGTCACATATTGACAAGCCGGGAGAGTTGGGTGTCAAAGTCTTGAGAAAGTTGGTGGCTCAACTACTTTCTAAGTCACATAGTGAGTTCTTTTGGGAATCCTATGAAACAGACTAAGACAAGACCCTTAATGATCTTATCTATTTGCTAAGATCAACTTCCTAAAACGCTATGGACGTTGACAATAATGACATTGGATATCCAGTAAAGCTCTCTCTTCCCAATGGAAAGGGATCGGCCATAGTCAACTCGGTTGACCCAATGGTAAAGAGAGAGGCGAAGTCTGAGATAGTCTCATTATCAAGGGTCCATAGGTAACTATTGCCAAAGGAAGGGACATTGGTTACGAAGCTGCCAAATTTACCTAAGGATGTTAAAGTCAATAAGTTTGGCTCTACTTCAGGTAAAGTCCATTGTCTAACTCTATTAAGTACATGCTGATTCTGATCGCGAAGATGGATTTTAATCGCATGGTTCGGTGATCAGAATTTTGGGCTATTACTTAAGAGTTATGATATTTATATTGCTTAGGAATAGATAACAACAAGGTTTTCATATGGATTGTAAGGATAAGTTTTTCCGCAAAGTTTTAAAATAAAAGAAAAAGGTTTTGATTTTATTTATTTTAAGTATCCTTACAATGGCATTTGTGAAAAGTTGTTGCTTATAAGATTTCATTGATAGCAATATTGGAAAAATGGATTTGATTCTTTCGGTTGTGGTAGTGTCTAATATTACCAAATAAGGAAAGATTCTCATCACCTAAGGTTCAATTGGACCGAAACTTGGAATCATGCAAGTTGTATAGTATGATGAATGAGAACTTTCAGCTTGGAAAATTAAGACTAATTCCTTATGTGAATAAGCAAAGGACTAAGGGATCGAGTACACATTCTTGTGCACTGGTCAAGTCCACCACAAAAGATCAAGAAGATTATTCGTCATGATTCACTTAAGTTCAGTAAATATGGTTATACTTATAAGTTTAAGTATAAGTCTGTAGCATTGGAGAAGTTTCAATGTGAGACAGAACGAATAAGAAGAATCAAAGTATGGCAGAAAGATAAAAGTTTCTCAAATCTGAAAAGATGGGAGAGTACTTTAGTATCATGTTTATGATCATCTTAATGATTAAGATACCATATCACAATTGGTCCTCTAAAGTCACCTTAGTGCATTCTTATGACTAAGAAGAGGAGTCATGAATTGTTGAAATGGTTAAATCAAAAAGATGAGTCATACTTCGTTCCAAAACAATTCTTAGAGTCATACTCCAAGATTGTAACTTGAGTGACATATCTTAAAGAGGGTTTGTTAACACTAGTCAAATGTAAGAGTAAAAGGTTATCTACTCTTGTACATTTGAAATTGGTAAGTTGTGATGTTTTGGATAAAACAGAGACCAACTTAGGCCAATTGTGTAAAGTGTTAGTCTTGATAAAGAATCTGCACTATCTCTTCAATATTTGACAAGGGAGTCTTATATGTCAAGAGGACAGTGGGAGTCTTAAAGCTCTTGAAAGTTTCAAGACTTAATCAAGAATAAAACCTAAAGTCCTTCACTAGCACACGACTTGAGGTTTATAACCTATCGTGTTGAAATTTTTGTGCCTATTCAAGTTGGCTTTGCATAGGAGTTCTGAGAGTTCTCAATTGGTTGCACAACTACTTGGAAGCAATGGCAGGCACCTGAGGTGCCAAATGGCAAGAATTTAAGATTGCACGAGTTTAATCAATATGAGTTTGGATTTGTCACTAACCTTGTCTTGTGATTATGGTTTTGACAAATTCACATGGATAAGAACACATACACTATTAAATCTTAGTGTCATAAGGTTTCTCTCCGATTCATGAAAATGATGGTGAGGAAACACTTTCACTAAGTAGATTTTAGCTAGATAGCAATTGTGATATTTGCATTCTCAAAGTCGTTAGTGGAGCGTGTGTGGTTTACCGGCACACTAACATGGACTTGTGAGAAGTGGCAAAGGTCTAAACAATTGAGACTATGATTACGGCATCCCTTTTCATAGTTCTAAAATTGTTTAGACACACATGTGAGCTATCTAAGAGAGGTGTATGATTTTGATAAAGTTTTATCAAAACAATCTAGTATCAGAAATCTGAACTTTGGTAAGAAAGTCAGCTGATTTCTGAGTACATGTCAATGCTAGTGGGAGCATAAGTGTTATGCTAATAATCATCATGTTAGTGGGAGCATGATAATTATGATAAAGGTTGCAAGTTAGCAATGTTAATTATAGAAAACAAAAGTTTCAATTTCTGGAGTTGCAGGGGTTGAAAAGTTGTTTTTGCTATAATTAAGGGATAGGAAATTATACTTCATTTCAATTCTAAAAGCTTAGATTGAGGTTTTAATCATCTTTAGTCAAGGATATATATGAATTTTGTGTTGGAATGACTCAACATAAGGAAATTCTATATATGGGTCTATTATTTGCGTTCTAAAATTAGATTATGATTACGGCATCCCTTTTCATAATCTGAATTATGAGAACTTGGCAAATAGAAATATTGTAGCAAAAGGATTGGTCTAGTATCATGTCTTTATGTGAGACATCATGAATCGTGTCCCATATGCTTCGGATATAGGATCGATTGCATGTGTTATAATATTCATTATTTCTAAAATTTTCCAAATGCCTGGGGCATTAAGAAGGGAAAGGTCTAGAATTGGATATGACTAAAAGGATTAAGCAATTATCGAGGACAATCTAAGGTTTACCAAAGATTGGTTGCTCAGGGACAGTTGGAAGTATAGTGCTAATTTTGGAAGGACCATATTGACATATTCTGAAAAGAGGCATCTCTTGTTCAGAAGTGATAGTCAAAATAAGAATATGGAGTTGTCTCCATAGGTGGAAGTTATCTGTGTAAGATTAGAAAACTTAATGCAAGAAGGATATTCAAAGCAATGTTGTTGGAATTAGTTTCCATGGAGTTGATCTTCATTGGAATGCCCTGTAATGACCGTTGACAAGTCTTTATGACCTTGTACATATTCATTACAAGAGGGTCAGTGCATACAAGATTAAAATCTAAACAGATTTCAGTAAATGATAAGAATTTGGAATTCTTACATTCTTCGATAAGGAGTTGGGAGTGTGAATCATTGAAATTATGTTCAATTGATTTATTTCACAAAGTAAGCATCATAGAAAAACATAGAGTGCATACTTGGTGTATGGCAAAGCTATTGTTTTGAAAAACATAGTGTACTTGCTTGGAGCATGGGACAACTAGTGTTTTTAATTCAAGTATAAAGTTGATGAAACCGAAACAATGAATAATGAGTAATCAGTATGGTGATAAATAAAAGTGTCTTATTTATATTCATAGGTTTTGATACCATATTAGATTCAATTATTCTTGTGTTTCATTTTGCATGTTTTGACTTCCAGAATAAACTAGGTTATTCTTCCCGAATGACTAAGTTATTCAAACTATCCACAGTCGGTCATATGTTGGAAGTAGATATGAATCAAGACTGTCATGGGTTGGTTTGTAGAGGTCCAAGTTGGTGGACAAAGTGGTGCTACAACACTCATGAGTGCTCATAAGTTCTGAGTATTGGATTCAACCCGCGCTCATTTGAATCACTTCATGGATTTTATCACGAGTGATCATGAGACGATAATATCTTATATTCTTCAAACCTAGAGATATGAGTTGTTACTATGAGTTGGTTATACATTGATTGCACGAAAACGCATTGTTAACTCGATGTTATAAAACGCGCCTTTGTGTATGATTCAACAAGTAGTAGAACAAGACATATGAGTCGAAGTTTATCCATTCCTTTTACCTTTGGGATAAAAGCGATATATGTGGGCCCCTCGACGATTTAAAGATGATACATGTGAGTGCTTGGCCAAGCCAGGACTGATTTGATTTGTTCAATCAGTCAGTCATCATGAATCGGAAATCGGGTAACAACAAATGGACAGAGAGAATGATTGATAATCCATGTCTCAGTCCATATGATATCTAGAATGGAGGAATATATGATCCCTTATCTAATGGACAAGTCATTGACAAAGGTCAGAGTTCATCGACAAGGTCAGAGTTCGACAGAAGCTTTTGAGAGCTACGATTGCTGATCGGTTCCTGAAGTCATACGCAATAATAGTTTTAGACTTATCCAAGTGGGAGACTGTTAGATTAATGTCTAAGTCCATAACTATAATTGGTAAGACTTGACCCGACCCGGCATGGTCCATTTGGGTTGCATGGCATCATGCATTTGGATAGACTATAATGAGAGAAATAACACTTAAGGTTGGTTAATATATTATAAGTTCTAATATATTAATAAGGTTATTTAATTAGTATTGATCAAGAATTAATTTGGATTTAATTAAGTGATCAAAAGGAGACTAATTAAATATATGGGTTGATTGTGTAAATCATTCATTCTTATATATGTGGGCTTGTGATCCAAGATTCCTTATGTTGGACTAAGTCCATGGGGTGACCCATGGATACTCCATAGAGGTTAAAATCCATGGAGCATAAGGAATGGGTAAAGTTATGAGTTACATGGTGTAACCCTAATAGCCACCATATAAAAGAATCCCATGGCTCAAGAAATCGTGCACTAATGTGTGAGTGTGAGGGCTAGACGATTTCAAGGAGTGTTCAACTTTCTCTCAAGTTATTCCAAGTGTATTTGGTGTTGTGTGAACCATTTGAGGTGTCACACTTGGGGCACTAGGCACTCAAGCTTCATGAAGACATTCTACATCAAAGAGGTATGTATTCTATCTTGTTATATTTATTATTTTGTATGCTAGATTAGGATAATACCTTGGATGTTCATAATTGTATGTATAATAGAGAAAACATAGATCCAAGGTATTTAGGGTTGCATGTACACTTAGGAGTGTTAGAATGCTCATAACCCAACACGGTATGGACTGGTTAAGCCTTCACCATGCCGATATTTTGTGTCACGAAAGGGTTGTTCGCCTAAATCTTCCAAGTGGTGAAACTCTTGTCATTTATGGTGACAAACGCGGTACCAATTTACAAATCATCTCTTACGTCAAAGCCCGAAAATACCTGCGCAAAGAATATCATGCCTTCCTAGCCCACGTGGTAGACAAGAAACGAGAAGTGAAAGACATTAAAGACATTCCGGAAGTCTGCAATTTCCCCGACATTTTCCCTGAAGATCTTCCAGGAGTCCCACCAGAACGTCAGGTCGAGTTCAGGATCGATTTGATCCCCGGAGCTACCCCAGTAGCAAAATCGCCGTACCTTCTAGCACCGGCAGAAATGCAGGAATTATCCAGCCGAACGAGCTTCTAAGCAAATGAATCATCCGACCGAGCTTCTCACCTTGGGGAGCACCGGTTCTGTTCGTAAAGAAGAAGTACGGATCTTTTCACATGTGCATCGATTACCGGGAACTGAACAAACTCACGATCAAGAACCGATACCCCTTACCGCGCATAGACGATCTGTTCGACCAACTACAAGCAGCGAGCTACTTCTCAAAGATCGATTTAAGATCTGGGTATCATCAGCTGCGAGTCCTGGAAGGAGACATTCCCAAAACGGCATTCCAAACTCGCTATGGTCACTACGAGTTTGTAGTGATGCCCTTTGGATTGACAAATGCACCGGTGGTGTTCATGGACTTGATGAACCGAGTAGGTCATCCTTTCCTGGACAAATTTTTGATCGTGTTCATAGATGATATGCTCATCTATCAAGGAGCAAGGAGGAACATATCCAACACCTCCGACAGGTCTTGGAAATATTAAGGACAGAGAAGCTATACGCAAAATTCTCAAAGTGCGAATTTTGGATTCGGAAAGTAGATTTCCTAGGTCACGTGGTCAGCAAGGAGGGGATACACGTGGACCCTTCCAAAATCAAGGCAATCGAGAACTGGACAACTCCAAAGACTCCAACGGAAATCCGACAATTCTTGGGCCTTGCCGGGTATTGCCGGAGGTTCATACAAAATTTCTCGAAGATTGCTAAGCCACTTACCACCCTGACTCAGAAGGGTGTAACCTTCAGCTGGGGAGAAAAACAAGACGTTGCATTCCAAACACTAAAGCGAGCCCTATGCAGCGCACCTATATTATCTTTGCCAGAAGAAACAGAAGACTTTGTGGTCTACTGTGATGCGTCAAACCAGGGACTGGGATGTGTCCTAATGCAACGAGGGAAGGTCATCGCATACGCCTCGAGACAACTCAAGACGCACGAGGTCAACTATACCACGCATGATCTCGAACTAGGAGCAGTCGTTTTCGCTCTAAAGATCTGGAGGCACTATCTCTACGGCACGAAATGTACAATCTTCACCGATCATAAAAGCCTTCAACACATCCTCAATCAAAAGGAACTCAACATGAGACAAAGGCGGTGGGTAGAACTACTAAACGATTACGAATGCGAAATTCATTATCATCCCGGGAAAGCTAACGTAGTAGCTGATGCCCTCAGCCGAAAGGAATACTCGGGCCGCCGAGTGGAATCTTTAACTATGACGATCCATTCAAACCTGTCCACACAAATCAAGGAAGCTCAAATAGAAGCCTTGAAATCCAAAAATGTGGTGGATGAAGCCTTAAGAGGAATGGATAAGAATCTTGAAGTCAAGGATGACGGAGTTCGTTACTTCATGAATCGGATCTGGACGCCGAAGTTTGGCGGATTCAGAGATGTTGTCATGAATGAAGCCCATTAGACTCGATACTCCATACATCTTGGATCGGATAAGATGTATCTGGATCTCAAGAACCTGTATTGGTGGCCAAACATGAAAGCCAAAATCGCTACCTATTTAGGCAAATGTCTGACTTGCGCCAAAGTCAAGATAGAGTACCAAAAGCTCTCGGGATTGTTGCAACAACTGGAAATACCCCAGTGGAAGTGGGGGCGGATAACCATGGATTTTATAACCAAGTTACCCAAGACAGCAGGTGGACTTGACACCATCTGGGTGATCGTCGACAGGTTAACCAAATCCGCGCACTTCCTACCAATAAAGGAAACAGATAAGGTGGAGAAACTAACTAGAACATACATCAGGGAGATTGTACGACTGCATGGTGTACCAATATCCATTATCTCGGACCGAGATAGTAGATTCACCTCGAGGTTCTGGCAGTCACTACAAAAATCTCTAGGAACGAGGCTAGACATGAGTACCGCCTACCACCCACAGACCGACTGTCAGAGTGAGAGAAACATTCAAACCTTGGAAGATATGCTAAGAGCTTGTGTGATCGATTTTGGTAAAGCTTGGAATACCCATTTACCATTGGTTGAGTTCTCGTACAACAATAGTTATCACACTAGCATCAAGCTCCATTTGAAGCCCTGTACGGCCGTAAGTGTAGATCACCTCTGTGTTGGGCTGAAGTGGGTGACACGCAACTAGCTAGAGGTCAAGTACCCGAAAGCACTCTCACTGGCCCGGAAATCATAAGGGAAACTACCGAGAAGATTGTCCAAATCCGAGAATGACTGAAGGCTTCAAGAGACAGACAAAAGAGTTATGCGGATAAAAGACGGAAACCCTTGGAATTCTAGGTTGGGGACCGGGTACTATTGAAAGTCTCACCCTGGAAGGGTTTAATACGTTTCGGAAAGCGTGGGAAACTAAACCCAAGGTACATCAGACCATTCGAGATCCTTGCCAGGATCGACCCGGTGGCATACAAACTACGATTACCGCAGGAACTCAATAACGTACACCCTACCTTTCACGTGTCGAACCTAAAGAAATGTATGTCCGATGAGACTCACGTCATCCCTCTGAACGAAATTGAAATCAACAAGAGTCTCCACTTCGTGGAAGACCTGTAGAGATCATTGATCGGGAAATTAAGAGAACAAAACAAAGTCGCATACCCATAGTGAAGGTCCGTTGGAATGCCAAACGAGGACCTGAATACACCTGGGAACACGAGGATCAGATGAAACAAATGTACCCACATCTTTTTCCTAGTCCATAAACTCTGTCTTAGATTAAATTTCGGGACGAAATTCCCTCTAACGGAGGGATGATGTGACAACCCGATATTTCGAGTCAATGTAATGTTCAAAAAGTAAAAAATATTATAAACTATTTTGAATCAATAAAAATAGCGTCAAAAATGAAGTGTTATAAAGTCTCAATTGGGATATATAAAGTGTTAGATATCGCGTCGAGGTTTTCAGAAATATAAAGAACACTCAAATCCGAGTTATAACGAAGAAGTTATGACCAATCGAAAATCCGCGACACAACCTGTAAAACACCGTTAAGCGTAAAAAGTGAAATCTCAATAAAATACTTTTTAGCCTTAGGTATCTAAATGAATGTTGTAGGTATCATTAAACCGTGAACGTACATAAAAAGAACGTCCAAATCTGACTTCGTATGAAGAAGTTATGATTTTTCTAAGTTTCGGAGTAGCAGTAGACAGCTCAAAACTCGAAATAGAGATCGAGCGACTTTTAGCCAACACGACCTAAACGAGAATCGAAGATCTCATCAATGATAATACAACGGTAAAAAGACAGACGAAAACGGACGTCGGATGAAGAAGTTATGGATTTTTAACAGACTTTACCGGTCCCGGCCTGTTAAAAATATATTATTAAAAATAAAGTCAAAATTAGCCGATGAAGTCCAAATGAGAGTTGTAGAGTATATTCTCACCTTCGCGTGCATATAAAGAACGTCGAAAACGGAGCTCATACGCGAAAGTTGCGGATTTTACAAGTTCGGGGCACAACTTCCGAGCCTGGTCCGAAGGGAACGCCCTACGCTCCCTAAGGGAACGCCCCGTGTTCGTACTCACAAACCTGTCCCTTCGCCATCCCATCCGAGGTTCGTAAGCGATGACGTATTTCAGCTTCGGAGCGCGCTGCGTTCAGGGGAACGCCCTGCGTACCCAGCAGGAACGCTCCGCGTTCGCACCATGTCCAGCCCCTATATAAAAGGTGCTAGGGTTACGGATCTGGGTTGCAAGTTTACTACATTCCCTCCCAAATTTCGCACTTCTAACCTCTCGAGGCTATCCCGACATTCCGGTTTCATATCCAAGCCCTGAAGGAAGTTCTACGCTCCCGAGAGTCTCGAGAATTCCCGAGAATCCCGAGAGATCAGCTTTTCTAGTCGAAGTTCTGCTCGATTTTTAGTCTCAACTTCTTCAAGCCACCACTTCAACCAAGTAAGTTCATACCCCTACATTTTCACGTCTTTTTCATGTTTTAGGGGGGAAATACAAGTGAAACACGAGAAAAACTTATGTTCAAATACGCACCGTTATATATGGTTTCGAATATTTTACTCACATCCAGTTTATAAATGTTAAACAACATTAATATCAACGTTACACTTTATATGCAAAGTTGGTATTACGTCAAGTTTTTATCACCAAATGGAACACACTTTTGAAAAACTATAATATGTATAGTTTACGAAATATTCATGACAACTTTACATCAACACGATAAAAGGGAAATACTTTTATTTACAAGTAATGTGAACTTTTCATTCCGTAAATCTATTGATACTAAGTTTTGTGAGACATCCGGCTTCACCGTACTGTCAAGTACGCATTTCAAGTCTTGTATTATAAACCATAATCTCTTGTAGGGAGAGCGTGATACTTGTGTATAGATCTATACGGGATTGACAATCCCGCACCTAAACTGTTAGCTACAGTTAGACCGGCAAGTCTGGGGTGACAAAGGTCATAACACTGCAACGCCTGAAGAACGTTGTTACAGGCAGTCTGGGTCAATAGCATGGTTATAAACCTCACATGGAATATCGAAATATTTTGATTTACGAGACTCTTAAATGCATTCAGTGTTACATTATATATGTATAACTACACTTTCACCATTTTAGCATGAAGGATACTATTGCATTCCAGCCTTTGGAACCTTTTTAAACTATCACACATACATAGAAAATATTGGATTTTCTGGAAACACGTTCAGTTATTTTTACCGAAAGACATACAAATTTTAGTACAAAAACGCTTATGAACTCACCAACTTAATTGTTGACACTTTTTCAAAACTAGTTGTTTTTCTCAGGGAATCAGTAATACAGGTAACCATCAGCTTTTGGAGAAGGAACGCTAAGGCGTCTGTTATCAAAACATTTTAAATCATCATATTTGTAGTATTCTTTTGAAACATGTATTACATGCAACGATGTAACTTTTATTATATTTATGATGGTTGGGTTACTTTCTTTACAAATATTCAATTGTTATGATACGACGTGAAGTCATCCACCCCCAAATGTTTCCGCCATTCTGGTTTGGGGGTGTGACAAAAAACAACTTGTATTCTCAGGTATTCAGTAATACAGGTAACCACAAGATTTTTGAACGCAAGACGCTAAGGCGCAGATTTTTTTGAACTATTTTGACATCATATGTAATTTATTTGGAAACATGTATTTTTTTTTGCAACGATGTACCCTTTTAAATTATATTTATGATGTTTGTGTTTACTTTCTTCACTATGGTTATGATATTGAGCATGACATCCTCCGCCCCCGAACGTTTCCGTCGTTCATGTTTGGGGGTGTGACACGCAGAGTCGTCAGAAAAGCTATGCCGACCGACGGCGATCAGACCTTGAGTTTCAGGTGGGGGATTCCGTGTTGCTGAAGGTGTCGCCCTGGAAAGGGATCATCAGGTTTCGGAAGAGGGGAAAGGTGGGGCCTCGGTATATAGGCCCGTTCAGGATCACGGCCCGGGTGGGCAAAGTAGCATATCGCTTGAATCTGCCAGAGGAGCTTAGCCAGATTCACAACACGTTCCATGTGTCGCAACTTCGGAAGTTTGTCAAAGACGAGGCTGCGGTTGTCTCATTAGGTGATATCCAGGTTGATGAGAGATTGAACTACATCGAGAAGCCCGTTGCCATCTTGGATAAGAATACGAAGGCTCTTTGGAATAAGGAAGTAAGACTGGTGAAAGTGCAATGGCAACATCAGAAGGGCTCTGAATGGACTTGGAAACCGGAAGAGGAGATGCGAGATCATTACCCCAATTTGTTTGAGTCAGCAGACTTCGAGGATGAAGTCTAGTTCAAGTGGGGTAGACTTGTAACACCTGGTTTGAATTGGAAAGGATTTGAGCATGGAATCGACGAGTTGGGAGCTCAACTCGTCGAGTAGGGTCGTATTTCAGGGGCAGGAATCGGAAGTAACTCGGCGAGTCAGAAGGGTGACTCGACGATTCAGGGTTGTTTAATGAAAAACCCTAATTTTGGGGTTTGACCCTATATAAGCCTCATTAAACGCTCTTGTAGCCTCCCTTAGCATCACAAGAGATTGTGTACGGCCGCAAACCCCCTGGTGTGTGAAGTATGTGCATTGAGAGCTTGACTTTGGGAATTTGGGAAGGAATCCAAGCTTGGAGAAGAAGAATCAAGGGGAAAACACTGGATCTATCATCTAGTTCGTCTTGGGCATCAAATTGAGGTATGAATCTGTTACTTTAAGCCTATATTTTAATTGGGAGTTCATGACCCAACTTTGAGGAAATGGAAGCAAGCCTATATCTGGACATATCACAAGGGTATGGTTCCAGATCTAAACCTGACTAGGTCCCAAATATCATAAAGTTGCATGCTTTATAAGCTTATTCCCTCCCCATGAATGAAAACCTTGTTGGAGGATTAGTTTTGGTGTTTACGGTTATGAAAGGCCCTACATGCACGTAAAGTTTGTAACTTTACGTGAAATCTATAATAGGAGATGATGGATCTAAAGTTTGGGACCTTAAGTCCCACTGGAAAGGACCGTAATCATGATGAACTTTGGGGGACTCGACGAGTCGTGCAAGTGAGTCGGCGAGTCGAGAGGGTTTCTCGTTTACGGCCAAGGGTGTACGGCCAAGAGTGTTCGGCCAGGGGTTTACGGTCAAAGGTGTACGGTTGGTGGTTTACGGCCGTAAACACGAAGGAACTCGACGAGTCCCTCGGGTGACTCGGCGAGTCGATGAGTTAAGCAGGGAACACGACGACTGAATGATTGTACTCGACGAGTCAAGGTCAATATGGACTATTGACCTTGACTATAGACTTTGAGTTTGACCAGGGTTGGCCCTGGGGGTATTTATGGGATTATGCTGAGTTAATTAATCATTGATTATAGGCAGTTGGGAAGAGCAGCATAGGGCATACCTGAATTCAGTTGCCGATTCAACTTTGTGAGGTGAGTCTTCTCACCATACCAATAGGTCTAAGGCACCAAGGCCGGCCCATTTTGCGATAGTTGGTTTACTTGTTATGTAGTGGTGTGATATGTATTTGTGCATGATATGTGGTAGAGATAGCCTTTGTGGCTAACGGTAGAGATAGCCGTATGGCTAACGGTAGAGACGGCCTTATGGCCAATGGTAGAGACAGCCTTTATGGCTGATGGTAGAGATAGCCTTTGTGGCTAACGGTAGAGATAGCTTCATGGCTAATTGACATGTGATATGTGGTAGAGGTAGCTTTATAGCTAATATGATATGTGGTTTGTGTGGGGTATGCTCTGGGGGACTCACTAAGCTTTCAACTTACCGTTTGTGGATTTGTTTCAAGTACATCGAGTCCAAAGGTAAAGGCAAGGTGTGATGATGCGGCGTGCACTCTATCTTTCTTTTCCAATCTGGTTTGGGGGACACTCTGATGTTTTGAAAATAATAATGTTGTAATGTTGATGGTTTTGAAAACGATTATTGGAATCTTTATGTTTTATGAAAATGGTTGACTAATTAAAAATGAAAAATTTCTTTGTAAAATTTGGGTCGTTACAGAAACTTTCGCACGAGTAGCAAGTCTGGAGTGAGTTTGCATCTTTCTGGCATATGCAGCACACAAGAACTTTGAAGTGTATCAAATGGACGTTAAGTGTGCCTTTTTGAACATGGAATTACAAGAAATAGTGTATGTGGAACAACCACCTGGATTCATAAACGAAAAATATCCAAACCACTGTTACATTCTTGACAAAGCAGTCTATGGTCTGAAGAAAGCTCCATGAGCCTGGTATGAAACTCTAACTAGATTTCTAAAACAGTCTAAATTTAAACAAGGCTCGGTCGACCCAACCTTATTTCGCAAGAAAGATGGTGACCATTTGATGATCGTCCAAATCTATGTTGATGACATCATTTTCGGATCTACTAATCCTAGATTAACTATTGAGTTCCGAAAGATGATGGAAACTAAGTTTGAGATGAGCTCAATGGGTCCGATTAACTTTTTCCTTGGTTTGAATATAAGACAGAGTCAGGAAGGAATCTTTATCAACCAGGAGGCTTATACGAAGACCTTACTTGTAAAGTTTGGAATGGTGGGAGATTCAAAGGTGAAGGTTCCAATGGCATTCGGAACAAAGCTAATACCGTCTTTAGACAAACCAGCTGCTGATATGACACTCTATCGCCAAATTATAGGGTCATTAATGTATCTAACTGCTAATCGTCCAGTCATTATGTTCTCTGTTTGCTACTGTGCTAGGTGTCAAGCAAATCCTCGCGAACCCCACATGATCGTTGTGAAGAACATCTTTAGATATCTAAAACGAACAACCTCGCTCGGAATTTGGTATCCATCTAGTTCAGGGTTCTTTGTGCAAGCATTCTCTGATGCTGATCTCGGAGGTTGCGGTCTTGATCGCAAAAGTACAACTGGAGGATGTCAATTTCTTGACGGCAAACTCGTCAGTTGGCAATCAAAGAAACAGACTTGCGTCTCCCTATCGACTGTCGAAGATGAATATATTGCAGGTGCATCCTGTGCCTCGCAGGTGATATGGATTCGAAGTCAGTTAAGGGACTATGGCATAAACATGAAAAGAATACCCTTATAATGCGATTCCAAAAGCGCCATTTGCATCTGTCACAACCCAGTGCAGCACTCCAAGACCAAACACATCGCACTAAGGTATCACTATATTAAAGATCACGTGGAAGATGGAAATGCTGAGATTCATTTTGTTAGATTCGTTGATCAACTGCCTGACATCTTTACTAAATCCTTACCAGAACAAACCTTTAATCGCATTCTTCAAGGCTTAGGAATGATTGAAGATGAATCAGTTCTGAAACCACCTTCGCTCTAAGAAAGTATTGATTGAACTGTGAATGGGTGCAAACGCTCGTAGTAATTCGCAGTCAACTGTTCAACTGCGAATGAGTGCAAAAGATCGTAGTGATTCGTAGTCTACTATTCATCCGCAAACATTCGTAGTGATTCGTAGTCTATTGTTCATCCGCGAAAGCTCGCAGTGATTCATAGTTTAGTGTTCATCCGCGAACACTCGTAGTGGCTCGCAGTCCACTGTTCATTCGAAGGTTCGGAGGTTCTTGTATATTTTTGTATATTTCATGTGTTTCCACTTATTTAATTTTTCTTTTTTTATTTCTTTTTCATAAAATTCAAAAATCAAAATATTTTATTTCTTTCTGTTTTTATTTATTTTTCAGAAAATTCAAAAAAAAGAAACAAAACAAAATATTTTATTTCTTTCTATTTTTATTCCTTTTCAGAAAATTCAAAAATCAAAAATATTTTATTTTTTTCTGATTTTTATTTCTTTTTTAGAAAACTCAAAAATCCAAAAATATTTTCTATTTTTATTATAACATCAAAAATAATAGATAATTGAGCAGGACTGTCAAAACATATCATGATACTCTCAATTACGAAATATGAGGCAGGTATTGAATTTCTAATCCTTACACTAGTTAAGTGTCCCTAAAAGCATGTTGCTGGATGTAGTCTGAAGCATCTGAGACTATGTTTGAAGGCTTAATGAATTGATAAGACCAATCATTTCTTCCTAATCAGGCTGATATTCACATAAGTCATCGAGCTACCTTACTCTTCTCACATTGAGTTAAGAGTTGACTGCTTGGTCACTTTCGTATAGCAGAGGTACATTTCTCTTTGGAATCATCTCCAATATTTCTCCATCACATTCGTTTCCACACTTGTAACCATTGAGACTCTCAGAAATTACCACTGAGGTTTACGGTTGCACAATTTCTGTGTTTATGATCTTAAATTCGTTATCACCACGAATTGATTGAAACCCAAAATTCGACACATATTTACGAATTGACGGTGAACAATTTCAATGTTCTAGATTAATCACCATGGAATTGACGAAACTCCACTTCTGTGGTTCGTACCTTGAAATCGCTTTTTATTTTTGCGAGATCTTAATGAAATGTTCTAGACCTAAGACGTTTCTACCCATAAGATCCAGTTTTTATTTTTCTTGAGATTTCTAAATTATCCAACCACTCAAAATTTTTCCAAAGCATACTTGTTCTTATGGCTACACTGGTCAGACAAGTACTTCATACGAACGTT
This sequence comes from Lactuca virosa, assembly GCF_052849685.1. NCBI lineage: Eukaryota > Viridiplantae > Streptophyta > Magnoliopsida > Asterales > Asteraceae > Lactuca > Lactuca virosa. The sequence continues at coordinate 218,885,031 of NC_136430.1, read as the reverse complement.
CGGACTTACATTGAGTTTCGGACTTAGTTTAAGAGGAAGCCACCCCTTTTGCCTTATTAAAAGAAGCCTTTCACTTTTCTCCACAAACAGATGATCGTAATTCATCGGGACACCACAAAAGCACTTCAATGTCTCTCTTGAATGCGAAAAAAGATATCGTTGCCCGAGATCCATCTGCTTTGTGTCTTTAATGACATCACTAGAATCCTTTAGAGAACTTGTTTTATTTATTTATCTTTGGCACACTCTTGCATGAAGATCCATGTGATTTTCAAAAAACTGGTTCGTTGTCCTAATAGTTACTTTCGGGTTCGGAGTACAGTATATGGTTATCAATTGCGAAAGTGAGCAACTGCGAAAGTTAGCAACTAAAACGTCGATATTTAATGGATAAAGTTGCGATCATGGCGTGTGCAAATTTCAAACTGACGCTGACATCACGCCGCCTGACACACGCCTGTCATACGCCAGCTTGTCACACTTTTCAATGCTACTTTATCGGGATTTCAAAGCACCAAACGTCAGTTTTTATCTCTCTAATCGTACCCTATAAAAAGATTTTGACACTTCATTATTCTTTACCACTATCAAAAGCACTCGAAATTCTCCCGTAAATTTCTCTCTCTATTGTTCATCTTCTTCTTCACCAAGCAACAATGGCAGCCTCATCTAAAACCCCATCAATCGCTGAACAAATGGCACAATCAACATTTCTCAACATCAAGGCTAACCAGAATCTCATCCTGGACATTGAACCATCCAAGTACGACGCCTTTCTCCAACCACTCATTGAATGCCTGCGCTATTCTCCATTGGTTATCACTCTGACAAAGACTGAGAACGTACGCTTGGTTCAGCTGTCCAAGGCGTATTCGACTGCTAGCTACCAATCGGGGGAAGAGAATATTACCTTTGAAATCAATAACGAAAAAACTCGCATCACTAAGTCCATGTTATGTAGCCTGCTAGGGCTTCCTCAAGACCGTAACTTAGTTGATCCAGAATCCATTTCCCACTCTGAAATTCTGGAGATGTTCTACAATATGGGATATCGTGAATACCTTGCCGATGTCTCCAAATTCAAGAAGCCTAACCTACCGCCAGTGTGGAATGGGTTGTTTACCCTTATTTTCAAAAGCTTTTCTGAAAGGGTAACAGGATCCGACTGTGCCAGTAAGATGTTCATGACAATCATGTATGGTGTTTACTCCGAAGTTAATCTCGACTACGGGACAGTGCTTTGGGATCAACTTGTCCAGAGTACACTTTCTTCAACACGACACAATGAGATATCATGTGCACGTTTTTGGACAATCGTTGTTCAGAGGGCTATCGATCGTCTCCACATTCCGCTGATAGAGGGTTCGAGTATGGCTAACAGTCAAGTTTTGCACACCAAAAACATTAATTTTTCAGATACTTCATTATTTACCTTCATCGGATTTATCCCAGAGACGATGCTTCGTAACGTCCCAGCTGCGAGTGATATTATTCAAGCCTATCGTAGTGTACCGGCTTCTGGTCCTCGTCCAATGAACTCTGTAATGCGAATGGTTCTAGAGGAGGCTAATAAGCCTAAGAAAGGGGTAAACGAAAACCGAAGGTTGGTCCCTCCGAACCTACCCAGACCCCAAAGAATAAAGTGAAGTGAGTTGCTCGCAGACCACAAACTCCTTCACCAAGCGATGCGGAGGATTCGCAGTCCAACATCGTCTCGGACATTCACAGTCCAGAGAAAGTCCAGCATGAACATGATGATACTGCAGCGTCTTCGCAACCTATCATCTCACAGCCCACTCCTATTCAAGCCAATCATGTGGTAACCTTCAATATGCCAACTTCAGTTCCTAGTTCCGATGATTTCTTTCAATATTTTTTTTCCACCATCAACCACTACTATGACAAAACCAATCTCAATCGCTCCCTTCCCAAATGTTTCTACGAGTGTTTTGCAACCTCAAGCTTCAATTCCGTCATCTACTCCACTGTTCACGGACTCCACAGCAACCACAACATCAAACACAAGTACGCCACCAGTCACTACCAACGTATCTGATACGGGGGTACGGGCTTCTGGTATTTCCATTGGCACAGAGTCTACTCCCATCTCACCACTGTGTCAAGATGATCCAGATACCATATTTGGTGATGATCGGGACACATTTGAGGGTTTTCATTTTAGTCCTTTCAAAATCCAACCAGAAAGTGATGAAGATGATGCTCCCACGTCAGCAAAGCAGTTCAAGGAACTGAATTCGAAGCTGGATTCTTTAATCGAGTCTTCCAAGGATTCTTCTACTACTGAATATTCTCAGCCCTCTATCAAAGCCTTACTGTAAACACTTACGATGGAACATACTTCCAACCTTGCTCTCACCAATAAAGTTGTTGCTGATTCTGCATAGACTTCCAAGGATACGACCGAAAAAGTCGCGAAACCAATTTCTGATGCTCAAGCCTTTATGGGTACTTTCCAGACATCCTTTGAGTCAAACATTGCAAAAGAGAATCAGGTGATTTCCAATCTTGTAACTTCTCTTCACACTAAAAAGGAAGCTCTTGAGAAGGTTCGCACAGCCATACAATCAGATAATGCAGAGTTTCACACTTCCATCTCTTCAAAAATCGACAAACTTCAGGTTGATCAGGCTCATGAAAACAAGATCATGGATGAGATTTCTGTGAATACTGAGCGTGTGAAGGTTCTTTCAGTGAAGTTAACAAATGCCAACAACCAGATTGCTGATCTCAAGTCAGAGAATGTTGTCATTCGCAGCTGTGTTGCTGATGCGAATGCTGAGTTGCACAATTAGATAGAAACTCGCAACTCTCTCCTTACTATTTTCGTTCGTCAATATCTCGCAGAGAAATTACAACCTATCTTTTCTATGATAGATAGGATTTAGGGTGTTTCGGAATCTTCCATTCTAAAACAAGGGGGAGAAGCAACGAAAGAGGCAAAGACAGTGACAACTGAAGAAGTCAATAAATTAGCTAGTGGTGATGATCACCAACAACAAAAGCCTGAAATAAACGAATCTAAGGTTAATGCAGCTTCGATTTCGAGAGGCAAAGAGAAAATTATCGATGACAGTGAAGAGGAAGAACTTGATGAAAATGAATTGAAACGAAGGAAGGTTCGTGAAGCTGAAATCGATGAAAATAATCGTATAGTCAGAGAAGCAGAAGAGAAAGCAAGGCTTGCTCGTGAAGCAGAGGAAACTTTGAAAGCTCAAAAACTATCTTTCCTCTGTTAACACTTGAGCGAATTCTGAAAGAAGTCGTCGAAAATCTGAATGATTACTGGCTAGAGCCTGGTGGGTCATTCGACTTGGAGAATTCCTTGTACCCACAGCTTGATATACCTATTACTCCGAAGGCTTTTCTCTTTCGCAACTTTGACCTAATTGTGAATGCTTCTCCGGCTGAAAAAGGTGTTCATCAGGCTCTATGTTCGTTTTATTTAAAGCACATGAGGCCACAATACGAAACGTGGAGCTCAAAGAAGATCATAGTTGTTAACGTGCATGAGCCAATTGAAACCGAGAGCTTCATCAATGCTCGTTTCAAGGTTTCTCATGGGGCTGTGAGTTCAACTCATTAATTTACTCTCGCATATATGCCCTGCCTCAACCCATTCGATTAAATTTCTCTGTTACTTCTATTGATGAAGGATCCACAGATGTTCGAGCCTATCATTGCACATCTAAAACGAATGTTGGTATGTTACATCCAATAGATTGTGAAGATGGATGTGGAGATTGCCACTGTTCTACACAAGAAACCCACTGTTCTCCCCAAAGCCTCCGAAGGATCTTGATACGATGAAATTGGAAAGGATACGAAAGAAGGATTGGAGTGTCACATTTCAGATAAGAGAGAAACCATATGCGAACTTTCACATACCCTTCTTCTATTTGCCAGACAAGCATCTATACTCCTCTTCCTGTCTCGAATACATCGTGGATTTCCTAAGTTAGAATAAAGTGAACAGTGTTGCGGACAACAAGTGTTATTCGGACATGATCAATTGGTATGTCCTGGTTCGCAAGTCTTTGCTGGGAATAATGCCAAAGTTGTTCAAAGTACAAAAGCGACAACAACAATGAACAATCTTCCTTCCTTATTGACACAAAGGGGGAGATTGTTGGGATTATTTTATGTTGTGTCAACAATAGTATTGTTTTGTTTTATTCATCTTTTGTAACAGGTTGGGCCTATCCACCCAATATTAGTGTGCTAGGGTTAGATTATATATAGTGCATGCATGCACCGTGTATTAGTAATGATCTTGTGACCCTACTCTGCCTTTACAGTAGCAGTTCTTAATCGAGCTCTTCTAAGGCAGTACTTTTAATCATTCGGCACAACTTTGTTCTCCTTTCTTGCTGTTTGATTTCTCTACCTGTTTGAATCTATTGATCTTACAAGTTTTATTCTCATCAAATCCAGAATCATGTAAGTATAGTCCATCCAAATTAATATCATAATTCTAACTTTCCACAATCAACCAATCTTTTGGTATAATTGTAGAATGTTCTTGACAGTTGTTTAACAACTTTAGTCACATAAAGTCCTAGTCCTTTTTCTTACAATGCTCTAAGCATTTGAAAAATTAAAATAAGTGAATATTATAGCATATATAATCAATCCTATATCCGAAGCATATGGGACTCGATTCGTTATGTCTCACATAAATATTTCATATTTGTTCAATCTATTGCTATAATATTTCTATATATCGTATTTCTTATGTTGAACCATTTCAACATGCTATTCATATATATATATATATATATATATATATATATATATATATATATATATATATATATATATATATATATATTACTAAGTTCTATTAAACTATACAATCTAAACCTTTAGATTGGAAAAGAAATATGAGTGCCCTCTCACTGAAGCGAAACAATTCCCAAACTTTGTAATCTGCAAATTGAAAACTTTGTTCCCTATGAATAGTATTGTGAACATGCAATACTAGCATAACATTTATTCTGCCACTCGCTTTGACATGTACCTAGAAATCAACTGGACTTTTAGAAATCAATACTCTTGACTTTCTTATTGATGTACAGATTCCTGTTACGCGATGCTTCACTAAGTCTCCAACTAGACTTCTTAAGCTTATACACATTAATTGGATAGCATATGCACATGTGTTCGAAACCTTCAATACATATAGATATATCTCTTAAAAGTTCAAACAGTTTCTTGCCATTCCTTACATTTTGAAATACAAAGAGGGATGTCGTAATCATATTGTGAATTTGAGAACATAATTAACACGACCAACATCCATATTGATCTTTATCAGATCTTATAATCTAATTGCGAAAGTATTTCCTCAGAATCATTCTCATGAATTAGAGCGAAACCTTTGCCACCTAGATTTTATGGTGCATATGTTCCCATCCATGCTAATCTATCATTTCCAACCTACAACCATGCAACAAGGTTTAGGACAAAAATAAATTCAAATTTAGCATTCCTTCATGGGCTGAACTTTGTTATTTCTAAATTTCTTGCCCTCTAGTAGCACAAGAGCCTATCGGTGCTTCCACGTTGTATAGCATCTCATCCATATTGATCAATGTACTTTCACTGATCAATGAGCTTTTGCTTTTTCAGTTACATGAAAACATAGAACTCATAAGCATTTCCAACTCAACTTGAAGTGCACATAAATAAGAACGTGTCAACCAAAAATGATAGGTTATCATCCTCAGGTCGCGTGTTAGTAATAACTAAAAGGTTTATTGTCGATTGACTCTTGAAACTCTCAAGATCAATACGAATCCTACTGACTTCTTGACATATGAGTTTTCTCTGAAGGAACATTCCTTTTCAAGCTAAAAAAAATATACAAAAGGTCATGTGGATTCTCGACAAGAAAACACTTCATAGAATAGGTCTCAATTTATCTTTTGTTTCTCGATTAATGAAAACATCACAACTCCAATTCCATATGTCGTAGAGTAAGAAAACATTTTACTCCATATATTTGTAGGTGGTTTCAACCTTTTTAGTTTGGAAAAAGTTTCATGATATAATTCATAGTTAATAGAGTATGGATTTACAACTTATTTTAGAATGAAGTATGACTCATCTCTTGATCGGACTATTTCCATCAATATCTGATTCCTTTTCTTAGTCACACAATTGCACTAAGATATTATTCGAGAATCAATTGTGATATAAATCCACATTTCCAACCTACAACCATGCAACAAGGTTTAGGACAAAAATAAATTCAAATTTAGCATTCCTTCATGGGCTGAACTTTGTTATTTCTAAATTTCTTGCCCTCTAGTAGCACAAGAGCCTATCGGTGCTTCCACGTTGTATAGCATCTCATCCATATTGATCAATGTACTTTCACTGATCAATGAGCTTTTGCTTTTTCAGTTACATGAAAACATAGAACTCATAAGCATTTCCAACTCAACTTGAAGTGCACATAAATAAGAACGTGTCAAGCAAAAATGATAGGTTATCATCCTCAGGTCGCGTGTTAGTGATAACTAAAAGGTTTATTGTCGATTGACTCTTGAAACTCTCAAGATCAATACGAATCCTACTGACTTCTTCACATATGAGTTTTCTCTTAAGGAACATTCCTTTTCAAGCTAAAACAAATATATAAAAGGTCGTGTGGATTCTCGACAAGAAAACACTTCATAGAATAGGTCTCAATTTATCTTTTGTTTCTCGATTAATGAAAACATCACAACTCCAATTCCATATGTCCTAGAGTAAGAAAACATTTTACTCCACATATTTGTAGGTGTTTTCAACCTTTTTAGTTTGGAAAAAGTTTCATGATATAATTCATAGTTAATAGAGTATGGCTTTACAACTTATTTTAGAATGAAGTATGACTCATCTCTTGATCGGACTATTTCCATCAATATCTGATTCCTTTTCTTAGTCATACAATTGCACTAAGATATTATTCGAGAATCAATTGTGATATAAATCCACATTTACTAAGATGATCATAAAACATGGTACTAAATTAATCTCTTTTCCTTTCAGATTAGAGAAACTTTTATCTTTCTGCCTAATAGATTCTTCTTATTCGTTCAACTACTTTTTCAAAGTATCAGAATTATGCTTAATCTTATAAACACAATCATATTTACCGAAACATCTGAAAATCATGACGAATAGAGTTATCGTCCTTTGTGGTGGATCTGAATAGTCCATATCTACATGTACTAGATCCATTAGTCCTTCACTTGACTCACATAGCCATGTGATCAATGAATTAGTCATAATTTTCCAATGACCAAGATTCGCGTGCGTCACACAATTCTTTTCACTTGGTTAATGACAATACCACAACCGATATCATAAGAATCAAATCCACAATTAATCTTTGAAACGCAACCAACACTTTCATAAATATCAATGCAAGGACAAATAAGGCATCCAGATAAAGCATAATTTCACTTTTATTGAAAATAAACGAAAATTTAGAACTTGTCCGCATAAAATGAAAAACTATGTTTCTAGACATCTCCTAATATTCATAGAAATCTATTAAATTGTCCTAACTCCTTAAAAGTAACTCCAATTTTTTATTCTCGAACCATATGGAAAAAGTCCATCTCTCACGATCTGATTTAGCTCACTTTGCTTAAGCTTCCTTCTTTCTCTTAGATCCTTCAATATCATTAAAATGTGACTATCACATCACGTATTAAGTGTCTATGAATAGCAACCTGTAAGAAAAATGGAGTTAGATAATGGATGTACCTGAAGTAAAATCATTCGAATTGACTTTACCATCTTTGAGTTCTTGCAAGTACTTTGGGCAGTTTCGCAAACAATGCCCCTTCAACTGGTAGTAGAAACAAATGGACAACCCCTTTCCATTGGGAAGAGAAATCTTTTATGGATCACCATTTTCACCATTCTCAATGTCCACGGAAACCTTGTAAATAGACCCAATAAGCATCTCTACTTTAAGAATTTCTACTTCAGCAATAGTCAACATTTGGGTCAGATCAATTAGGGTCACGTCGATATTTCTCAAATAAAAGTTCTTAGTGAACTGATCATATGAATTTGGAAGCGAGTGAAAAACCAAATCAATGGCTTGTTTTCCTTGGGAAAACGACACCCAATCTTTCCAACTTGTCAATGTACAATTTCATTTTCAGAACATGCGCACATACAAAGTTTCCCTCTTGATGTTTACATGCCAACAGGGATTGAGTAGCCTTATATCTTTCAACTTGAGGAAAACATGACATTGGGAGAGTCACATGAGGAGGAGGTGGAAGAGTTGAAGAAGCATGATGTCCTGTTCCACCAATTCCCGATGAAGGGAAAACATTTTCACCTTGATGATAATGTGGAAGATCATCTTTAGAAGGAAGAGGAAAACCATTTCCAAAAGAATGAGGAAGACCATTTCTATCTTCATAAGACATCTAGAATTATGAGAATAGAGAATTCAAGTTAGTTGATTTTAATCTGTAATTATTAACCCATAAATTTAAATTAAGGCTAGGTTCCATATTTTTTATTCGAACTTTGACGAGGGATGCCGTAGTCAAATTCAAATCTATTTTAGGTAGATAAGACTTTTACCAATTTAAATCTTATGAAACTCCGAGATCTTTTTAGATTCATTGAATCTTATCAGTGGCATGTTTAATCTCAGATTATGCTCTCACTTTTGTGACTGGGATGCCGAGGATCACAAACGAGATGTGAATAACCATGAATCTTATCAGTGTCATGTTTAATCTCAGATTACTCATTGAATCTTATCAGTGTCATGTTTAATCTCAGATTATGCTCTCACTTTTGCGACTGGGATGCGAGTTTTTTTATCATCGCAAATTGATGTTCTAGTTAACCACACACGCTCCATCAACAATGATCATATCTCTTTATAGTCTCCATAAGTGAGTCTGTTAACCACACATGCTCCACTAACGACATGTAAAGAATGATGCGCATGTTCATGGATTAGCATATTTTTCACATTTTCCTAAAGTAACTAGAGTGGGATTTTTAAACAAGGTTCTAGTACTTTATATCATTATACTTTTAATGAGGTTGATGTCCGGGTTTTTGACACTGTAGCACAACGAAGTTTGACAACTTTACACATGTAGTCACTGAAGTTTTTTTGTGCACAATTCGTCATTAAAGTTAAGAATGACCGTCTAATTAAGGGATCGAACCAAATTTTATCCGGTTTGCAGGTTACATTATAATCTAGGTGGCTTTTTTTTAATTTTTTCAAAATTAAAATCCAAATCTAAATGGCTTTTTTTTCTTTTTTTCCTTAACTCACAATCGTAATATATAAAGAAAACACTGCGTTGGACCTTCTTCCCTAAAATCCGTTCGTTTATTCTCCACCTCCTGCAGCACCTCACCTCTGACGAAACCAACTCCGGTGACGCCTCATCTCCGACGATACCACCTCCCTGCAACGCCTCACCTCCGACGCTCTCCACCACTACTCGGTACAGAAAAATGTCAAGTTCGAATCTAAAATCAACGCTTTTCCCTTTACCTTAGTATGTGAAATTGAAATTGATGCCCACCCACTCATCATCTTCTTCCCCATCCCTTCCCCCCGTTGACCCAAATCTCAGAACAAGCCTCTTCTTCAAGACAAAGAAAAATCAAAGAAAGATGGCAAATCGTTTATGATTTAGAGGCCACGATTAGAAAGAAGAAAAGAGATAGGGAGTTCATGTCGACTAGGTCGCAATGGGAAGAAGAAAGAAAAGAAAGGTCGATGGTTTCAGGGAGTTGGCAGCTCCTAACCCCCAATCTCCCTCTATTGTCGCCTCCTGATCAATCTTATCGTACCTAAAACTAAATTGAAAGTTTGATTTTACAGGTTTCATCTTTTTTTCTTTAATGTTTGCATCTTACTGGAAGACCTTTGAATGTTGCTGAAGAACAAACAAGGTGGGGTTTAAATTGTTCATCCAACACTGATGATTTATCTTCACATGTATTGTTAGCTTTGTCTTCTTGAGAAAAGGACTTGAACATTCAATAAAAGAAGAAAACTAATGAAAGTAATTGGAATTCAAATCCAGGGAAAGAACTAACCAAATGAAGGAAAAAAGCCGATTAGTGTGTGAGGGGTGATGAACTCACGAAATTAGTGGTGATGGTATATCTCAAATATGATGAAATCAGTGGTGATGGTGTATTTTCTTGCAGATGTGACATTCAGTTGACGGAAATAATTATCGATGGTGCATCTCTAAGGTGATGAAATCATAAAATTTGGTGTTCTTCCATCTGATAATTAGAGAGTTAATGGCCATCTATGTCAGATGGCTTCCAAGCTAAGCTCGTCCTCAATTGCATTGTTGAAGTGGGGTGCAATTACTTGGAGTTTCCAGCTGAGTCGGAGTTCATGGAGAGTATGGAAACCGTTTATCATGAGAAGGCGGCAGAGAAAAATAGTTTAGTGATCTCCACTTGTGGTTTGATTTGATTTCGGCATAAACATGATTGATGTTTAACTCCAAAAACTAGGTGAAGGCCTTCGCCAGCGATTCCCATTTGGGTGAAACCAAACTCTTGAATCAGATGAACTAAAGCGAAATGTCCAGGTCTTGAGTTAGTGTGAGTGTGTTGACTGATATAAAAGAAATCTAATTTAAAATGTCACATCATAAATATAACCGGTTCTACCTGTATCAGGACTTATAATGATGCAATCGATAGGTAAAAGTGAACTTTAATGGTCTATTGAGCAAATAAAATACTTGAGTGACTAAATGTGTAAATTCGCTAAACTTGGTTGTGCTACAGTATCTAAAACCCTTTATGTCCTATCAAATCCGTTCGGCTAACGACCCTCCACCATACAAGAGAGCAGTGGGTGAGACTGGACACCTAATGACGGTCAGTTTATATGTTGTTTCCTTATACTCCCTTAGAGTATGGCTTCGTGAATGAGGCCTACTATTGATTTGAATGACTTTTCTTATACATATAGTAGTTAATCTTATAATAAATATATAAGGGTGTATTTTAAAACATTTCAAAATACAAGGTTAAAACTTTTAACTATCTAAATTAAACTTTTAATTAATTAAATTTAAACTAATTATTATTTTATCTTTCTCTTTTGATTAACTTTTAGTAAAATTAATTTAAATCATTTAATGATTAAATAATTATTTTCTATTAAAAAATTAATTAAATAATTCAAATTTAATCCTAATCAAAAACCCTATCTAATTTTCGAAAATTAGGGTTTGGGTTGTCTAATTTTAATTATTCTATTTTAAGGCTTTTAAAACAATAATTAAGAAAACTAGAAAGCCCTAAGGAACCCTATCCATTTTTGAAATTTAAGGGGTGGAAGCTAGGGTTTCAAGAACCCTTGCCATTTGCAAAAAATTCAAGTCAGTTAGGGTTTAGTTTCTATAAACCCTAATTTTAATCTATTCACTATTATGCACAATCAATAGAAAAAAATCCAGTCTCTGATACCACTGATGAGTTTTATAGGTTATATTAAAAATCATGTGGCATAAAACTTAACCCTTAAGTTCACATGTAACCTATTTGAATCGAAGTTTTCTCTATTGATAACTATAGTCTACGAACATCAAAGAACCCTATGAAAACTTTCTTATTATTGAAATTCACAAAGGGATTAGGGTTTACATACCATTTGATTATTGTTGTAAATAATCAATAAAATCCTTCTTGAACAAGCTCTAGAAAAAACCCTAGAAACACTAGAATGAATAGGAGACAGAGGTTGGAGAAGGAAATTACGTTCCTAATACTCTAAGGAATGTCATGAACGTAAATTAATAGTCATGGGGTCCTATTTATAGTTTAGCTAACTTGTAAGTAAAGCAGAATCAGAATTGATTCAGTAACAGATTTAATCCTAATTCAAATCCTTTCCTCTTATGAAACCGGTAGGCTTCTGGAAACCCTACAAAGTCTCACAATGTTGTTTACCCCTTGGATTCTTCTAGAATTGCTTCTTTGTTTCAACTATTGAACATTTATAATTCAGCCCTTGCACCTTTAATTAATTCCAATTAATCCTAAATTATTTCCAGATTAATTCTGATTAATAATTAATTAAGTTTAATTGATTTCTTATTAATTTATTAGTCACATAAATTAACAAATCAATTATTTAACTATTGATATCATATTAATTTATTAATCACATTACAAATTAACATATCAATAATCTATTTCCAATTAATATATTAATCAGATAATATATATTAACAAAACATCTCTCTTTATCTCTCTCTCTCTCTCTCTCTCTCTCTCTCTCTCCTAATATCAATTCTAGCTATTTCTGGTTATGAAGGAAAACCAAAAGGACCTCGCTTCTATTTCAAGGATATACCAATTTAGTTATGAGCTAGGATACCTAAATCCAACAAAAAGTATCATGGAAAGCTTATGTAGTCATTGCTCTTTAGACTAATGCCTTTAACCACTAAGGGTTGAAGTTAAGCTCCTTTGCTTAAGCATAAATTTTTCCTTTAGGTTTTTAGTTTTGAAAAAGAAGAGAAATGTTAAGTGAATAAAATCCTACAAAGTCTGAAGATTTGAAGATTGAAGATATTGAAGAATGAAGCGAAACTGCCAAAAGTAAATGAGTATTTTATTTTATTATAATATATCTTTTTATGTTATTTTTCCATATGTATGCTTGGGGTCATAAAAAGTTACCTTGAGGTTAAGAAAGATTTATGAGGATATTTTCGAAGGGATGCATAAAATGAATGTCGTTCAAAATAAGTTGGAAGTGGTTATGAAGATTGTGAGTATTTTGGATTAGGAAGTACTTAGGAATATTTGACACAAATACATGCATTGCGGTTTCGGTGTAATAGATGAGCTCAAAATTGATTATCTTGTGTAATGTTGGTGGCTAAGATTTTCATGTGATGGTATAATAAAAATAAAGTCAGTTTTGCTTGGGGCAAGCAAAAGTCAAGTGTGGGGTATTTTGATATTGCCATATTTATTTATATATTTTACGCATTATCTTAATATTTTTAGCTACAATTGTGCTTATTTTAGGACAAAAGGTGCTTAATATGTTTAAAATTTGTCTTGTAGCAGAAAAAACATGATGGGGAATGAAAGGGAGAAAAATGTGTAGCTAGAAGCAGGAAACTTGGATCAAGTCAACAAAAGTCAAAGTTCCATTGATTTTGAGGCCCATGGTGTGGATATTTATTTGCCACACCATGGAGAAGAGATGATTTACGAGCAAGAAATTGCTTTGGAGAATATGCGTTTTTTGATGATCGCCACGCCATGTAGCCTATTTGCCACGACATGGGAAGCGAATTTCAGAAACAATAAATATGTTGATTCTCCCTTCAACCCTAACTTATGCTGGAAGCTTTTTGCTGACTTTTGAAGACCAAAGACATCCCTTGGAGGCTTTGGTGTCCAGAAGTCAATTGAAAGCTTGACTTTGAAGTGATTTAAAGGCAACATTACTTCCAAACACTTAATTGCTTTGTTTTCATCATGTTTTGTAAAGTGAATTTTGTTTTTGTTTGTTTGTTTCAAGAAAAGTTTGTAAATTAATCATAATTTAAGCTAATGTAAAAGTTAATATATGATGACCATTTCATGTACTGAATTGATATTTATAACCATTTATATCAATCATAATTTAAATTCTTACGTAATTCGAATTCAATATTAGTCTACTTGTTTTTTTTGTCTATTTGATCACTGAATGAATAAACTTGCTAGACTAAAGGATTAGTCTCTTGATCATAATTCTAATCAATTTAGGAATCAATATGCAACAAAACTTTAATCCATTGCACTATCAATTAAATCAACCATATAAGTAAGTGAATTGCATCTAAACATAAGTCTCTTTTAATATTGTCTTAAAATTTGTTTTCTGTTTCTTTTGAAATTAAATTTGCTTTTGTTTATTGTTTTAAGTAATTTGGACTTGCAATGCCAGAAACCCCCACCCTTTTATTTGCTTATTTTATTTAGTTAAGTTTTGTAGATGTCTTAACTATTAATCATTGTTGTACCCTGTGTTCGATACCTGACTTACCTGAACTATACTATTATTCGATTAGGTACACTGTATATTGCATATTAGCTACTTTAGATTAGTTTGGTTTATAAATAAAGAACTAGTATATAAATTACGTATCAGGATGTTACAAGTTGGTATCAGAGCCTTGGTTTCAGTTATTCCAGCACACTATTTGGCGCCTGAACTCAAACTGAGGATTAATAAAATATTTTAAAATAGGAAAATGATTTCTCTAAAAATGGATTTTATAAACAAAGGAGTGTGATGCATGCAATCAGCTACAGCTCAAGTAAATTGTTTTGGTCAAAATTTAATCAAGTGTATATCAACCAAATTATAAGAGAGGTTGTAATGTTGTAATCGAGAAAACTGTGCAAATCAAGAGTAGGTGACATAAGTGGTTTACAAGGAAAGCCATTGATCCTTGCTAGGATCTCCAACACAAAACCTTAGGAGGTGATAATGATCACATGCCTTGTTAATTTGTATTAATTGAAAGATGAGTTACACATTAAATGATGAATATACGGGTACAAGTGTTACCGTAAGTCTAGGTGTGTGTTGTATGCAAAATACATGCATATATATAGTCTAGTCTAAGTAACAATAAGTTCGATATTCCTGGGATCCTATTAAATAAAAATGAATATGCTGGTTTGACTTGGTATTCCTTGGTCTTCTTCCTGATTGAAGTGCTTTTTCATTGAAAATGAGTCTTATATTGACTAATTTTGTACATGTGAGAAAAAGAATAGAAGTATATATGTTAGAAGTGTTAGTGAATAATATAAATAATGGTCAGGATCATGAGGTATATTCGCGATGCTGAAATTTCTAGAAGATCTGGGATCCTGAATAGGGTTGAGGATATTGGCCCTAACAATTTCCCCCAAATTATACCTACAAAATATTTAGGTTAATTTCAAATATTTTAAAGGTATAATTTTTTTAAAATTAAAAATAAGATTAAAGATTTTGAAGTTTTAACATATAAGGTAATTTGAATCATAACAGATAGATTTCTAGTTGTTTAAATAGGCATAATAATCTGTCAAATCACGCTTCTACCTTTCCGCGATTCTTGCATAAATAGGGCATTCAGGTTCTTGATTCCACCATACTCTTTTAGCTCCCTTCCAGACATTATTGGATATTTTTGAAGGTACTTTCCCTATTTTTTTCTCCTTAATGTTTTTCGTCTTTAATCATGGGAAAAAGCAACTCACTCTCACGCAAGCTTCATTGGTGTTCCTGATGATGATTTTGTGGATCACAAGGCCTTGTCTTACGAGGAATCTTGCACTTTTGACAACAACGACATTGAAGCTCTGAAATTGGTCGGGGCTTTTCATGTCGACACCGTTTTCAGACCTTTCGATGTTAAGATCCAACCAGACTTTATTTCTTCTTCTTGGGTCTGTTTTCCTAAACATATTTTCAGCCTAGGTATTTCTTATCCTTTTCTTCGAATCGTTTCTGAATTCTTTGAGATTACCAAAATGTCGTATATTCAAGCCATGCCAGCATTTTGAAGGATCATTTATTGGATCGATCGACTAAACCGCTCGACAAGTCTTAACATCAGTTTGAATGAGTTAGCTTATGTCTATGATCTTTCTAACTTCGGGAACTCTCATTTCTTACTAAAAGTCAGAAATGATAAGTCACCCTTGGTTCTGAAGTCCAAGCATAATGATGGCACATGGAAATGAAAATACTTCTTCATGAGACGTGACTCCATTCCTAAAATTCACACTCCTTATTTTGTTTATTTTTTGCAGCTTTCAAGTTTGAAGATCTTGTTCCTCTTGATGAAGACACTGAAAACATGATTGAGAATTTCTTTGCCCTTCCTAAGACTGAGAGATCATTCAAGCTCGATCAACCTAGCCATCAAGAAAGTTCAGCTGTCATTATCCATATGTCCATTGGTAAGGATCCTTAATTTTATTTCATTTTTTATGAAGGATCCTGAACTGATAAAACTTTTTTGCAATGTTTAGGATTCAAGTCTACACATTCTGGTGCTCGATTTACCCTCGCCTACATTGAATCTGCCATGTCCAAAGACCAATTGGTGGTCAAGAAAGAAAAGTCCTCGTCCATTCTCCTTCCCAAGAAAGGTGCCATATACCTGACTGTCAAAACTCCAGGATCCCAAAAGAGGAAATCAGCTGAGGTTTTTAACTTGGAGAATCTGGAGGTGGACGAGGCGTTGAAGAAATTGATATCCTTCTCGCAATCCATATGTATCCTTGTATTTTCTTATATCTGCCTGCATTTTTCTCACCATTGTCTTTTACAGGTAGCTGGCAATATTTCTCATTCCTATGAGGATCCAAAGGCCAAGCTTAGCCAAGCGGAACATGCTTTAAAGCAACAAGAAGCAGCCAACAAGGAGATTTTACAAAGGGTGGAGAAATTGGTCAAGGAGAAAGCAGAAAAAGAAGAGGAACATGTGGCGGAGATCAGAGAGGTGATAGTTGAGGCCAGGAGCAGTGTCGTCGAGGTGGTTTGGGAGGCAAAAATCAAGCTAGCAGAGGATATCGAGAACGTCGGATCCTGGGACGTAGTTGGGTGGTGTGAGGCCCTGGCCATGTTGACCAGTAGTCTTATCAATGCTTGTCAGGATCCTGCAGGGGAGAGGAGAGAAGAACAAGAGAAGAAGAAGAAGAAGAAGAAGAAGAAGAAGAAGAAGAAGAAGAAGAAGAAGAAGAAGAAGAAGAAGAAGAAGAAGAAGAAGAAGAAGAAGAAGGAACAGGAAGAGAATAAGAAGAAGATAGAGAAGACTCTAGTTAGGGGTGATCAAGCCTAGGTTTAGGTTTGATTAGTTTAAAAACATTTTAACATCTTGAGTGTAAAAAAAATTATTTTTTGTGGGGTTGATGGACAACCCTTTTAATGTTATGGTTGTTTATATATTTCCTCGGTTTGTGTGGTTGATAAGTTTGATGTGATTGTAGAAATATGTCTTCTGAGTATCCGTAGGCAATTAGGATCCTAAATAGTTCACATTTTACGAGAACTTTTGGGATTTTAATAACCTAATTTGGTCATCAGCTTGGGATCTCAAAACAGTTGGGATCCTTAGGAAAATCAGCCTTTAGTTATTACGTAGGAAAAATAGCTTTTAGGAAATATGGATATATATAGAACCTGGTGATCTTTAGGTCTTATAATCTTTTGACTTGGGAGAAGCCTCAAGTAGTCATCCCTTTATTTCCATATGATCTTATAGTTCATATAAGCAAGCATCCTACTTTAGGAGTTCATCTTTGAAGATCCCTATTGAGCTCAAAGCAAACAATTGGGGAGGATCCCACCTTAAAAAGAAACTGGGAATAATCCCAACTTAGAAAATAACTGGGTAGGATCCCAGCTTGTAACATGTTAATGTTATAAACCTTATAAGTTTTCTGGGGAAGATCCCAACTTAAGATAACATGTCAATGTTATAAACCTTAGAAAATTATTGTGGAAGATCCCAACTTAAGATAACATGTCAATGTTATAAACCTTAGCAAATTGATGGGGAAGAGCCCAACTTAAGATAACATGTCAATGTTATAAACCTTTGATTAAACGTTATGATCTTTACATATGTTCAGAAACAAGAGGATTGCCAATTCACTAAGCGTGAAATGATCCCCTTACTCACATCCCACAGTAAGACATCGTGCATAAAAGCAAGGTGTAAAAAACTAGACCCGTGTGAAAGTGGTAATTAAATCTTTAAACCTTAGAGGGGATTAAGTGCCCTTAATCGTAGGAGAGATGATCAATCTCTATTCATAGTTTCTGGGATCCTCGAGCTTTTTCACGTGGCAAACGTTAGCTTGGGGTGGGCGTTAGCCTGGGTAACGTCCTCCAATGCTTAATTCAGTAATATTCTTTGAAATTAAAGAGTTCAAACAAAAACAAAATGTAAAGAATGTGTACCTTGCATTTTGTTGGAAAACGAAATACTTTGACTTACATGAAATATGTTTTTAAGTGTATGGCATTCCATGATCTTGGTAAAATGTTCCCTTCGAGGGTAGCTAGCCAATATGTTCCTTTTCCTGTTTTTGATTCGATGAGATATGGTCCTTCCCATTTGGGTGCCCTACTTGCTTGCACTAGGGTCCTTCGTATTTTGGAACATTTTCCTAAGAACCAAGTCACCTACTTGGAATCTTCTAAACTTTTTTGTTTTTGTTATAAGCTTTTGCAATTCTTTGTTGATGAGCTATAATGTAGATCCTGGCAAGATCCCTGAGTTCATCAATAGTGTTGAGATCTTGGGACATAATCTCATCGTTGTTTTTTTATCTTGGAGTTTGTATATTGCTGTAGGGATCACCACCTCGGTTGGGATGACAACTTCTATCCCAAACACCAAAGAATAGGGAGTTTGACCAGTGGTTGTCTTTGATATGGTCCTATCTGCCCATAAGACGAAAGGATGTTCTTTAGCCCATATTCCTTTCTTCGCATCTAGCCTTTTCTTCAAATTATTGACTATGATTTTGTTGCTTGATTTTGCTTAACCATTGGTTTGAGGATAAACATGAGTGGAAGTTATCATTTTAATTCCCCAACTGGTGCAAGAGTCTCTAGTCCTTTTGCTTATGAATTGAGACCCATTATCACATATGATTTTAGATGTGATCACGAACCTGGTCAAGATATTACATTTAATAAATCTGACTACCTCTTTATCTCTTACTTGAACAAAGGATTCAACCTCTATCCACCTTGAGAAATAGTATGTCATTACTAGCATGAATACCTTTCCACCAGGAGCCTTTGGTAATTTGCCAACTATATCCATTCGCCATTTCATGAATGGCTAGGAGGACATGACGGGGTATAGATGTTCTGTTGGTTGATGAAGGATGTTACTATGTCTTTGACAAGCATCACACTTTTGTGCATGCAAGAAGGCATCCTTTTTCATTGTTGTCCAATAGTACCATGTCCTTAGTATCTTGGAGCATAAGGATCTACTCCTAGTGTGGTTGCCACAATCTCTTCCATGTACATCTTTTAGATCTTCTGTAGCTTCGTGATCTTCCAAACATCTTAGGTATGGACGTGTTGTTAGGGCTAGGATCTCAGAATTACAATCAAGATCCTCAAACCTTAGGATTATCAAACTTCAGGATCCCAAGCATACTTTAGGATCCTGAATATTATTTTTCAAATATTTATAATGGTTATATACTCTATTATCTTTCTCACATGTGCAGAAATAATCAAGCCAACACATATTCTCAACGAATAGTCGTCATGACCATGCAAAAGACCCGGAAACCCAAGTCAAGCAACATCTATAAGTTGATCTCGGAGGATCCTGGAATTTTCGGAGTTCTTGTTATTAGCTTTAGACTATAAAAATCACTTGTATTCATCACACTACACACGATACTTAGCAGAACAACAACAGTTGTACTTATACTCTTTACATTTTCTCTGTAATCGCCATTTTCAATCAATAAAATCATCAAGCCAAGTGATCATTATCATATCCCAAGGTTTTATGCTGGAGATCCTATGAAGGATTAAGGGCTTTCCTTGTAAAAAACTTGTTTCAATTTGATCAACATTTTATACTTGCATTATTGTGAACATCACAGCCTCTCATACACTTTAGTTGATTCTTGCTGGTTCATTTTTTGACCAAAATAATTTGGCTCTATCCTCTTCCTCGATTCCTCCCATTTCCTCCAAAAACCTTCCGCCACTGCCGGCTGGAGCTCCCAAGAAAGTCTCAGAAACGCCAAAGAAAAACACCTCTCCAGTCGTTACCCCAGGACTCCAAGATCCTTCTGTGTTGATTTCTAACAACGAAATCTTTCTATAATAAAGGGACTAGAACGACAAGTCGCCCAACAGCAGAAGGATAATAGGACAATTATCAAGGAAGTGGAAAGAATGAGGACAAAAATCCACAAGCCTAAGGAGGAAGCTCCCTCGATCTTGCAGCCCAAGATCCTGAACTTTGATAACCCAGGATCCTCAGCGGTTCATCACGAGACAAGATCCTCAATACCGACTTTTGTTCTCGCTTGGGGCCCGACTCCGAAAAACCAAGCCCATACGACCCAAGATCCCAACGAAACCTTTGTCACTCCCAATAACAAGGATCCTGGTAACCCCATCAAAAATAATAACTCAATGGATCTTGATAAAGGTTTAAGCCCAATCATGGATAAGGAGCTATAACAACTAAGACAAGTGATCTCAAGCATACCCGGAGTAGTTTAGCATATACCGGAAGTGTCCCCCAAGAGCCACAAGATGTCCAGATTTGTTCCAGCAATAGCTGATACCGAAGTCCTGAAGTGCTTTCAGACTCCCAGTATGAAGCCTTACGATGGAACTACGGATCCTGAGGAACACGTGACACAATATAGAGAGAGGATGGAGATCATTCCCGTCCCCACTCATTTGAAAGAAGATTGCCGGTGCAAGGGTTTTGGTTCCACCCTCACAGGATCAACTCTAAAATGGCTTCTTAACCTTCCCCTTATTCAATTCCATCGTTTGCTAATTTCATTAATTTATTAAACAATCAATTTTCTTGTAGCAGAACATTCGAAAAGATCACTAGTGATCTCTATCGGGTGGTTCAGGATCCTAAGGAATCACTTAGGGCTTTTGTGAACAGGTTTGGTAGGGAAGCTCTAAGTATCCCCAACTCAACATGGCAACTGCAGTTGAGGCCTTTAAAATGGGATTATAGAAGGATTTACCCTTCTATGAAGACCTCGTAGTGACTCCATACAAGAGAATGGACGAAGTCAGAAGCAGAGCACTAAGGTTCATCAGGCTCGAAGAGGACAAGGAGATCTAAAAGAGGAGCAACCCACCAAGATCTTATGATCACCCCAATAGGAAGGCCAATTCCTCGCCCCAAAGATCCTATAAATCAAAACCTTATTCCAAGCCTAACCATCATAGGGTTAATGCCATTAAACATCAGCGATAGGAAGATGAATCTCCTAAGATTAATGACTATTGTTTTTCTGTGGATATTTCAGGTGTAATATTTGCTATGTAGGATCTTAGAGTCGAAGCAAGATGACCAAGAAAATGAGAAAAAATCACCGCTTGGAAAGACAAGTCTAAATGGTGCGCATATCATCAAGACTTTGGTCACATCACAGAGGATTGCATAGCTCTCAGGAAGGAGATCAGCTATCTCCTAGGCAAAGGATGCCAAAGAAAAAGACCAGGATCCTCAGAAGATCCTCGACAGACCAGGATCCCCCTGCCAACGTCAAGGTAATCAACATGATCTCCGTAGGATTTGACACTTGTGATACCTCTTACTTTGCAGCAAAAAGGTACGCCAAGGTATCAAAAACGGAGAAGGAAAAAGGACCATGGAAGAACACATTAATCACAAACAAAAAGGAGATTACCTTCGACGAAGTGGATGGACAAGACATCTAGGATGCTCACCATGACAGATTTGTAATTACTCTCTACACCGCCAACCATTTCGTCAGAAGGATCCTCGTCGATGGAGGATCCTCGGTTAACATGATACTCCTAGACGCATTCAAAAGAATGAACATCCAGGAGTCTGAGATAGTTGCAAGATCCTCATTGTTGATCGGATTCAATGGCGAAACCAAGCACACCATCGGCTAGATAAAACTACCAATCTACATAGAGGGGGTAAACTCAATACAATGGTTTTTGTAATTGATGCATTATCCTCTTATAATATCAAACTAGGTAGACCATGGTTCCACAAAATGAAGGTCGTTCCATCAACGTATCATCAGTATATAAAGATGCCAACCCGATGGGGGACAATGAAGATCATAGGGGACCAACAAGAATCCAAGGAATGCTACAAGACTTCAATGAAATCTTCAACGGTACCACGAAAAGTATAGAAATTAAGGCGGGGTGCACGAGACGTGCTAGAAGCAAGAGAGCAAGACATAAAAGAACTGCCCCTGAAACTTTAGGATCTTGAAGCCAAAGTCCTCATAGGATCACCAATGCCCGAACAAGTCGAACATGATCTCATAAAGTTCCTCAAGGATAGACGCAAGACGTTTACATGGAAGCATGAGGACATGCCAAGTATTTATAAAAGCATAATAACCAATAAACTTAACATTGATCCATCTTTCAGGCCGATACACAAAAAGAGAAGGAAATTTGCACCAGAAAGAAACCAAGTTATACAAGAAGAAGTAGAAAACTTCTCAAAACTGACCTGATCAAGGAGGTGAAATTCCCAAGATGGCTAGCTAAGGTGGTCGTGGTACAAAAGAAGACTGTTAAATGGAGAGTGTGTGTAGATTACATGGATCTTAACAAGGCTTGCCCCAATGATCCTTTCCCTCTACCACACATAGACTCCATGATAGAGGCAATAGTAGGTCATGAATTACTAACATTCATGGACACATCAGCAGGATTCCAATATATCCAGATGGAACCCTCTGACCAAGAGGACATCACGTTTATAACTACAACAGGTATCTACTACTACACTGCCATCCCATTTGGTCTTAAAAATGCAAGTGCAACCTAACAAAGACTGATCAACAAGATGTTCAACGAGAAACTCGGGGACACCATGTAACCTACATCGATGACATGGTGGTCATTTCCAAAAAAAGTTGAGGATCACCTCAAGGATCTCGAAGAAGCCTTCGACATCCTAGACCATTATAACATGAAACTGAATCCCTCCAAGTGCCACTTTGGAATGAGATCGGGTAAGTTCCTTGGATACATGATAACCAAAATATGGATCGAGGCAATCCCGTAGCAAATCAAGGCCATCCTTGATCTAAAATCACCTTCCTTGACAAAAGATATTCAGATACTAATAGGAAGAGTTGCAGTCCTAAACAGGTTCATCTCAAGATCCTCAGAAAGATGAAAGCCTTTTTACGACATCTTGAAGAAGTACAAAAGATTCGTGTGGACCCAAGAACATGAAGATGCTTTCCATGAACTTAAAATATATTTGAGTGCACCACCTCTATCGGTAAACCTATTAGACCGGGATCCACTCATTCTCTACCTCTCAGTATCCTCGAACACGGTAAGTGCAGTATTAGCTAACGATCTCAATGGAGACCATCATCCCATCTACTATGTAAGTAAAAGTATCCGGGATCCTGAGACCAAGTATTCCCACCTTGAAAAAATTATACTTGCATTAGTAATAGCTTCTACCAAATTAAGACATTATTTTGAAACACATCCTATAACTATAAGAACTAACTATACCATTAAGAATGTTATGAGAAAACAAGAAATGTCAGGAAGGATGGAAAAGTGGTCTGTGAAGTTAAGAACATATGACATAAAATACAAACCAAGATCTGCTATAAAGTCCCAAGCATTGGCAGATTTTGTGGATGAATTTAGTGATGATCTAAAAATGGAAGTCGAAATAGAAGCCAAACAAATTTTAGAAGAAGAGAACATGGGAAGATGGACACTATTCACATATGGAGCATCAAACCAAAGAGGAACTGGATTGGGGATCATAATAAAATCACCACAGGGGGACATCCTACCCCAAGAAATCAGTTGAGAGTTCAATGTAACCAATAACAAAGCAAAATATGAGGCACTAATCTTGGCACTACAGCTAGCCAAAGATCTTTAAATTAAGGATCTCCAAGTATTCATTGATTCTTAATTATTAACTAACCATTTTAATGGATCCTATGCAGTAAAAGGAGATAAGCTAGCACTATATCTCTGGATCCTCAAAAACTTGGCCTCAGAGTTAGAAACACTTAGCCTAAACCAGGTTCCTAGAGAAGACAATGCTGAAGCAGATGCTTTGGCCAATCTAGGATCTTACCTAAGGATCCCGCTAGAAACCATGATCCCTATAACCCATGTATTGATCCTGAAAATTGAGGATCCTGCCAAGTGACTGAAGGATCCCGACAATCACGTGGAAACTACTGACGTTGCCACAATCGGATATCCCGATTCGACGACTCGGCATCAGGCTCCCAACATCAAGGATCCTTCTCCAACCTCAGGATCCTGGATCCAACCCATTATGTAATACCTCTAGAATGGAACGATCCCTAGAGAAGAGAAAAGCGAAAGGGCGTTCAAAACAAGGATCTTAAGGTTTGTTATAATCCAACGTAAGTTATACAAAAAAACTATAGCAGGTCTACATCCTATCATCTCCCCTTGGCCATTCATGAGATGGGGAATGTTATAGTGGGTAAATTGCCAGTAGCCCCTGGAGGAAAGGTCTTCATGCTAGTGATGACTGACTACTTCTCAAGATGGATAGAAGTCAAAGCCTGCGTCCGAGTAAGAGAAAAAGAGGTAGTTTCCTTCATCAAACGTAACATCTTGACCAGATTCGAGATCCCTGCCGAAATTATATGCGACAATGGATCCCAACTCATAAGCAAAAGAACAAGGGACTTTTGCACAAGTTGGGCAATCAAGATGGTAATGTCTACTCATGTGCACCCTCAAGCCAACGACCAAGCAGAATCCAGTAACAAATTTATAGTCAACAACTTGAAGAAAAGGCTGGATGAGGAGAAAGGATGATGGGCAAAAGAACTTCCTTTCGTATTATGGGCAGATAGGACCACTTCCAAGGTAGCTACGGGCCAAACTCCATACTCATTAATGTTTGGAACAGAAGCAATAATTCCCACTAAAGTGGTGATCCCAATAGCAAGATACCTACTTCAAAACCAAGAGGACAACAACAGGATCCTAGCCCAGGATATTGACACTACAGATGAACTTAGGGATCTTGCCAAGATCCGAATTGCTGCTCATCAACAGAGGATCACCAAGGCGTACAATAAAAATATAAAAGTCATAAGATTCCAAATAGAAGACGTGGTACAAAGGAAAACATTCCAAAATACCAAGGATCCTAGTGCATGTAAAATGGTACCTAAATGGGAAGGGCCATATATCATAGATGCCGAAGCAGGAAAGGGGGCATATTGGTTGGCCACTGTAGATGGAAACATCTTGCCAAGATCCTGGAATGCTATACATCTCAAAGCCTATATTATGTAAGTAAGGTTAGTCGTTTCCCAACACACTTAAGGTTCGCATGATATTGACCTTTTACCCTTTATTTTTATTACTATTTATTCTCCTCAAATACCATGACGGTTGCTGCACGCAGGAAAGGGGGCATATCGGAGGGCCGTCAGCTAGGCTAACACCCACCCTTAGCTAATGTTTGATGCACGCAGGGATTTAAGGATCCTGACCAATAAGGATCATGACGGTTGAACACTCAAGAATGCTGACCTCTAAGCATTTTGACAGATGAATAAATAAGGATCCTGACGTTCAAAAGACCACTGACATAAAAGAGCTTCGTGACTGCAAACATTTGACGATTCACAATATGAATTTCCTAAGAATAGAGACTGATCGTCTCTACTACGAATAAGGGTACTTAACCCCCTCTAAGGTTTAAAGATTTAATTACCTCTTTCACACGAGTTAATGTTTATACAACTCACTTGGGCCCATGCTATCGAACTATGGGATGTGAATAATGGGATCATTTCACGTTTCAGTGACTTGGCAATGCTCTCATTTCTGAACATAAGTTGAGATCCTAAAGTTTGAATCTAATGTTAATAACATTTACATGTTATCTTAAGTTGGGATCCTCCCCAGAAAATTCGTAAGGTTTATAACATTTACATCTTATTTTATGTTGGAATCTTCCAAAGAAAATTCCTAAGGTTTATAATATTTACATGTTATCTCAAGTTGGGAACTTCCCCAGAAAATACATAAGCTTTATAACATTTACATGTTATCATACGTTCTGAGATTTCCCCTAGTTATTTAGTAAGGTTTGTAGCATGTACATGTTACCTTGAATTGGTATTTTCCCCAGATACTTCCTATAAAATCATAACATTAGAATGTTATCTGAAGATGGGATGCTCCCCAGAAAGTAAACAATATTTATAGCATCATCATACAAAGACTTTCCTCATGTTGAAGTTAGTTCCAATAAGGGATCCTTCGTGAAGTTTTCTAAAATGAAGTCAGATAAGGATCCTAAACTTCTAAAGCGAAGATCCTTCCGCATAATAACATCAGTATCATACGAAGATAAGGAAGTTATAACTTCAAATTTTTCCTATGACAAAAGATCACCAGGTTCTATCTATCCATATTTTTGAAAAACTTTGAAGTTTTTTCTTTTGTTACCAAATGATTTCCTCTTTTTCCCCTCATATCCAAGTGTAAACCCTAACTCCATTGAATTTAAAAATTCTTATTATTCTATTATTTTGTTAATTTTTTTTGATGGAGTAAAAGGAAATTAGATTTAGTAACTTAATTTCTTTTTGGGAAAGAAAAGGAACAAGGGTGAGATTAGCCCTGTTACATGTTGGATTTTTTCACCTACATGCCCTTTTTCAAGTTGTTTCAGATATGGTTTGTTCAAATTATCCTGATATTGGCTTTTTCTCGGTCACGGCCAATATGGTAGCCTAAATACAACCAGCACCACCATTGGTTTCAAACCATAAGGTTTTTGCTCCTATATGTTTTGTTTTACAAACACTGATTATGAATTTTCATTTAACACTTTCAAATTTTTGTTTTACATGATTATAATTTCAATTTTTCTAAATAAAGAACTCATAAAACTCCTTCCTAAGTGCTCGAACAACCAGTCTCCAAATCTATGAACATTTTGTTTTGATGAGTTGTATTTTATGTTCAATAAATTCTCTTGGCTGTTGTAGCCTTTGAAAACCTTTAAAACCATGTAAGCTTTTAAATAAACTTACACGCATTAATTTCAATTATCTATTTACACCCAATGAAATCTTATTGATTAACTTTTTTATTTAGTTTATTTTTTGACTTTCAGTTTTTGTTGCAGTAGTAGAGGGCATATATTGAAGAAGAATGAGGTATGAGTTCCATGTTTTGGATTTATTTGCTTCTCTGTCACACCATCAACCATCAGAGAATTCTTTTTGGGTACATGTACATAGAAAGACCTCACTCATCTTGTAAGTTAGAAACTTCTTTTTCATGAACTTTTTAGGTTCAACAATGTTTTATTTTCTTGAATATTAGAGCATACAAAACATAGATACGGGCTTGAAAAACAAAGAAATAGGTTTGAGAAAATGTTGATAACGGATCTGGTAGAACTTCTCTTGTGTAGGGTTCTTTTATTTTTCCAAATTTCATGTTATATGTTACTTATCTTGGTGCTTCAGTTCACCATATTTTCTGGTTTTTATAAAGTAAACATGAGGCCAATGTTAAGCTTGGGTCTAACCACACAAACACACACACACATACGCACCACATACAAACGTAGATCTAACAGCTCCCATATTTCTGTTTCTTCCTTCTTTTAAAACTCAAATCTCGACTCTAACTACTCTATTTTGTTCATTGTAATGTTGGAACATAACCTATATTTCTACATGTTTTTAATTTCAGGGAAAGCTACCTACAATTCATCATTAACCAGTAATATCCATTGACCATTTCTCTATAACAACTTTTGGTTTAATTAAACAACTTTAAACACACTATTTTTTTTGTTTAAGTTTGTAATGTTATTAATCAACAGGTTGAGTTAAGCTTGGTGAAGACCGAAGAAAATGCCAAATATGCTAAGAAATCAGAGTTGGAGATACACAAGGTGAAACTTATTGCTAATTAATTTAAATTCTACCTATTAATTATGATACAAATTTTCAATTGTCAAACCACATGTATATCTTATAGCCACTTTTTCCCAAAGTTGGTTGTCAATGTGGGAGTAGCAATTTCAGCGAAGTCTTGGAAAAGAAGCATATCTTGTGGCCACTTTTTCCCAAAGTTGGTTGTTTCAAGTTGTAGATATATATGAGATACGATAGGGATTATGTTGATTCAGCGGTTCTGGGGCTAAATGCTTATCCCAACTTCTCATCTAATATCAATGTATTAAAAAAAAATTGATGTTTTAGAGTATCTTGTGATGTTGTTGTCACTAATTTGAGTAAACTCTCGTGGGATTTGATTACTATGGCAAGGAATGTAGTTACATTAGATTTATATTGTTTCTTAATAACTCATAATGTTTGAATCACAAAATTGCTTTTCAATTAACTAAATTCCTTTTTAAACCGAAACAATTTTATCATAAAAAAAGTAAAACTCATGTTCACTTTTAAACTATTTTAAAAAATATAAATATTAGTGGATCAACACATATAATCAAAATTAAAATTAAATGTTGTAGGAACCAGGGTCACGAGAAAACAATCAAACTTAAAATTAAACGATTTTAGGTAAAACCGATTAAAGGTAACATTTTTAACATATATTTGTTTTGAGACAACGAGAAATGATTATTAATAGTGATCCAACAAAATTATACAGCAAATAAGAAGCAACATACGTTATTTATTTTTAAATGGTGACCAACATAAATGTTTTTCTATGTAACCGTATAAAGCAACATAGTTATATTTTTAAAACAAACAAAAACATATTTTTATTATTAAGACAAAATCACAACATATTTTGTCTTAGCCCAAAATCACAACGAAATTTTATTTTAACTAAAACCAACAAAACACTATTATTTTGAACAATCAACACTTGCGATTTCAACATTAGATCATTACCTAACTAAACATCTTCCAAATGATACTAAATATTTTCCAAATGAAAATCGCATATAAACGGCTAGTGTGTGTGTTGTGTGTGTGTATATATATGTAGTCAAACATTGAATTTTAAGAGGGACAAGGGCATACTGCGATTTTTACAATGAATCTATGCACTGAAAAAATAAAACTCTTATTTGGTGAACGTACGTGTAACACCTGGAATCTCGAGCAACAATTGTAAGGAATGAATCCTATTTTGGGTACTGGAGCACGACGTGTTGGAGGAACCAACACGGCGTGTCTAGTTAAGGACAAGAACGGTTTTCATTAAGACCAACACGGCGTGTTGGTGTCTAAACACGGTATGTTAGGAGCAGGGAAGGAAACCCTAAATTGCACCCTATATAATCTCCTTAAGCCCCAAGGGTTTGTCTCCTTACCAGCCTCCATTGCCATTTAAACCCTAATTCGTCCCTTAAGCTTTCTTGGTGGTGTTCTTGATCCTTGAGTGGATTCTTCAAATTATTTTGCTCATTTCCAAAGTAAGCTTTGAAGATTGAAGGTGCTTAGCTTGGAAGGAAGATCATAGATCCTGAATCTCTCCACTTCTTGCAGTCTCTTTGAGGTATCAAGTTTGCATCTTGGCTTGTGTATTATTAGATCTCTTCATGTCTAGTTTAGTATGATTTTGGTCTCCTTTTGGGTCTTTGGATGAGTTGAGTTGTTTAAGGGCTTGTTCTTTTGGATCCGGGTTTGTTTTGGTATCCTTGAGCATAAAGGTGCAAGCTTTATGTGAAGAATGGTTTCATGCATGCTTCAAGTCCCCTATTATGTCCCTTTTTAGCTTAAGATATTCATTTAGTCATATATGTATGTAAAGTTGGCAACTTTACATGATAATCCAGCTCAAGGAGGTCAGATCTATGTTTTGGGGATATGTCTTTAAGGATTAAGTGATTATTGGTTAAGTTGTTGAATCTCGAGCAAACACGACATGTTTGCAAGCCTACACGGCGTGTTGGCTAGGGATTTCCCGATTATCTGGATGATTGAAGAACACGGCGTATCCAAGAGGCAACACGGCGTGTTTGGTCAACATCGACTGTTGACCTTGACTTTGACTTTTGCCTTTGACGAGAAGTTAGTTATTGGGTATTTTGGGCTTGTGGTGTCATTTTGGGTTTGGGCTATCTTTTGGGCTTGGTTTCTTGGGGAATTGTTGGGCCATTTGAGAACAAGTTTTTTGGATTAGGGAAAAGTTATTGGGATTTAGGGTAAGGCCCATGTAAGGGTTTGAGCCCAATTTGGAAAATTGGGCCATAAGTGAACCTTGGATGATTATTTGGTTGTGGGCCTTTGAGTGGGAGTTTGGGCCTTAGTGTTGGACCAAACTAAGTGAGGAGTAAAATGGTCTTTTTATCCCATATATGTGGATTAATGGATTTGGTTTGGAAGCCAATTGTTAATTGGGTTTTATTTGTTTGATAGCTCAGGGTTTCTAGCGGATCAACGGTCAGAGATTTATTCGGTGGTTCAGCTGTCGAGGTGAGTCTCCTCACTATTCTATGGGTTGAAGGCACCAATGTCGGACCTATTGGTTTATGTATTGTAGGAAGACCAGGGGATGACCCTTGGCATTTGTATGAAAGACCTGGAGGTGGCTCCTGGCAAATTTGTATGCAAGACCAGAGTGTGGACTCTGGCAGTTAAGTAGATAAGTACTTGTAGATTGTATGCTAGTTGTCTTTGTGATGCTTGCATGGAAGACCAGGAGGTGGTTCCTGCACTTGTCTGTAAGACCTACGGTTTTGGCCCCCGGCCCGGCAAGGAAGACCACGATATGGCTCGTGGCAAGACTAGGGTTGGCACATAGCATCTCATTGCATGTTTGATATGTATGACTTGTATGGATCATATGTTATATATGGTATGTGGTATTTTAGGGAACTCACAACGCTTTGTGCTTACAGTTTATGGTTTCAAGTACTTCCGGTTCGAAAGGGAAGGGTCTGGCCTGATCGCAACGCATACACCCGTGTTTTCCGCAATTCGTGATTTTGGGAATATACTCTGATAATTTTTTTATTTAAAAAACTTCCAAATGTTTGAATAAATATTAAATGAGTGTTTTTATTATAATAAAAATGAAATTTTTATCCTATGATTTTCAGGACGTTACATTACGTATTAAACCAATATCGATCTTGACTCGGTCTCCATTCCATATCCCGCTAACAAGCTCTCCACTATGTAGCCCTTTCTTTCGCCCTATAATGTTATACGTCTTCTTCTGTCCTTTATATATTCTCTCTCATGACGAACTGGGTTGTCGCACACCCTTCAATCTATGAACACCTATTTCTTCTCCCCCCCCCCCCCCTCAACTCTATCTTCGACGTCGGGTCATTCACCAGTACTATCACCACCACGGCGCCAAACCACAGCCTCACCACCACGCTACCATCATCGTTTTTGATTCCCAAGTTCGTATTGATAATTTTTGTTGAATAAAAGAGTCATTTGTTTTAAGATTGTTTTTTTTCTTTTTGCAAATATGTTCCAGTTGTTATGTTTCGTAGAAGTTGAGAATTTAAGACCACTGATTTAAGTTTCTGCCGATCTTAAGTTGAACTGGTTTGTTTTTGTTTAAATGGTTGTTTTTTAAGGTTCCAATCACAGGAACATTTATTTTGGGGATGGAAATCATAAACCACCCTTTTTCCAATTTGTCTGCAGATTTTTAGTACCGTCTTTCTCCTCTCCATTTTTTGTTAGAATGTATTGATTTTGAAATTTATTGAATTTTATTCAAGCTCTTTGTCCAGTAATTATTTCTCCTCTCTAGAATTCAGCTTCTAAAAGGTGACAACTCTTTGTTATTTAGGTACCATCATATGTTTATTCAGATATTTGTATAGGTTTCACGATTTAAGTAGAAAATATGTTGGATGCTTGAAAATTGAAGAATTGTTATGAATCAAACTTGGTAATAGATTATATTGATATCAATGTAAAAGCGTACAGGGAATGAATGAATATATATATATATATATATATATATATATATATATATATATATAGATAGATAGTTTAAGACATTTACACATTTACATACTAACCCCTATAGTATTAACTATTACTATCTAATACTATTATTTGTCTAATATTCCCCCGCAAGCTATGGCCGAGAAGCTAGCCGTATCTTGGACTGTAATAGAAGAAATCGAGAAGAGGGCGGTGGTTTTGTGAAGACATCTGCAATATGATAGTGTGAGGAGATAAATTGAACCGAGAGCTTCCTTTGTGCTACCTTTTCACGAACAAAGTGAAAGTCAACCTCGACATGTTTGGTACGAGCATGAAAGACTGGATTTGCTGAAAGATAGGTGGCGCCTAGGTTATCACACCATAAAGTAGGAACAGTTTTGAGAGGAACTTGAAGTTCTCCCAGAAGAGCTTGCAGCCAAGTGAGTTCAGCTACCGTATCTGCAAGAGCCTTGTATTCAGACTTTGTTGATGACCGTGAGACAGTGCGTTGTTTACGAGCAGACCACGAGACAAGACTAGAACCAAGGTATATTGCATATCCCCCGGTGGATCGACGGTCATCGGGACTACCAGCCAAATCCTCATCAGAGTAAGCCGTAATGGAAGGAGCAGCAGTGTCTGTATAAGCATGCAACTTAAGATCATAATTACGTTGTAACCGCAATCCATAAGAGTTTGTACCCTGAAGGTAGCGTATTATACGCTTGACTGTTGACCAATAGTTCTTGGTTGGTGACTGCATAAAATGGCAGACCTTGTTTACTGCAAAAGTGATGTCGGGTCTTGAAAGTGTAACATACTGAAGTGCACCAACAATCTGTCTATATTGAACAGGTTTGTCAAAAGCCTTGTTGTCACCAATGGCAAGATTACCATTTGGTGTCATTGTAGATGCGACTGGTTTGGACTCAGAGAGACCTGCACGTTGAAGTAACTCGAGAATATACTTTCATTGAGACAGGATTATGGAATCAGGTTGATGGCGAATTTCAATACCAAAGAAATACGATAAAGCGCGAAAGTCTTGAACTGCAAAAGATTTACTAAGGTTGTGTACCACCTGATTAATTGCCTGAGAATTATTACATGTCAAAACAATGTCATCAACATAGACAAGCATGTACATTAGAATACCCCGTGATGAATAAATCAATAGTGATGGGTCAGTTTGGGATCCTTGAAAACCAAGTGCCAAGAAAAAAGTAGAGAGCCAATGAAACCAGGCTGTATAGAGACTTGTGTAAAAAACAAACGTGATCCGGCTTGGTTGGATCAACAAAGCCTTGTGGTTGCTGCAGGTATACGGTTTCTTTTAGATCCCCATGTAAAAATGTGTTTTCAATATCAAACTGTCGTAATTGCCATTGATGTGCAACAGCTAAGGAAAGAACAACACAAATTGTTGTTGCTTTAACAATTTGGCTAAAAGTTTCCCGATAATCAATACCGTGCTGTTATCTAAATCACTTGGCAACGAGAAGCGCCTTGTATTGTTTTACTGCACCCGTCTGGTCTCTTTTTAGTTTGTACACCCATTTGCAGTCCACAACATTCATATGCTTGGTTCGTGGCACAAGTGACCAAGTTCCATTTTTCTTCAAGGCGGAATATTCCTCACACATGGCTGACCTCCATTGGGGATGAGCATTAGCAATGGTAAAGTTTGGAGGTTCAGTGTCATGATAGTTTGTAGTTGTATGAAAAGATTCGAACGGTTTGGTTTTTTTGGATGAGGTTGCAAGTTGGGTGGTATGGTTGAGACCAATGGAGGTGGTGGTTCGGCTTCAGAAAAAGAGGTTGTTTTGTTTCGATGTTGGTATGTATGGATGAGGGGAGGTTTAGGAAGTGGTTGTGCTTGGACAACCGGTGGAGATTATGTAGAAAGTTGCGGTTTTGGGGAAGATTCTGGTTGTAGAGTAGGAGTAGCAGGAGGGTCAGGTAGTGGGATAGGATTGGGATATGAGGGAATATAGGGTTCGTGAATAGGCTGGGGATTGAGCATTTGGGTGTGTATAGAAGGGAAAAGTGGTTTCGTCAAAATGTACATGACGAACAATATAGATACGTTCAGTCAGGGGGTTAAAGCACTGGTATCCATGATGGGAAGTGTTGTACCCTAAAAAGACACATGGAGTGGAGTGAAAATCCATTTTGTGTTTGTTGTAAGGACGGCGATGGGGGTAACACCAACAGCCAAAAATACGAAGGAAAGAAAAATCAGGTTTGTGTCGAGAAGATAAGTTCAAACGGAGAGGTGTTATGATATTGGGCAAGACATTTGGGGAACATGATATTGGGCAAGAAGGGTAAGACCAGCTTCCACCACATGGCGATAGCGTCGTTCAACAAATCCATTTTTTTCACTTGTATGTGGACATGAAAGTGTATGAATGATACCGAGAGAGGAGAAAAATGGGGAGAGATTTCGAAACTCCCCACCCCAATCGGTTTGAACAGTTTTGAGTTTCGTTTGAAAATGTCGTTTGGCTGTGGAAAGGAAATGCTTAAAAGTAGGAAAGACATCAGATTTTAGTTTTAAAGGAAATAACCTCATGAAACTAGAATAGTGGTCAACACATAGAAGAAAATAATGATGACCATCAATAGAGGTAACAGGAGCAGGACCCCAAACATCACAAAAAAACAAGATTCAAAATATGTGAACTTTTATAAGAAGAAGATAACAAATGTAATTTAGATGATATTCCAAAAAAAACATGAGTCACAAAAAGAACTAAAATATTTATTCGATGAAGGTAAATTGTATCTAGATATCATAGACTACAAAAGTTGAGGATGAGGATGCCCAAGTTGTTGATGCCAAGTCTGAGAAGAAGCACGAACAGCAGAAAAAGCAAGTTTTGGAAGTGGTTGAATCTAGGGTAGCTTGATTGAGTAGAGCCCTCCATTACTTGGACCCGTGAGGAGGGTACTGTGAGTTTTTGTGTTCTTTATAGCAAAGAAAGAAGAGTCAAATTCAAAGTAAACATGATTGTCAGTGAAATTTTTTTTAAATTAAATAAGATTTTGTTTAATATTAGGGACATAAAGGATATTTGTTAAAGAAAAGGTTTTATTGGGGAATTGTTGGGCCATCTGAGAACAAGTTTTTTGGATTAGGGAAAAGTTATTGGGATTTAGGGTAAGGCCCATGTAAGGGTTTGAGCCCAATTTGGAAAATTGGGCCATAAGTGAACCTTGGATGATTATTTGGTTGTGGGCCTTTGAGTGGGAGTTTGGGCCTTAGTGTTGGACCAAACTAAGTGAGGAGTAAAATGGTCTTTTTATCCCATATATGTGGATTAATGGATTTGGTTTGGAAGCCAATTGTTAATTGGGTTTTATTTGTTTGATAGCTCGGGGTTTCTAGCGGATCAACGGTCAGAGATTTATTCGGTGGTTCAGCTGTCGAGGTGAGTCTCCTCACTATTCTATGGGTTGAAGGCACCAATGTCGGCCCTATTGGTTTATGTATTGTAGGAAGACCAGGGGATGACCCTTGGCATTTGTATGAAAGACCTGGAGATGGCTCCTGGCAAATTTGTATGCAAGACCAGAGTGTGGACTCTGGCAGTTAAGTAGATAAGTACTTGTAGATTGTATGCTAGTTGTCTTTGTGATGCTTGCATGGAAGACCAGGAGGTGGTTCCTGCACTTGTCTGTAAGACCTACGGTTTTGGCCCCCGGCCCGGCAAGGAAGACCACGATATGGCTCGTGGCAAGACTAGGGTTGGCACATAGCATCTCATTGCATGTTTGATATGTATGACTTGTATGGATCATATGTTATATATGGTATGTGGTATTTTAGGGAACTCACAACGCTTTGTGCTTACAGTTTATGGTTTCAAGTACTTCCGGTTCGAAAGGGAAGGGCCTGGCCTGATCGCAACGCATACACCCGTGTTTTCCGCAATTCGTGATTTTGGGAATATACTCTGATAATTTTTTTATTTAAAAAACTTCCAAATGTTTGATTAAATATTAAATGAGTGTTTTTATTATAATAAAAATGAAATTTTTATCCTATGATTTTCAGGACGTTACATTACGTATTAAACCAATATCGATCTTGACTCGGTCTCCATTCCATATCCCGCTAAAAAGCTCTCCACTATGTAGCCCTTTCTTTCGCCCTATAATGTTATACGTCTTCTTCTGTCCTTTATATATTCTCTCTCACGACGAACTGGGTTGTCGCACACCCTTCAATCTATGAACACCTATTTCTTCTCCCCCCCCCCTCAACTCTATCTTCGAGGTCGGGTCATTCACCAGTACTATCACCACCACGGCGCCAAACCACAGCCTCACCACCACGCTACCATCATCGTTTTTGATTCCCAAGTTCGTATTGATAATTTTTGTTGAATAAAAGAGTCATTTGTTTTAAGATTGTTTTTTTTTTCTTTTTGCAAATCTGTTCTAGTTGTTATGTTTCGTAGAAGTTGAGAATTTAAGACCACTGATTTAAGTTTCTGCCGATCTTATGTTGAACTGGTTTGTTTTTGTTTAAATGGTTGTTTTTTAAGGTTCCAATCACAGGAACATTTATTTTGGGGATGGAAATCATAAACCACCCTTTTTCCAATTTGTCTGCAGATTTTTAGTACCGTCTTTCTCCTCTCCATTTTTTGTTAGAATGTATTGATTTTGAAATTTATTGAATTTTATTCAAGCTCTTTGTCCAGTAATTATTTCTCCTCTCTAGAATTCAGCTTCTAAAAGGTGACAACTCTTTGTTATTTAGGTACCATCATATGTTTATTCAGATATTTGTATAGGTTTCACGATTTAAGTAAAAAATATGTCGGATGCTTGAAAATTGAAGAATTGTTATGAATCAAACTTGGTAATAGATTATATTGATATCAATGTAAAAGCGTACAGGGAATGAATGAATATATATATATATATATATATATATATATATATATATATATATATATATATATATATATATATATATATATATATATATATATATATAGATAGATAGTTTAAGACATTTACACATTTACATACTAACCCCTATAGTATTAACTATTACTATCTAATACTATTATTTGTCTAATATTCCCCCACAAGCTATGGCCGAGAAGCTAGCCGTATCTTGGACTGTAATAGAAGAAATCGAGAAGAGGGCGGTGGTTTTGTGAAGACATCTGCAATATGATAGTGTGAGGAGATAAATTGAACCGAGAGCTTCCTTTGTGCTACCTTTTCACGAACAAAGTGAAAGTCAACCTCGACATGTTTGGTACGAGCATGAAAGACTGGATTTGCTGAAAGATAGGTGGCGCCTAGGTTATCACACCATAAAGTAGGAACAGTTTTGAGAGGAACTTGAAGTTCTCCCAGAAGAGCTTGCAGCCAAGTGAGTTCAGCTACCGTATCTGCAAGAGCCTTGTATTCAGACTTTGTTGATGACCGTGAGACAGTGCGTTGTTTACGAGCAGACCACGAGACAAGATTAGAACCAAGGTATATTGCATATCCCCCGGTGGATCGACAGTCATCGGGACTACCAGCCAAATCCTCATCAGAGTAAGCCGTAATGGAAGGAGCAGCAGTGTCTGTATAAGCATGCAACTTAAGATCATAATTACGTTGTAACCGCAATCCATAAGAGTTTGTACCCTGAAGGTAGCGTATTATACGCTTGACTGTTGACCAATAGTTCTTGGTTGGTGACTGCATAAAATGGCAGACCTTGTTTACTGCAAAAGTGATGTCGGGTCTTGAAAGTGTAACATACTGAAGTGCACCAACAATCTGTCTATATTGAACAGGTTTGTCAAAAGCCTTGTTGTCACCAATGGCAAGATTACCATTTGGTGTCATTGTAGATGCGACTGGTTTGGACTCAGAGAGACCTGCACGTTGAAGTAACTCGAGAATATACTTTCATTGAGACAGGATTATGGAATCAGGTTGATGGCGAATTTCAATACCAAAGAAATACGATAAAGCGCGAAAGTCTTGAACTGCAAAAGATTTACTAAGGTTGTGTACCACCTGATTAATTGCCTGAGAATTATTACATGTCAAAACAATGTCATCAACATAGACAAGCATGTACATTAGAATACCCCGTGATGAATAAATCAATAGTGATGGGTCAGTTTGGGATCCTTGAAAACCAAGTGCCAAGAAAAAAGTAGAGAGCCAATGAAACCAGGCTGTATAGAGACTTGTGTAAAAAACAAACGTGATTCGGCTTGGTTGGATCAACAAAGCCTTGTGGTTGCTGCAGGTATACGGTTTCTTTTAGATCCCCATGTAAAAATGTGTTTTCAATATCAAACTGTCGTAATTGCCATTGATGTGCAACAGCTAAGGAAAGAACAACACAAATTGTTGTTGTTTTAACAATTTGGCTAAAAGTTTCCCGATAATCAATACCGTGCTGTTATCTAAATCACTTGGCAACGAGAAGCGCCTTGTATTGTTTTACTGCACCCGTCTGGTCTCTTTTTAGTTTGTACACCCATTTGCAGTCCACAACATTCATATGCTTGGTTCGTGGCACAAGTGACCAAGTTCCATTTTTCTTCAAGGCGGAATATTCCTCACACATGGCTGACCTCCATTGGGGATGAGCATTAGCAATGGTAAAGTTTAGAGGTTCAGTGTCATGATAGTTTGTAGTTGTATGAAAAGATTCGAACGGTTTGGTTTTTTTGGATGAGGTTGCAAGTTGGGTGGTATGGTTGAGACCAATGGAGGTGGTGGTTCGGCTTCAGAAAAAGAGGTTGTTTTGTTTCGATGTTGGTATGTATGGATGAGGGGAGGTTTAGGAAGTGGTTGTGCTTGGACAACCGGTGGAGATTATGTAGAAAGTTGCGGTTTTGGGGAAGATTCTGGTTGTAGAGTAGGAGTAGCAGGAGGGTCAGGTAGTGGGATAGGATTGGGATATGAGGGAATATAGGGTTCGTGAATAGGCTGGGGATTGAGCATTTGGGTGTGTATAGAAGGGAAAAGTGGTTTCGTCAAAATGTACATGACGAACAATATAGATACGTTCAGTCAGGGGGTTAAAGCACTGGTATCCATGATGGGAAGTGTTGTACCCTAATAAGACACATAGAGTGGAGTGAAAATCCATTTTGTGTTTGTTGTAAGGACGGCGATGGGGGTAACACCAACAACCAAAAATACGAAGGAAAGAAAAATCAGGTTTGTGTCGAGAAGATAAGTTCAAACGGAGAGGTGTTATGATATTGGGCAAGACATTTGGGGAACATGAT
The DNA here is from genome assembly GCF_052849685.1 of Lactuca virosa. Lineage (NCBI taxonomy): Eukaryota > Viridiplantae > Streptophyta > Magnoliopsida > Asterales > Asteraceae > Lactuca > Lactuca virosa. The sequence continues at coordinate 218,846,023 of NC_136430.1, read as the reverse complement.
ATTGGGCAAGAAGGGTAAGACCGGCTTCCACCACATGGCGATAGAGTCGTTCAACAAATCCAATTTTTTCACTTGTATGTGGACATGAAAGTGTATGAATGATACCGAGAGAGGAGAAAAATGGGGAGAGATTTCGAAACTCCCCACCCCAATCGGTTTGAACAGTTTTGAGTTTCGTTTGAAAATGTCGTTTGGCTGTGGAAAGGAAATGCTTAAAAGTAGGAAAGACATCAGATTTTAGTTTTAAAGGAAATAACCTCATGAAACTAGAATAGTGGTCAACACATAGAAGAAAATAATGATGACCATCAATAGAGGTAACAGGAGCAGGACCCCAAACATCACAAAAAAACAAGATTCAAAATATGTGAACTTTTATAAGAAGAAGATAACAAATGTAATTTAGATGATTTTCCAAAAAAAACATGAGTCACAAAAAGAACAAAATATTTATTTGATGAAGGTAAATTGTATCTAGATATCATAGACTACAAAAGTTGAGGATGAGGATGCCCAAGTTGTTGATGCCAAGTCTGAGAAGAAGCACGAACAGCAGAAAAAGCAAGTTTTGGAAGTGGTTGAATCTAGGGTAGCTTGATTGAGTAGAGCCCTCCATTACTTGGACCCGTGAGGAGGGTACTGTGAGTTTTTGTGTTCTTTATAGCAAAGAAAGAAGAGTCAAATTCAAAGTAAACAAGATTGTCAGTGAAAATTTTTTTAAATTAAATAAGATTTTGTTTAATATTAGGGACGTAAAGGATATTTGTTAAAGAAAAGGTTTTATTGGGTGAGTAAAGTTTAGAGGAAGCTATGTGAAGAATGGGTAAGCCTTTACCATTGCCAACATGGAGGTTATCCTCGCCATAGTAGGGCTCGGAATTATCAAAGCAAGATTGATTGTAAGTAACATGATGACTAGATCCTGTATCAGTGAGCCAGGAGATCGATGCTAGAGAGCGGTAGTCAGCATAGTTGGCCGAGGGTGGTGGTCTCCTGGAAGTGGTAGGATCACGGTTTGGGCATTGAGAAGGGACATGGCCTATTCTGCACCTGTTACATGTCCTAAAAACAGTATTCTGATTAGAAGCCCAAGAAAATTGACTACAATTACCTCCACCTTGATTTTTATTGTTGAAATCTCCTTGGTTGCGATTGAAGTTGCCTCGTCCATGTCTATTATTTTGTCCTCGGCCACGGTTGTTTCCATACCTGTTGGTAAAGAGAGCTTGAGCATTTAAGTTGTTGGTTAGCTGAGCTTGAATGCCAAGTTGACACAAGAGTTGTTGCAATGCTTGCAACTGGTCAGAAGAGGGCGCCAAGAGTGGTGTGTGATTTCGACTTGTAGTGGTGGTAGTCGTGAATGCTTGAACTGGAGAGACTTCATGTTCTGGGGCAGATTTTCATACCATATAATCATGATCTGCAAGAAGGCCATGGATTTCGGAGAAAGCAGTGGGAATTTATCGAGTAAGAATGGTAGATTTGAGACCATTATACTCGTCCCGAAGGCCAGAGTTAACAAGCATGACCAGGTCCTTTTCTTTCATTGGTTCACCGATATTTGCAAGGGCATCAGCATACGTTGGAGCCCTGTTCAGATAAGCAGATGAGGTTTCGGCACCTTTCATCTCGAGTTTCAGGAGTTGAGTCTTTAATGTATATTCCCTTGAGGATGTGTGTGGAGCACAAGCACGCTCAAGAGAAATCCAGAGATCTTGAGATGTAGAGCCTTGAACATGTATAAAGGAAGCCTTAAATATAGTCGACAAAAGTAACATACGTACATGAGCATCGTTAGCCATCTACACCGTGTAATAGGTTTTTTTGTGAAATCAGGAGGACGAAACCAATCTTTGTGCGATGGCAGTGTTGTGATTTTTCAGTAGAAGAAGTGGCGACAGCAGGAAGGTTGTTTGGCGGCTGGATTAGGTTTTTGTGAAACCTAACGTAGAATGCTCTGATACCAAATCAAACTTGGTAATAGATTATATTGATATCAATGTAAAAGCGTACAGAGAATGAATATATATATAGTCTACGACATTTACACATTTACATACTAACCCCTATAGTATTAACTATTACTTTCTAATATTATTATTTGTCTAATATTTTACTTGAAAATCGATAGATTTATGGGTTTATGTTTATACCAAGTACTGATTTTTCTATTTGGTGTTTTCAGGTACTGATTTTTCTATTCAACTTTGTATTAATATTCTATTCATTTTTTGTGTCTACCATTTTGTCTATTTGATTCATCACATGTTTGATGTTCTGCATGTTTTTTGTCGTACGGGAGAAAATCAAGAAAACGGGAATGATGTAGAGTTGTTCACTCTCTGACCAACTAAATGAGTTGTAGAGATCTTTCATACCTGAAAATGTATGCATTTATTATTTTACTAACAGTGTTCTTATGATGTAGACTCGACAATCTTCTTGATTTTAAAGAAATGCTGAAAAATTCTTATTTTATACTCAATGCACTGCCACAACAAGTAAGCATAACAACAAGTAAGCATAACTATTTTATTTATCTTGTCATAGGGTTTATGTAGATTGTTTCATATATAAACTATGTTGCAGGTCTCAAATGGTTGATTAAATGCAATAACTTTGGTTTTTTGTGGATTTATCATAGGTTTATTGTGGATTTTTCTATTGGTTTTTTATTCGGAAATTTGTTATATTGGGTGGCTCATGCAAGGAAATTTGTTATATTGGTTTTTTATTCAAAGGTGATACTTATATCTATTGTAAATTTTATTGTGAATTTTAGGATCGTACCCTCATTTATTTCTATTTAATCTATTTATTCATTATAACATTGAAAGTAGGATGCTATATAAGTAAATTAACTGAAAGTAAGATGTTATAATAAACATTGATTCTCTTTTGGGTATTACTATATTTGTGTTTGGTTGTCGCAGGGGAGGGGTATCTTGGTCATTTTATATTATCTTTTCTATGATATTTTTCTAAAACAAATTAATAAGCGTTTATTAAACATTCTATCAACACTCAACAAGAAGTGTTGCAATGTTCTCTTTTGGTTATTAAAATTCAAAACATTTTTTTTTCAAGTAGAAGATCACCATTTTTCATTTTTCATTTTTCATTTATACCAATAGAATGGTAAGTTGGTCATTATTTTTATTAAGACAAATCATTAAAACCTAGAAAGAAACATTATTTGTTCTTGCTATTTTTGACAATTGTGTATTTTAGATTTTTATATTGCATCAGCTTTTAAATTTTTTATTCATTTTTAATAGTTTACCTTATTCTAGAAAGTAAGCTATTAAATTAACAATTATTTTGAAAAGTATTCTATATGCGATTAAATATATGACAGGGTTACCTGATATTATAATCATCGTTGATCAGCACAAAGAATATACGACCCATCAAAGAATGTATCACGTTGGGAATTACTACAATTTGTTTAATCGATACAAATTGTGACCCCGATCTCGCAGATATTTCGATTCCAACCAATGATGACGCTATATCTTCAATACGATTAATTCTTAACAAATTAGTATTTGCAAATTGTGAAGGCCATATTGGCTATATAAGAAATATGTGATTCATAATAAGATTACTTATTTAATTTCAGAACCTTCATAGATTTATCGAATCGGTTACTATTTCTGAATTTTAAAAATAGAGATAAAATGTAACATACACGTTCAGTTATCGTGTTTTGTTTAAAAAAAATAAATATTATTAAATATTATATGGTTTTGAGCATTGAGTTCTAACAAGATAGTTTTATGATATTTGAAGTAAAACTGTGTTTAGAATCATTCGGAAAGTATTGGAAGTCTTATGAGATTCCAATCAAAAGTCAATAATCAAAATTAACGAAAATATAAAGTTGGAAATAAGTAAAAATAATGTTATTTAAAGTTGTAGATTATTTCGTTAGAAACATTTAGGCAAAAACCTCACTGAAATTTGAGTTATAACGAAGAAGTTATGACTTATTGAAGTTTCACGACAGAACCGGCACGACGTCATATGACGTAAAAAGTAAGTTATACGATAAACTACTTTTTAGCCTTTGTGATCTAAATGAAAGTCGTAATATTCGTTAAACCGAGAATTTTCATAAAAAGAACGTCCAAATCTGACTTCGTATGAGGAAGTTATGATTTTTCTAAAATTCAGCATAGTAGTACACACCCCGAAACTCGAAATAAAGACCGAGTGATTTTTAGCCGACACAACCTAAACGAAAATCGAATATCTTGTCAATAGTAGTACAACGGTAAAAAGACAGACGAAAACGGACGTCGGATGAAGAAGTTATGAATTCTTAACGAACTTTTCCTGTCCCGGCCTATTAAAAATATAACTTTAAAAAAACTAAATTCAAAATTAGCCGACGGAGTCTAAACAAAAGTTTTAGAGCATAATTTCACCTACGTGTGCATATAAAGAACGTCAAAAACGGAGCCCGTATGCGAAAGATACGAATTTTTGAAGTTTTGGGCACAAACTTCGAGGTTGGTCCGAAGGAGTATGCCCAGCGTACCCGTGTAAGTGCTCCGGAGTCCGTCACCCTCCCTACTCCTTCGCATGAGTGCCACGTATCGTAGCCTTGACGCGTCCAAGCTGATCCACTTCGTACGCCCAGCGAAGAAGTCTGCGAGGTAGTACCCCCGTGTACCGGAGAATTACGCCCAGCGTAATTGAGAGCCCTCGGGTACTATAAATAGAAAGCGAGGTTCTCCGAATTTTGGTTACAACTTTCACTCTCGTTTACGTTCTACTTCCTTTCAAGTTACTCTAACACCCCCCGAAGCCTAGGAAACATCCCTAACACCCGAAGCAAGTCCCGACGCACCGAAGACCCGAGAAAATAATCTTTTTAAGTTGAAACTCTACCCGCGCAAGGCCCGGTTTTCGACTAAAATCCCCGGTTTTGTCAAAGAAAGTCATTTTTAGAGGCGCAGTGCTGCCCAAATTATCATTTTATCATTCGGTTATTTGATGGTGAGTTCAATATAGGAACAATTGTATGTTATGTGTTATATGTGCAATGTGCTTTCCTGAGTTATTCTGGTTTTATATTGTTGATCATGTAGAGCATGACTCGTATCACTTATGGTATTGGCTTTGAGCCTTTGGCCATGTAGAGCATGTCTCGTATTATTCTGGTATCGGATTTATGCCTTTGGCCATGTAGAGCATGTCTCGTATCACTTCTGGTATTGGCTTTGTGCCTTTGGCCATGTAGAGCATGACTCGTATAACTTCTGGTATTGGCATAGGGCTATGTAGGGCTGAAAGCCTGTATATTCTAGCAAAATGATAATGTGAAATTGTATTTTCTGTGCCATTTGGGCTGAAGCTTTATTGATGTATATCAAGTTGAAATTGTTATGTCTCGTTGATTGTAAATCATTGAATCAGATTATTGGTTGATATGGAAAGCCTATCATATGATACACATATGCCTTTGTTGTTCTTTATCCCTCTTTGCTTCTGTCATATTGTATATGGCATAGCGTTATATTGTAACTGTTATTGAACTCACTAAGCGTCACCCGCTTATCCCTCTCAATGTTTAAACTATTGCAGGTGATAAGCATCCGGTATAGTCATGTACTGGTAGAAGATGTAGATTAGTTAATATTATCACTTTTGTAATTAGGGTATAAAGTCATGGGAAGTTATGTAATATATAAAACTTTGTGAAAATCTTAATAGTCGGTTTGTATCCAGTCTTTTGAAATAAGACCATATATGTAAAATATGTTTATGAATATACATGTAGCATGTTTGGAGTAATAATAATGTTAAGTATGAAAGGGGTCTTTTTATCATGGTATCAGCGCAGTAATTTAAGTGAACTAAATACCACAGATTGGTATTTAGACTTAAACCATCAGAGGTTCAATATATGAATGGATTTATTGTAAGTATATGGATACACACCATAGGAAAGACTTAAGTAAAGTATTAAGTAATGATAAATCCTAATATTCTAAAATACTATATTACTCCAAATTTTCAGAACAATGGTTGAACAGGTGAGTAGCCATACACCAGATGTGGGTGGAGATCCTCAACCTGATGAAGTAAATATTCCAGTATCCCCTCGTGAGGAGCGACTTGTGGATAAACTTATTGGTGTTATTCGGCAGACTCTCGAAGAACATAAAAAGAATAGTGATAAAGGTAAAGAGAAAGCCACCTGAGAATCTTCAAAAGGGGAGGCGAAACGTCCCTCGTTCAAAACTTTCAAGAGTAATGGTGCTACAGAGTTTTCGGGTGTTCTTAATCCCATTGTTGTTCTTACCTGGATCCAGAACACAGAAAAAGTATTATGTATTTCTCATGTGGTTAATGAAGACATGGCTAATTATGCTTCTGCAATACTCATCGGGGAAGCCTTGGTCTGGTGGGAAGCAACATTTGAAGCTCTCAACGAGTATGACCAGGATAATTTATCTTGGGAAATGTTCAAAACTCGTTTGCTAGGAAAGTATTCTCCTGTAAACATGAGGAGAAGATTGGAGAAAGAATTCATAGAGCTTAAACATGGAGGAATGACTGTGAATGATTATGAAACTCAATTCAATCAAAAAACACGGTTTGCTGCAAAGTATATTCCAACTGAAGACGATAAAATTCAGTTATTTATGGATGGACTACGGTATGAAATCCGCGATTTCGTGGCTAATCGGGATGTTCTGTCATTTGATAAAGTTATTGAGTATGCTCTAAAGCGCGAGCATGACTTAGAAATATGTGGTGCCACTCTTTCTGTTCCGAAGTATCCACGTGTTGATCGAATTGTTCCTGTTTCATCTATTCCACCAGCTCAATCCATTCGATCTGATCCTGGCAAACAAGTTCAATCTCATAATACCTCTCATAGCCGCGGTAGGTCACAATATTTTTCTCTTCAGTCCCCATCGTGTCGAAATTGTGGAAAGATTCATCCGGGCGAATGCAGATTAGAAAAAGGATCAGTGATCTGTCATGGATGTGGAGAAATAGGCCACGTGAAGCCCGTTTGCCTGATGAAGAATGTTACTTTCTTTGCTTGTGGTGTTATTGGCCACAGGAAGCGTTTCTGCCCTACTCTTACTAGTCAAATGGCGGGGAGTCAAGCTTCTGTCCAACAACCAAAGAGTACTCCAACTAAAAAGGAGGAGGTGCCAAAAGCTAAAGGTCGTGCATTCCAAATTACCACAGAGGAGGCATGTGAAGAACCGAATGTTGTGACTGGTACATTTCTAGTCAACTCTAGACCTGCTCATATCTTATTTGATTCTGGTGCCTCAGATTCTTTTGTGTCTCATGAATTCGCACATTCCCTTCAAATTGCTTGCTATGCACTCGCGCAACCATTTCATGTAGATACTGCGGGAAGTATATCATTACTTGCTGATAAAGTCTATAGGGATTGTGTCATAGAAATTGAAGGTTATAATTTTCTTGCTAACCTGATTCCTATCTCCTTGCCCAACTTTGATATTATTCTCGGCATGGATTGGTTGTCGAAGAACCGTGCAGAACTCTTGTGCTATGAAAAGATAGTACACATTCCTATTGAAGGGGAGAATCCTATTTATGTCTACGGTGAACAAAGAATTAAAATCTTAAAAATAATCTCTTTATTAAAAGCTCGTAAGTTTATATCGAAAGGGTGTTCTACTTATCTGGCCTATACAGTTGATATCTCAAAAGAATGGAAGAAAACTGTAAATGATGTTCCCGTTGTTAATGAATATCCTGATGTTTTCCCCGATGATTTACCTGGATAGGCAAGTAAAATTCTGAATTGATCTTGTACCTGGTGCTGCTCCAATTGCAAAGACTCCTTATCATCTTGCGCCAGCTGAGATGAAGGAAATGATGATCCAACTGCAGGAATTACTTGACAAAGGCTTTATTCAACCAACTACCTCTCCTTGGGGTACTCCAGTATTGTTTGTCAAGAAGAAGGACGGTTCGATGCGAATGTGTATTGATTACCATGAGCTAAATAAGGTGACTATCAAGAACAAGTACCCGCTACCTCGCATTGACGAATTGTTTGATCAACTTCAGGGTGTTAGCTATTTCTCGAAGATTGATTTGAGGTCTGGCTATCATCAGTTGAAAGTACACGAGCAGGATGTACCGAGGACTGCTTTCGTACTCGTTATGGACACTTCGAATTCCTTGTCATTCCATTCGGTTTGACAAATGCTCCTGCCGTATTCATGGATATGATGAATCGGGTATGCCGTCCAATGCTCGATAAATCTGTCATCGTATTCATTGATGATATTCTAATCTATTCCAAGTCTGAAGCTTATCACGCCATTCATATTCGTGAAATATTATAACTTCTTCGAAAGGAGAAATTATATGCTAAATTCTCAAAATGTGAATTTTGCCTTCGCCAAATTCAATTTCTCGGCCATGTGATTTCTGGTGACGGTATATCAGTAGATCCTATCAAAATTGAAGCCATTCAGAATTGGGAAGCGCCCCGTAATGCTTTTGAAATTCGTAGTTTCTTGGGTCTCGCGGGGTATTATCGGAGATTCATTAAAGATTTTTCATGTATAGTTGTACCTCTCACAAGTCTTACACGAAAGGAAGTAAAGTTCGAATGGGGTGAAGCCCAAGAAAAAGCTTTCGCAACTCTAAAAGATATTTTGACTCATGCTCCGATCTTATCACTCCCAGAAGGTGATAATGATTTTTCCGTGTATATCGATGCTTCAAGGTTGGGACTCGGTTGTGTGTTGATGCAGCGTGGTAGAGTAATATCTTATGCCTCAAGACAACTGAAAGAGTATGAAAAGAATTATCCCACCCATGACCTCGAACTCGCTGCACTAGTATTTGCCCTAAAACTTTGGATGCATTATCTTTTTGGTACAAAATGCCAATTGTTTACTAACCACAAAAGTCTCAAGTATATATTCAGTCAGCAAACATTGAATATGAGACAACAGCGATCCATGGAGCTGATCAAAGACTATGACTATGAAATCTTGTATCATCTTGGAAAGGCCAATGTAGTTGCCGATGCACTTAGCAGGAAGGTTTATCATAATAGTGTGTGTTATGTTATTACCCATACTACCGTAAAGTTCACTATTCTTGATGAACTAGAAAAATGGCAAGTAGAGGCCTTAAAGCCAGAAAATGTGAAGAAGGAAGGGATGTTACATTATGTTGATATTTTACTTGATGATCCATGTGGACTGAAAGTATTTAAGAATCGGCTATGGATTTCGAAGATTGGTGGATTAAGACAAAAGATTTTAGATGAAGCCCATAAGTCTAAGCTGTCAATACATCCTGGTAAAAGTAAAATGTACTATGATGTACAAGTTGATTATTGGTGGCCTGGATTGAAGAGAGACATTGGAAGATACATGTAAGAATGCTTAATATGCTTACAATTCAAAGCGGAACACCAAAAGCCATATGGTAGTCCAGAAGGTATTAATTTCCCTATGTGGAAATAGGAGGAGTTGTCCATGGATTTTATTACCAAATTGTCGAAGACTGCGAGACAGAATGATAGCATTTGGGTAATTGTCGACCGACTAACTAAGAGTGCACATTTTCTTGCCATGCGTGAAACAGCTCCAATGGAGAAATATGCACAAGTATACTTGGATGAAATTATTGCAAGACATGGTATGCCACTAAAGATTATTTCCGATCATGATACTCGCTTCACTTCTCATTTTTGAGCTAGTATGCAACGTGAATTGGGATCTCGGACTGCTCTCAGCACAGTTTATCATCCCCGGACAGATGGTCAGACGGAGAGAACAATCCAAACAGTAGAAGATATGCTTCGTGCATGCATCTTGGAGTTCGGTGGTAACTGGGATAAGTACTTACCTCTTGTCGAATTTTCATATAATAACAGTTACCACACTTCAATCAAAATTCCACCATATGAAGCATTATATGGTCGTAAATGTCGTACCCCATTATGTTGGCGTGATGTAGGACAGAAAATCCTTGGAGACCCTGAAATGATTCAAGACACCACTAACAAAATTCAAATTGTACGAGAAAGAATGAAAGCAGCCCAGGATCGACAGAAGTCCTATGCAGAAAAGAGGAGACGACCCATAGAAATTCAGGTGGGTGATTTCGTAATGCTGAAGGTATCCCCATGGAAAGGCATTATGCGATTTGGGAAGAAAGGAAAGTTGAGTCCTAGATTTGGTGGTCCTTTCAAAATCATCCAGAGAATTGGTAAGCAAGAATACCGTTTGGAATTGTCGGAAGATTTGGCAGGTATTCATGATGTGTTTCATGTGAGTTATCAACGTAAATGTTTAAGCATATATGATGAAACGGTCTCGTTATCCGAGGTGAAACTGGATAATAAATTAAGATATGTAGAAGAACCAGAAGAGATCGTAAACGAAAGAACTACTGAATAGCGTAATAAATAAGTGGATTTGGTGCTTGTCAAATGGAAACACTATCGAGGCCCAAACTATACTTGGGAAAATAAGAATGAGATAAGAGCAAAATATCCCCATTTTTTTAAATCGTTGTAATTTCGGGGACGCAATCCTCAAAAGGATGAGGTATTTGTAACATACATGTACATGTTCAGTTATCGTGTTTTGTTAAAAAAAATGAATATTAATAAATATTATATGGTTTTGAGCATTGAGTTCTAACAAGATAGTTTTATGATATTTGAAGTAAAACTATGTTTAGAATCATTCGGAAAGTATTGGAAGTCTTATGAGATTCCAATCAAAAGTCAATTATCAAAACTAAAGAAAATATAAAGTTGGAAATAAGTAAAAATAATGTAATTGAAAGTTGTAGATTATTTCGTTAGAAACATTTAGACAAAAATCTCACGGAAATCCAAGTTATAACGAAGAAGTTATGACTTATTGAAGTTTCGAAACAGAACCGGCACGACGTCATATGACGTAAAAAGTGATTTTTACGATAAACTACTTTTTAGCCTTTGTGATCTAAATGAAAGTCGTAATATTCGTTAAACCGAGAACTTTCATAAAAAGAACGTCCAAATCTGACTTTGTATAAGGAAGTTATAATTTTCTAAAATTCAGCATATTAGTACACAGCCCGAAACTCGAAATAAAGATCGAGTGATTTTTAGCCGACACAACCTAAACGAGAATCGAAGATCTCGTCAATAGTAGTACAATGGTAAAAAGACAGACAAAAGCGGACGTCGGATGAAGAAGTTATGAATTTTTAATAGACTTTTCCTGTCCCGATCTGTTAAAAATACAACTTTAAAAAAATAAATTCAAAATTAGCCGACGGAGTCTAAAAGAAAGTTGTAGAGCATAATATCACCTACGCGTGCATATAAAGAACGTCAAAAGCGGAGCCCGTATGCAAAAGATACGAATTTTTGAAGTTTTAGGCACAAACTTCAAGGTTGGTCCGAAGGAGTACGCCCAGTGTACCCGTGTAAGTGCTCCGGAGTCTGTCACCCTCCCTAGTCCTTCGCATGAGTGCCACGTATCGTAGCCTTGACGCGTCCGAGCTGATCCACTTCGTACGACCAGCATACGAAGTTACGCCCAACGAAGAAGTCTGCGAGGCAGTACGCCCGGCGTACCGTAGAATTACGCCCAGCGTAATTGAGAGCCCTCGGGTAATATAAATAGAAAGCGAGGTTCTCCGAATTTTGGTTACAACTTTCACTCTCTTTTACCTTCTACCTCGTTTCAAGTTACTCTAACACCCCCCGAATCCTAGGAAACATCCCTAACACCCGAAGCAAGTCCCGACGCACCGAAGACCCAAGAAAATAATCATTTTAAGTTGAAACTCTGCCCGCGCAAGGCCCGGTTTTCAACTAAAATCCCCGGTTTCGTCAAAGAAAGTCATTTTTAGAGGCGAAGTGCTGCCCAAATTATCATTTTATCATTCGGTTATTTGACGGTGAGTTCAATATAGGGACAATAGTATGTTATGCGTTATATGTGCAATGTGCTTTCCTGAGTTATTCTAGTTTTATACTGTTGATCATGTAGAGCATGACTCGTATCACTTCTGATATTGGCTTTGAGCCTTTGGCCATGTAGAGCATGTCTCATATTATTTTGGTATCGGATTTATGCATTTGGCCGTGTAGATCATGTCTCGTATCACTTCTGATATTGGTTTTGTGCCTTTGGCCATGTAGAGCATGACTCGTATAACTTCTGGTATTGGCATAGGGCTATGTAGGGCTGAAAGCCTGTATATTCTAGCAAAATGATAATCCAAAATTGTATTTTCTGTGCCATTTGGGCTGAAGCTTTATTGATGTATATCAAGTTGAAATTGTTATGTCTCATTGATTGTAAATCATTGAATCAGATTATTGGTTGATATGGAAAGCCTATCATATGATACACATATGCCTTTGTTGTTCTTTATCCCTCTTTGCTTCTGTCATATTGATATGTATATGGCATAGCGTTATATTGTAACTGTTATTGAACTCACTAAGCGTCACCCGCTTATCCCTCTCAATGTTTAAACTATTGCAGGTGATAAGCATCCGGTATAGTCATGTACTGGTAGAAGATGTAGATTAGTTAATATTATCACTTTTGTAATTAGGGTATAAAGTCCTGGGAAGTTATGTAATATATAAAACTCTGTGAAAATCTTAATAGTTGGTTTGTATCCAGTCTTTTGAAATAAGACCATATATGTAAAATATGTTTATGAATATGCATGTAGCATGTTTGGAGTAATAATAATGTTAAGTATGAATGGGGTCTTTCATAAAAATAACAAGGAATAGATTTTGATTAGTTGGTATTCAAAATATATGATTCAAGTAGTCAAGTCGAGAAAAAGATGGTTGAAGCAAAATAATTTTGTTTAAAATTCTCTTTTTCTCAGAAGGCAATATGAATGTTCTATCATGTTCCATCAACACACTAAATGGGTTATACGATATATCCAGTGTAGAAGTAGGCCCACATTTTTATTGGAAAATCGGGGATTTCCAAGTCCACGGCCAAGTACTTATTACTTCTTGGGTTATAACTGCTATCTTATTAGCTTCAGCCACTCTAGCCGTTCGGCCATTCGGAACCCACAAACCATTCCGGTCAGCAGTTAGAATTTCTTCGAATATGTCCTTGAATTTATTCGAGATGTGAGTAAAACTCAAATTGGAGAAGAATATGGTCCTTGGGTTCCTTTTATTGGAAGTATGTTTCTATTTATCTTTGTTTCTAATTGGTCATGCTCCCTTTTACCTTGGAAAATCATACATATACCTCATGGGGAGTTAGCCGCCCCTACGAATGATATAAATACTACTGTTGCTTTGGCTTTACTCACATCAGTGGCATATTTCTATGCGGGTCTTAAAAAAAGGATTAGGTTATTTCGGTAAATATATTCAACCAACTCCAATTCTTTTACCTATTAACATCTTAGAATATTTCACAAAGCCCCTATTACTTAGTTTTCGACTTTTCGGAAATATATTAGCCGATGAATTAGTAGTTGTTGTTCTTGTTTCTTTAGTACCATCAGTGGTTCCTATCCCTGTATGTTCCTTGGATTATTTACAAGTGGTATTCAAGATCTTATTTTCGCAATTTTAGTTGCGGCTTATATAGGTGAATCCATGGAGGGCCACCATTGACTAGTTTTCTAAATAGTCTTTTTTTAGTTTAACCTAAGGCAATGTTGTGTGGCTAAAAAAAATTGACTTAGGGAATGAAAATACCCAACTACACTATATATGATCTAGAGTAATAGAAAAAAAGATTTCAAATATCTTTTTCCTAAATTCCCGTTTGGTGCATTTATATCGTATTCATACTTTCCCCTCAATGAATATTGAGTTTAGATTGTTCATCGAATCCGAATATGAACTATTCATAGTTGTAATTTGACAAAGAAGTCTTGTACGATGTGTGATTAAATAAAAAAAAGATGTTCTAGAGAACGATTCTGTAATGCCCGTAAATTCGGGCTAGTCAATTTAGAGACAATAAGCATCAAAAATAAATTTATTGATAGAAGATTATTTAGAATAAATAATCTTGACCAAGTTATATTATATGTCACAAGGGTTTCGTACATATAAAGAACGCTGTAATCCGAGTTATAATGAAGAAGTTATGACTCGTCGAAGTTTTACGGCTAAACCGGCACGCCACCGCGTAATGTAAAAAGTGAACTTTTGATAAATTACTTTTTAGCCTTAGGGATCTAAACGAAAGTCGTACTATACATTAAACTGAGAGCATGCATAAAAAGAACATCCAAATCTGACTTTGTATGAGGAAGTTATGATTTTTCTAAAATTTAGCGTAGTAGTGCACAACTTGGAATTTGAATTTTAGATCAATCGATTTTTAGCCGACACAATCTAAATAAGAATCGAAGATCTCGTTAATAAGAGCTCAAATAAAGAAAGACAGATGAAAACGGACATCAGATGAAAATTTATGAATTTTTAACAGACTTTATCTGTTTAATCCTGTTAAAATATAACTTTAAAAATAAAGTCAAAATTAGCCAATTGAGTCTAAACAAAATTTGTAGATTACGTCACCACCTACACATGGATATAAAGAACGTCAAAAAAGGAGCTCGTATGCGAAAGTTACGGAATTTAGAAGTTGTGTATATGCTGATGCGAATAGGGACACGTGGTTGAATCTGGACCATCGCTTGCTCTCAACGGTCTTCACCTCGGATGCTGACAGCTACCCCCTCATACGCGTAGCATACTAAGTATGTGCAGCGTACTCTGAGGATGACGCCCACGTAGTCTGAAGCCAGCTCCTATAAATAGGTGCGAAGGCACCCTCATTTCTTCACACCTCAACCTTTATTTCTCTCTCAAACATCTCTCTAAACCCCTCCCAATCCCTAGTACTTCCCTAGTGCTAAGAAGCGAGTCCCGAAGCACCAAAAGGCTTTAAGAAGATGATCATTCGGCTCAGAAGTTCTGCCCCCGCAGAGCCCGGTTCCTAGACAAACCCCCTTTTAAGTAAGTTATGCTTACCCTACTTTAAGTATAGCTTATATTTAAGTTCATTATCGTTATTATGAACCTATAAGCACTATAGGTGCTAAGTATAAATTATAAAAGGTGTTATTATAATACCTTTTAACTGCTCGCGGTACGGGGAATCTGTTTGGAAGGGCTGCATAGGGTTGTTAGATTTCAGAACAGCTTAAATGCCAAAATGGTCCTGCCCTCCGGTGTTTCATATATGGCCCCTGCCTGTACATAGTAGTTGATATGTATTGTTTAACACTTATAAAACAATATCGCTCGTAGACCTTGAGTAAATTAGTCGCAGTAAATATTAGACTAAAACTTAGCAATAATAATAATGCTAGGTTTCACCGAAGGAAAAGTTGATTGTTACAAACGAAGCACTGTCTGAATTTCGAGTCATCACTTTAACAAGTGAGTGCATAGTGTAATGCCCGTGTTTCTAGGCTAGGCATTAATATTGATGTGATAGTCTAGGTTAACCCTTTTAACTCATTTTGAAGAAATGAAAAGGAATTATGTGAATATTATGTGAATTATGTGTTTTATGCTTAATTACTAGGATTTAATTAATTAAGAATAAAAATGAGCGTCGAAGATAAATATTAGATAAAGCCGATATCTACGAAGAAAGTTGTAGTGGTCGTGACAAGGATTACGGATATATAAAGAATACCGAAATCCGAGTTATAACGAAGAAGTTATGACCTGTCGAAGTTTCGCGACAAAACCGGCACGGTGCTGAATGACGTAAAAAGTGAGTTTTTGATAAACTACTTTTTAGCCTTAGTGATCTAAACGAAAGTCGTAGTGTTCGTTAAACCGAGAGTATGTATAAAAAGAACGTCCAAATCTGACTTCGTCTGAGGAAGTTATGATTTTTCTAAGTTTCAGCTTAGCAGTAGACAGCTAAAAACTCGAACTTTAGATCGAGTGATTTTTAGCAGACACAACCTAAACTAGAATCGAAGGTCTCGTCAATAGTAGTACAACGGTAAAAAGACAGACAAAAACGGACGTCGGATGAAGAAGTTATGAATTTTTAACGGATTTCCTGTCCCGGTCTGTTAAAAATAATAATATAAAAATTAAATTCAAAATTAGCCGACGAAGTCTAAATGAAAGTTGTAGAGCGTAATTTTACCTACGCGTGCATATAAAGAACGTCAAAAACGGAGCCCGTATGCGAAAGTTATGGATTTTAGAAGTTTTGGCACAAAAATCGAGAAAAAAATGTCAAATTCGAGAAATTTGGCATGGTGGGACTTCGGCCACGTCACCCTCGCTCATAGCGCGCCACGTGTCCGAAAATGCTAACTCACCGAAGCCAGCTGGCGAGGCGTGTCGCCTTCCCTCGCATCCGAAGTGCGGTCCAATGGGGGTCCGACGCGTGCCTTTTCTTACGTGTCCGACCTTCGCATGGTGTGCCACGATTCCGAGCCTCGCACCTAGACCTCGGTCCAATCAGAGGCCAACAGCTCACCCCTCGCATGTGCGAGGCACCTGCCCTCCCTCGCCCCTATAAATAGAAGGGTGCGAGACCTCCTGGGGATAATTTGGAAATTTGTCAATTTTCACCCCTCTTTCAATATTTCTTTCATTCCAACTTCCCCCAAAGCCCCGGTATCATACCAAACACCCGAAACACGTCCCGAATTTCCCGAGAAATTTATCTTTTCGGTTTTGAAGCCCAACCCTCGCAGAGCCTGGTTTCTCAATAAAACTCCTGGTTTTATTAGAAACGATCGTTTTAGGAAACGAAGTGCTGCCCGATTATCAGTAAATCAAGTGAGTGTGTAGTTACTTTCGTCTTACACCTAGATATGAAGTGTTTTCTATAAAATACGTGCTATGTGTAATTATATTAATTGTTTAATTGAGGTGACTGTTGAATAGATGTTTTATACAAGTTTTAAACTGTATATGTATTTTATCTACAAATATGTTGGGTAGAACATGGGTAGACGAAATAGTTGATGTGTGTTAAAATGGTGAGAGGCCTCGATGTTGTTGTTGTTGTTGTTGTTGTTGTCGTCTAGCGGAGTATAGATGACGACCACGGACTTTTCTAGACAGTCCAGTGGAACACTAGCAGGTTCGCAACTTGTAGGTGTTGGTGAACTAAATGTTCATTGGCGTACTCCATCCCCTTCGTGGTTGCCTTTAGGACATGTATGGCTGAGGAGTCCCCTTAGCAGTAGTGTCCATCCTGATGATATTCCTTAGGCTAGGTCCCTTGTGATAGGTGTTTAGGGACGTAAAGTGAGGATAACGGGAATGGGTAATCAGGGTTATTGTTGATTGGTGAACTTAATAAGTTTATTATTATTGTGGGTTGAAAACCCTATATGCTCACCAGGCTCCCAAGCCTGACCCACTCAGCTTTTTATTATTACAGGTAGTGGACCCCGAGCATAGTCGGAGGATGATGAGAGATTTTTGGAATATAGGCCAGTAGTTGTAAATAACTGTTGTAAGGCTTATAATGTCTTGTTTATTCTTTTGATCTGTATCGGAACATAACATCCCGAGGTTTTGATATGAAATGAAATTATATATTTCTTAAAGAAAGGTTTTGATAAACTTTTATCATGTTTTGTTTTGGGGACCAATTCTGCAACATCTTTTAAAAGGATTTCTCTGATTTTATTTTAAAAAGCATAAATTAAATCGGTCTTTTCTGGCCGAGAAATTAGGGGATGTCACAATTGGTATCAGAGCATTAGTTTAAGCGAACTAAGAAATTGTAGGATTTCTAGACTTAAACTTAGAATGCTAAGTGATGATTGTGAGATCAGTGTCTACCATATTTTAGACACGAGCACTAGTTTATTTTAGGAAAGATGCCTAAAATGCTTTTATGTGCTAAATGCTATATGTTTGCCATATATGCCATTATTTGTTCGGATCTATGGTCTGTTGCTGACCGGATCTGGAAACCTTATGTGTGTAGGATTCTAAGCGTATGATTACGAGATTAGAACTAACATGTAAACGTTTTGGAGTGATAAGGGAATTGAAATATCTATCAAGGATAAAGACCTAAATTCGCCTTATTCAGTATATAGATTATAATGGCAGGAACTCGAAGTGGAGCGGGAAATGCAAACAGAAACCAACAACCTCAACCCCAAGTGGTTGAACAGGTGCCTATAGTAGGAGCTGCACCAGAACCCATCACCATGGCTGGAGTACGAACTATGATTCAGACCATGATGGCTGAACAAAGGGAGGAATTGAGGCAAATGTTGCTGAACAACAGGGATGAACCTTCAGTTCCTGTTGAACAACGTGAATTGAATGACGATCGATCTGAAGAAGGAAACAACAGTAGATCTGTTGGTCATAGTGAACCGCTTGTGGTTGGGAGAAATAACCACGAGCATAGAGTGGAGAGAAATGGGTGCAAGTATAAGGACTTTATGACTTGCAAGCCATCGACCTTCACTGGAAAAGAAGATCTCGTCGGAGTAATGGATTGGATCTCGGAAATGGAATTGGCTTTCATGACTTGTGGCTGCCAAGGCAAGCTACAAACCACATTTGCAGTGCGTCAGTTCAGGGGTAGTGCTGCTCCTTGGTGGAACACTCTGGGGAAAACCCTAAGCCCTAATGAGCCACTGCAACTGACTTGGGCAGAGTTCTTGGTGCACTTCAAGAGCAAGTACTGCTCGGCCCAAAATGTGCTTGAGCTAGAAAACTAATTTCTAACGTTGAAGAAGGGGAGTATGACCGTTGATGAATACACAAATAGCTTCACAGACAAAATGGAGTTTGCTTTGCGTATTGTACCAGATGAGCTGACAAAAATTGATAGATACGCAAAGGGACTTCCATGGGAGTACGCGGTGCCAGTACGTTAGGCACTTACATTGGAGGCAGCTGTCTGGGCTGCCAAGTCTATTGAAGATATGATTAAGGGGAGAGCCGCCAGTAAGGTTGAAGTTGGCGAAAAGAGAAAGTTTGAAGGAACTTCAGGTTCCAATAAAAAGAACAAGTTCTCGAAGACTAGTTCGAGAAAATTCGGAGGAGGAGCCGAAGCCAAGTGTTGTGATAAGTGCAAGAAGAAACATGCTGGGAAATGCAGCGTGGAACTCACTTGTTACAAATATGGAAAGCCAGGGCATCATGCCAATGAATGCACCTTCAATAAGAACGTCTGTTTTGGGTGCCATGAAGAAGGGCATATTTTGAGGGATTGCCCGAAGAAGAAGGACGCAACAAAACCCAATCTTCCACCAAAGCCGAAGGCGAGAGCCTTTTAGATGACACTTGAAGTTGCGAAAGAAGAAGCCGATGTCGCTTCAGGTACCTTTCTCGTAAACGAATTGTCTGCCCAAATTTTGTTTGATTCTGGAGCCAATTACTCCTTTATTTCGCATGAATTTGGTAGAAAACTAGTTTTGCCTGTAGATAGACTAGTTAATGATATAATAGTCGAGATTGCTAGTGGCAAGTTTGTACATGTTAGCCATTGTATGAAAAACATCCTCATTGACTTGAATGGGAATAAGTTCCACGAGGAATTATTACCTATCGAGTTAAATGGTTTCGACATAGTTTTAGGAATGGATTGGCTTAGTGCCAATGATGCCGAAATATTGTGTAGGAAGAAAATAGTAAAAGTAAACCCGCCAGGGAAAGAGTCGTTTATGGTGTATGGAGACAACGCAGAGTAAACTCTGGAATCATTTCCCTAATGAAAGCCAGAAAGTGTTTGGTCAAGGGATGTACATCATATCTAGCGTTCGTGATCGATGCTAAGAAGGAAAAGAAGGAGGTGCAGAATATTTTGGTGGTGTGTGGCTATCCGGAAGTCTTTCCCAAAGATCTTCCCGGATTGCCCCCTGATCGACAAGTAGAATTCTGTATCGACTTGTTACCAAGAACGACGCCGATAGCAAAAGCACCGTATCGATTAGCACCAACAGAGATAAAAGAACTTATGACACAACTTCAGGAGTAATTGGACAAAGGTTTTATTCGACCTAGTGCATCACCCTGGGGAGCCCCGGTGTTATTTGTAAAGAAGAAAGACGGGAGCATGAGAATGTGCATCGATTACAGAGAGCTGAATAAAGCGACAATAAAGAACAAGTACCCGTTGCCGAGGATCGATGACCTGATCGATCAGTTGCAAGGTTCTAGCTATTTCTCGAAGATCGATCTTAGGTCAGGATATCATCAACTAAAGGTGAGAGAGCAGGATATCGAAAAGACTGCGTTCAGAATAAGATATGGACACTATGAATTTTTGGTTATGTCGTTCGGACTAACCAATGCCCCAGCAGCTTTCATGGATTTGATGAACAGGGTTTGTAAACCATACCTTGATAAATCCGTGATAGTATTCATAGATGATATCTTGATATATTCAAAAATCAAGCAGGAGCATGACAAGCATCTGCGTGAAGTGCTAGAAGTTTTGAAAAAGGAGAAGCTGTATGCAAAGTTCTCCAAATGTGAATTTTGGATTCAAGAAGTCCAATTTTTAGGTCATGTGGTTAACCAAGAAGGAATAATGGTTGACCCAACAAAGATTGAAGTTGTGATGAAGTGGGAACAACCAAAAAGTCCTACGGAGATTCGAAGCTTTTTAGGATTAGCCGGATATTATCGCCGATTTATCCAAGGCTTTTCTTCGATTGCTACTCCATTAACAGCTTTGACCCACAAAGGAGCTACTTATACTTGGAATGAGAAGCATAAGGAAGCCTTTGAAAAGTTAAAGAAGAGATTGTGCGAAGCACCGATTCTTTTGTTACCTGAAGGAGTTGATGACTTTGCAGTTTATAGTGATGCCTCTGGAGTTGGGTTAGGTTGTGTTCTGACCCAAAGGGATAAAATGATAGCATATGCATCGAGGCAATTGAAAGAGCATGAAAAGAACTACCCCACTCATGATCTGGATTTGGCAGCGGTAGTATTCGCCTTAAAGATATGGAGGCACTATCTTTATGGTACTAAATGCAAACTTTTCACTGATCATAAGAGTCTTCAATATCTCTTTAATCAGAAGGAATTGAACATGAGGCAGCGGCGCTGGCTAGAATTACTCAAGGACTACGACTGTGAGATACTTTACCACCCTGGTAAAGCAAATGTTGTTGTTGATGCTCTCAGACGGAAGGTAAATCTTGAAAAGAAAAGGCCAAGAGCATTGAGAATTGAAGTTGTCTCTACAATTGTGGAAAGTATAAAGAAAGCTCAAGAGGAAGCTTTAGAGAAAAATGACCGAAATGAGGAACGTTTGAGTAAAACATTGGTGTTTGATACAAACGGTCAAGGACTGAAGGTATTCAAAGATAGGATTTGGGTACCTAAGACGGGAGGGGTAAGAGATCTTCTGAGGGAAGAAGCTCACAAGACCATGTACTCGATTCATCCCGGCAGTACAAAAATGTATAGGGATCTAAAACCCTATTACTAGTGGCCGACGATGAAGCTCGTGTTGGATTAATGTCTAAGTCCATAACTATATTTGGTATGTACTTGACCCGACCCGGCATGGTCCATTTGGGTTGCACTTCACCGGCACAATTTATATGGATAGTCTTTTGAGAATAGTATATTTATGATTTATATTAATATATTATAAGTTCTAATATATTAATATGGAATCATATTATTTAATTAGTATTGATCAAGAATTAATTTAGAATTAATTAAGTGATCAAAAAGAACTAATTAAATATGGACTCTTAGATATATGGAATGGGCCAAGTTCATTTAGGTTGGGCTAAGCTTTCATGGATGGTCCATGGAGCTTTTAACCCATGGATCCTATGTAAATGAAAGGTCATGGGTATTAGGGTTTACATGGATGTAACCCTAATCCTCCATAATATATAAAGGGGTCCTTGGCTCACAAAATTGGCACAAGTGTGTGAAAATAAGAGTGGGCCGATTTTAGTGTGCATACATATTCTCTCAAGTTCTTCCAAGGTGTTTTGGTGATTTGTGATTCCATTTGAGGCTTCCACACTATTGGGGCTAAGCTCTTAAAGCTTGAAGACATCAAGCTACATCAAAAGGTATGTCATCTAACTAGAACTTTGTAGTATAGGTGCTTCATAATATCCTAGTTAGGATGAAACCTTGGAATAGTTAATATTTTCATGTATAATAGAGAAAACATAGATCCAAGGTTTATAGGGTTGCATGTACACCATAGGATGTTGTAGTATACTAAAACCCAACAGTGGTATCAGAGCCATGGGTTGTTTTCTGTTATATTGATGCAAATGTTTTATTTTCAAAGTTGGAAAAAAAAGAAAAAAAAAACATGACGTTTGTCAAATTTTAAGATAATTACTTGTTTTTGAGAAAAACTAATTATTTGTAAAATTTGAATCATTTGCTATATGAGTTGAATTAGGTCAAATTTAGTAAAAGATAAAATGATATGATTATTTTATTAGTTTTAAAAGTTTGATCTAAAGAGTTTTTTGAAACCTCCATAAGTTATGGATATGAAAAGGTTTTTAAAAAAATTGATTCAAAGTTTTTTATGGAGTTACAAAACTTGGTCTTAATGTTTTAAAGAATTCCATAACTTGTTCTTAAGTTATGGAACATGAAAAGTTTCATCATAAAACTCTTGGGTTCATAACTTAAACAATTAATTAAATGGTTTTAATTTTGAATTTAATAATTGGAATTATGATGTTTTATTGAATAATTCAATTAACTCTTATGGACTTTATTAATAGATAATTAAAGTGTTTAATTAAAAGAGAATTAATAATTCCATAATGACATGGTTTAAATTTAATTAAATTAAGAGTATAGTTTAATTAATAGATTAAACCACCAAGTATTTTAAATGTCTAAAATACACCCTTATACTATTATAATATTAAAAGTTTAATATATTATATGTATAAGAGCAAGTCGTCTTACCATTAGTAGGCCTCATTCACGAAGCCGGTCTATAAGGGGGTATAAGGTTACTGCCTATAAAATGGCAGTTTAATGGGTGTCCACTCTCACCCACCGCTTCCTTGACTGGTGGAGGGTCGTTAGCCGAACAGGTAGGACAAGGACTATAATTCTCCCTTCATTAAAAGTTTAAATGATAAATACTAAGTAACTAAACTTTTTATAAATTCCCAATCTTAGTTACTTAGGAAAATGTGAATAAGGTGCTAATCCATGAAATTACACTTTGCACTTTGTTTAGGCTGTTAGTGGAGAGTGTGTGGTTAACCGGCACACTAACCAGGACTTAACAAGGTAGGCAAAGGGTAACTTAATGTTTATCATAGTATCGTTGGAGCGTGTGTGGTTAACTGGCACATCGATTGAGGGGTAAATATTAAGGGTACCAAGTATATTTGCATGGTTGCTTCACACCTTGTTTTGTGATCCTCGGCATCCCAGTCACAAAACCTGAAGGACACACTCGAGATTGAAACATGCCATTGAAAAGTTCAATGAATCTCAAAAGAATCTAGGAGTTTCAAAACCAATTAAAACCTAATAATACATTTCGTTTATCTTGGTGGAAATTGGTGAATCGTCATTCACCTACCTTCAAATATTTTATAGCTTGGATTACGGCATCCCTCTTCCAAGTTATAAAATAGTTTGTTGGGTCCTAGCCTTAATATATCATATTGGGTGTTATATTAAGGACTTAAATCAACTTTACGTGAATTTCTCCCATTGTTGATGTCTGGTTTAGACAACAATGATCTTCCCAAACCAAGCTTTCCTAATGAATATGACTTCCCGAGTTTGGCTCATGGAAGTCGTACTTCTCTTCCTCCACCTCCTCCAATTATTCTCCCTAGCCCACAAGTTCTAGGTCACTCAAGCCCTAATGGCAAGCAAGGTCTATGTGTGATCACATCTTAGAGATGAAGTCACATATTGACAAGCCGGGAGAGTTGGATGTCAAAGTCTTGAGAAAGTTGGATGTTCAATCACTTTCTAAATCACATAGTGAGTTCCTTTGGGACTACTATGAAACAGACTATGACATGAACCTTAATGATCATATCTATTTGCTTGGTGCTGCTGAATCAGCAATGATTTGGAACGATAGTAAAGCAAATTTGATTAGAAGATCAACTTCCCAAAAACTTTATGGACAGTGACAATGGTGACACTGGAAATCCAGAAAAAGCATTCTCTTCCCAATGGAAAGGGATTGGCCATAGTCAACCCGGTTGACCAAATGGTAAAGAGAAAGGCTAAGTCTGAGATAGTCCCATTACCAAAGGGTCCATATGTTTATTTTGCCAAAGGAAGGGGCGTTGATTGCAAAGCTGCCAAATTTACCTAAGGATGTTAAAGTCAATAAATTTGACTCTACATCAGGTAGAGCCCATTATCTAACTCTGTTAAGTTCTATTCTGAGATCGTCATTACATGATGTGACTGGGTCACATGTTGATGTTTTAAGAATCAAAGAATAGAGAGAAATCTTAAAGGAAGTATATGCTGATTCTGATCGCGAAGGTGGATTTCGATCGCATCAGAATTTTGAGCAGTTGCTTAAGAAGTTATGATATATTGCTAAGGAATAGATAACAACAATTTTCCATGTGGATTGTAAGGATAAGTTTTTCCGTAAAGTTTTAAAATAAAAGAAAATTGATTAATTTTGTTTATTTGAAGTATCCTTACAATGGCATTTGTGGAAAATTGTTGCTTATATGATTCCATTGACAGCAATATTAGAAAATGGATTTGATTCTTTCATTTGTGGTAGTGTCTAAATTTACCAAATCAGGAAAGTTCCTCATCGCCCAAGTTTCAATTGGACCGAAACTTGGAATCATGCAAGTTGAATAGTATGATGAATGAGAACTTTCAAGCATTGGAAAATCAAGACTAATTACTTGTTCACATGGATGTGTGAGTCAAGTGAAGGACTAAAGGGATCGAGTACACATTCTTGTGCACTGGTCATGTCCACCACAAAGCCCGTTAAGGCTATTTGATTTACTAAAGTTTAGTAAATATGGTTATACTTACAAGTTTAAGTATAATTCTGAAACATTGGAAAAGTCTCAATGTATGGCAGAACGAATGGGAAGAATCAAATTAGGCAGAAAGATAAAAGTTTCTCAAATCTGAAAAGATGGGAGAGTACTTTAGTATCATGTTTGTGATCATCTTAATGATTTAGAAATCATATCACAATTAGTCCTCTAAAGGTCATCTTAGTGCATTCTTATGACTAAGAAGAGGCGTCATGAATTGTTGAAATGGTTAGATCAGGAAGATGAGTCATACTTCGTTCCAAAACAATTCTTAGAGTCATACTCCAAGATTGTAACTTGAGTGACATATCTTAAAGAAAGGTTTAAAACACTTGTCAAATGTAAGAGTAAAAGTTTCCTACTCTTGTACATTTGAAATTGGTAAGTTGTGATGTTTTGGATAAAACAAAGACCAACTAAGGCCAATTGTGTGAAGTGTTTGTCTTGATAAAGAATCTGCACTATCTCTTGAATATTTGGCAAGATAGTCTTATATGTCAAGAGGATAGTGGGAGTCTTAAAGATCCTAAAAAGAATTTCAAGAACTAATCAAGAATAAAACCTGAGGTTCTTCACTAGCACACGACTTGAGGTTTATAACCTATCGTGTTGACATATTCTGTGCCCATTCCAGTTAAAGTTGGCTTTGTATAGGAGTTCTGAAAGTTCTCAATTGGTTGCATAACAACTTGGAAGCAATGGCAGGCCCTGTACTGCCAGGTGGCAAGAAGTTAAGATTGCATAAGTTCAGTCCATATGAGTTTGGATTTGTCATTATCCTTGTCTTGTGACTATGGTTTTGACGATTCACATGGATAAGAACACATACACCATAAAATCTAAGGGTCATAAGGTTTCTCTCCGATTCATGAAAATGATGGTGAGGAAACACTTCCACCAAGTAGATTTGAAGCAGATGGCAAAAGGTCTAAACAATTGACTATGATTACGGCATCCCTTTTCATAGTTCTGAAATTGTTTAGACACACATGCATGCTATCTAAGGAAAGGTGTATGATTTTGATAAAGTTTTATCAAAGCATCTCGTATCAGAAATCTGAACTTTGGTAAGAAAGTCAATAAAGTATTGATTTCTAGAAGTCCAGCTGATTTCTGAGTACATGTCAAAGCTAGTGGGAGCATAAGTGTTATGCTAATAATCATCATGTTAGTGGGAGCATGATAATTATTGTTAGTGTTGCAAGTTAGCAATGTTAATTATAGAAAACAAAAGTTTCAATTCGTGAGGCTGCAGGGATTGAAAAAGTTGTTTTGCTATAATTAAGGGAGAGGATATACTTCATTTCAGTTCTAAAGGCTTAGATTGAGACCTTAATCATCTTTAGTCAAGAATATATATATGAATTTCATGTTGGATTGGTTCAACTTAAGGAAATTTTATATATTGCGTTCTCAAAATTCGATTATGATTACGGCATCCCTCTTCATAGTCAAATTTTGAAAACATGGCAAATAAAAATATTATAGCAAAAGACTGGTCTAGAATCATGTCTTTATGTGAGACATCATGAATCGTGTACCATTTGCTTTGGGTACAGGATCGATTGCATGTGCTATAATATTTGTCATTTCTAAATTTTTCCAAATGCCCAGAGGCATTAAGAAGGGAAAAGGTCTAGAATTGGATATGACTAAAATGATTAAGCAATTGTCGAGGACAATCTGAGGTTTACCAAAGATTGGTTGCTCAGGGACAATTGGAAGTATAGTGCTAATTTTGGAAGGACCATATTGACATATTCTGAAAAGAGGCATCTCTTATTCAGAAGTGATAGTCAAAATGAGAATATGGAGTTGTCTCCATAGGTGGAAGTTATCTGTGTAAGATTAGAAAACTTAATGCAAGAAGCATGTCCAAAGCAATGTACTTTGAATATGAGACTTAGTTTCCATGGAGTTGATCTCCATTGGAATACCTTATAATGACTGTTGACAAGTCTTTGTGACTTTGTACATATTCATTACAGGAGGGTCAGTGTATATAAGTTTAAAATCTAAACAGATTTCGATAAATGATAGGAATTTGAAATTCTCACATTTTTCGATAAGGATTTGGGAGTGTGAAATTAGAATCATTGAAATTATGTTCAATTGGTTTATTTCACAAAGTAAGGATCATAGACAAACATAGAGTGCATACTTGGTGTATGCCAAAGCTATTGTTTAGAAAAACATAGTGTACATGCTTGGAGCATGGGACAACTAGTGTTTTTAATTCAGGTATAAAGTTGATAAAACCGAAACAATTAAATAATAAGTAATCAGTATGGTGATAAATAAAAGTGGTCTATTTATATTCATAGGGTTTGATACCATATTTGATTCATTTATTCTTGTGTTTCATTTTGCATGTTTTGACTTCCAGAATAAACTAGGTCATTCTTCTTGAATGACTAAGTTATTCAAACTATCCACAGTCGGTCATATGTTGGAAGTAGATATGAATCAAGACTGTCATGGGTTGGCTTGTAGAGGTCTAAGATGTTGGACAAAGCGGTGCTACAACACTCATGAGTGCTCATAAGTTCTGAGTATTGGATTCAACCCACGCTCATTTGAATCACTTCATGGATTTTATCACGAGTGATCATGAGACGATAATATCTTATATTCTTAAAACCTAGAGATATGAGTTGTTACTATGAGTTGGTTATACATTGATTGCACGAAAACGCATTAGTAACTCGATGTTATAAAATGTGCCTTTGTGTATGATTCAACAAGTAGTAGAACAAGCCATATGAGTCGAAGTTTATCCATTCCTTTTACCTTCGGGATAAAAGCGATATATGTGGGCTCCTCGATGATTTAGTGATGAGACATGTGAGTGCTTGGCCAAGCCAGGACTGATTTGATTTGTTCAATCAGTCAGTCATCATGAATCGGAAATCGGGAAACAACAAATGGACAGAGAGAATGATTTATAATCCATGTCTCAGTCCATATGATATCTAGAATGGAGGAATATATGATCCTTTATCTAATGGACAAGTCATTGACAAAGGTCAGAGTTCATCGGCAAGGTCAGAGTTCGACAGAAGCTTTTGAAAGCTACGATTGCTAGTCAGGGTTTGAAGTCATACTCAATAATAGTTTTAGACTTATCCAAGTGGGAGACTGTTGGATTAATGTCTAAGTCCATAACTATAATTGGTAAGACTTGACCCGACCCGGCATGGTCCATTTGGGTTGCATGACATCGGGACAATTGGATAGACAAGATGAGGAAAAAAGGATACTAGTGATTTATATTAATATATTATAAGTTCTAATATATTAATATATAATCATATTATTTAATTAGTATTGATCAAGAATTAATTTATAAGTAATTAAGTGATCAAAAGGAACTCATTAAATATGGACTCTAAGATATATGTGTGTGATGGGCCAAGTTCATTTAGGTTGGGCTAAGCTTTCATGGATAGTCCATGGAGTGTTTAACCCATGGATCATATGAAATGAAAGGTCATGGGTATTAGGGTTTAACCCTAATCTCCACACTATATAAAGATGTCCTTGGTTGGTGAAATTGGCACTAGTGTGTGTACACAAAAGGGCAAGGCCGATTTCACTAGAGAGAACCAAAGTATC
Organism: Lactuca virosa; assembly: GCF_052849685.1. Classification (NCBI taxonomy): domain Eukaryota; kingdom Viridiplantae; phylum Streptophyta; class Magnoliopsida; order Asterales; family Asteraceae; genus Lactuca; species Lactuca virosa. The sequence continues at coordinate 218,817,403 of NC_136430.1, read as the reverse complement.
CTTATTCTCAAGGTTATTCCAAGTGTTCATGGTGTTGTGTGAACCATTTGAGGTGTCACACTTGGGGCACTAGGCACTCAAGCTTCATGAAGACAAGTTACATCAAAAAAAAGGTATGTATTCTATCTATTTTATTACCCAAGTATATGATATTTGTATGCTAGTATAGGGTAATATCTTGGAAACTTCATATTTGCATGTATAATAGAGAAAACATAGATCCAAGGTATTTAGGGTTGTATGTGCACCATAGGATGTTGTAGTATACTAAAACTCAACAATTGCATGGCCGTAAACTCCTGGAGATCATCCTCATTCGTTTGCTCCAGGTGTTTAGGCTACTGACTCTACTAGATAGCAAGTGTAGGGGAAGAATAATCACCTTTGGGAGGCTTTATGGAGTTCACGACCACCAAGAACAAGTGTGTGTTCTTGGTGTTCTTGGTGAAAGATGAAGATCTAGCCAAAAGACGATTTTCATGGATGAAATCAAAGGGATATACTAGATTGAGAAGGATATCAACAAATAGATGGAAGAAACACTTACGTTTTTGAAGATCGGGAATGAAAATCTTGATGATACTTGAGAGAGAATGGAAGTGTTCTTGAGTTGAAAGTGTAAGAATGAAAGAAAAGTAAAGGAGTAGGACACTTATGGACATGAGTTTACAGCTGGCAAGAGTTTACGGCCAGCCTAGAGTTTACGGCCAGCTTGAGTTTACGGCCGTAAACTCTTGTGCTTTGGCCGTGAACTCCTTTTGTTGGTGGTTAAGGCTTGAATGTTGTACAGTGTCTCTAGCAGGTACTTCCTATCACTCACTCCTTGAATGTACTAGGCTTAGAACACCCAGACAGACTCTAAACAGTGCTAAAAGATAGCAGGAGCGAGTCTGACTTAAGGTTGATTGTATTGGCTTTACAAGGCAAAAAATTTCGGGTTGTCACAGATACCACTGTTGGGTTTTGTATACTACAACATGCTATGGTGCACATACAACCCTATAAACCTTGGATCTATGTTTTCTCTATTATACATGCAAATATTCAATATTCCAAGGTTTCATCCTAACTAGCATAATATGAAGTATATACAATACAAGAATCTAGTAGAATGACATACCTCTTTGTTGTAGCTTGATTCCATGGAGCTTAAGAGCCTAGTGCCCCAAATGTGACACCTCAAATGGCTCACACAACACCACCAACAACTTGGAATAACTAGAGAGAAAAGTTATTATCCTCAAAATCGGCTAGCCCTCTCATGTGAATCCTTAGTTCCGATTTCTTGAGCTATGGGCTCTTTATATATTGTGGCTATTAGGGTTACACCATGTAACTCATGACTTTTCATATTCCTCATGATCCATGGGTTTTAACCTCCATGGAGTATCCATGGGTTACCCCATGGGTTTATCCCAACATGAAGAACTATGGATCATAAGCCCACACATACATAAGAATGAATGATTTACATAATCAATCCCCATATATTTAGTTAGTCTCTTTTGATCACAAAATTAATTCCAAATTAATTCTTGATCAATACTAATTAAATAATATGATTTCATATTAATATATTAGAACTTATAATATATTAATAAATCATAAATATCCTTTTCTCACAAAAGTCTATCCAAATTATTCCGATGTCATGCAACCCAAATGGACCATGCCAAATCGGGACAAGTACATACCAAATATAGTTATGGACTTAGACACTAATCCAACACTATATTCACCATAGGACCAAGTCCATCAGAATCCCAAATTACCAAAATACCCTCAAAAGTCCAACTGGTCAACCCTTGGTCAAAGTCAAAGTCAACGGTTGCAGTCAACAGTCCATGTTGACCCGACTCGTCGAGTGCAGCTAGAAACTCGTCGAGTTCCTTAAGAACTCAGAAATCATCAAAACCCCTAATTGACTCGCCGAGTCTCCAACCAACTCGTCGAGTCCATGCGTGTACAAAAGTCGAGGAAAACCTTTACTGACTTGTCGAGTCCTCTTACTGACTTGCCGAGTCCATGCAGAAACCAACCACAGTCAATCTTCATCGGACTCGTCGAGTTGACTAAGCAACTCATCGAGTCCCTTCAGTCCTTTTCCCATTCAGACGTTTTAAGATACTCCAAACCTCCAACTTGTAGATCTAGCTTCCTAATGCACAAATTCCATGTAAAGTTGCAAACTTTACATGCATGCAAGGTCTTAAAGGCTTAAAATATCAAAACCAAGTCTAGAATGGGGTTTAGGGCATGGTGAGGGGTTAATACTAGATAAATCTAATATATTTATGAATTTGGGACCTAGAGGAGTCCAGATCTGAGCCCATATCTTCTGGACAAGTTCAAATTCGAGAATGACCCCATTTTTCTCCAAAAATGACGATATTCACGCATGAGAGAAGATCTAAGAAATGGAAAGCCAAGGTAAAGACTTTTTACCTTCAAATGAATGCCAAAATGAAGTGGGTGCTGGATCTACAGGCTCCGTCTCATTCCAAGCTTCTAGGTCTTCAAATCTCTTTAAGAAATGCACCAAAACACACTCCTTTAGCCTCACACACTCAAAAATGGAGAGTTAGCTTGCTAGGGTTTGTTTCTGGATGATAGGCTGCTAAGGGAGGCTGAGGAGAGGATTTAAGGTTCTTTAAATAGGGGGAAAACCCTAAAAATTAGGGTTTCCATGCACAGCCTCTACTCGTCGAGTCGGGGTCCTCCGACTCGTTGAGTAGGCGTCAAAAACCACGCGGGATGACTAGGTTCGACACGAAGATTTGGGGCCTCCAAATCGTCGAGTTACTTCAATAAAATCGAATAAAAAGCTTTTAAATTATACCTGGGAGTCGGGGTGTTACAGTTAGCCATCAATTCATAAAAGTGACATGCTTTAAGAACGATTGGTGTAATCCTAATATGTGGTTAAAAAATATTCAAAAACAAACACATTCATTACATAATTATCCATGATTAACCTCGGTTATCGAAAATTGAAATATAACAATCCATTCAGAAACCTTCATGGGCAATGTAAATAAGATTTCTTTTGCCAATTGAAACATATAATCAACTATATAACAACAAATCTTGACTATTAGATAAAATTATTCATCCATATCATATGCCAGAGGCTAGATTCTCAATTGAAATGTTTATGTGAATAACCCACTAGAATTCATATTTATTTAGCCCAATAGCTTTTGTAATAACTTTCCAGCCCAAATATGGAACTAAGCCTAAGTGTCATTTCCTAAAAAGTTAAAAAAGCGAATTGTATTACCTCATCAGACGCACAAGACTTCAATATAGGTGATTGGCACAACTTACACTTCCGACATCATCTTCCTACTCTTTGGTAACGAGCAACAAACAAGCACCACAGATCTTATAGGAACTGCTTGGAATAACCTTCGTTACATAAGTTGGACATTTCACCTTTAACATGATATATAATGCGAATAGTGGAGCCCCTGTATCATGGAGGTATGATTGTTGGCAAATTCATACTCAATATATCTGGATATAACATCATCATTTATAATGAGAATTTTTTCTAAGCTTAATTACAAGAAACCAAATATACATACATGCATACAACTAACACTGAATAAAAATAAACAACTAATTACATGTTCTTGTAGTCGGTAGTCCCATGCGACAAAATCTGATTTGAAATTACAGATGGCACCAAAGACTACCATAATACACATTCACCTAGAGAGAGTTTGTACAAAGAACACATCATTTTGTATTCATCAAGACTATTGTATGAATAATACTTGCTACAGCTGTTTTAAGAATCCAAACAACAACTAACTAGGATTGAAAGAAGTGAAGAACGAATTAAGGAAAAAAATGAACATGTGCCCTTGTTCAGCAACTGTCCAATGGTGCAACATCTTCGACTCAACAACGGTTCTTTGGTGCATCGATGATTCAACGACGGCGGCTCAGCAAGGTCTTGCGGTGGACCGACAAGGGTGGTGTTTGATTAGGGCTGGATCGATGGCGACTAGAGTTTTCTTAACAAAAAAGAAATAGGAAAAAAGAAGGATTCATTATACTGGACTTCAATCAACGGTTAACGGTGGCGAAATTGAAGCGACGACCGACGATGGCGTCGATTTAGGGTTCCTACATGGTGGTTATGACGAAAATAACATCGTTTGGTTGAGTGACACTCTTTCAAAGTGGCGAAATCGATAACAATGATGGCGTTCTTTCAAAGAGAACGAAGGTGAAGCTAGCACTCGATTTATGGTACACAAAGGCGTATGGAGATGAAGAAAAGAGATATACGGGGGCTTATAGAGTTCAAGGTCGACTTATGGTAACTGTCCTTGAATCATGGATTTTCTAAATTAAATATATATAAAGTTACAAAAATAACCTTTTGAAATGATTGATCCACAATCATTCCTACATCCATACAATAATTAGTTAGAATATTTGAACCTACCTCTCCCTCTCTCTCTCTCTCTCTCTCTATATATATATATATATATATATATATATATATATATATATATATATATATATATATATATATATATATATATATATACAGAGAGAGAGAGAGAGAGGTAGGTTCAAATGTTTCTCACATTTATTGTGTGCTAGAATGCACCAATAAGAATTTAGTAAAAGTTATATGTATATTAAATGATATCCATACTTATAATTCATTTTTATGGAAACTAATTAAATTTTTCATTAATGTCAACAATAATATTCTTTCAGAATGAATTCATATTTAGAAGAATGAGATGTATTGTAGCAGAATGAGAGTGTATTCTAGTAGAATACACTCTCATTCTTCATATTCCATGCAACTTTATTGTATTTTAAGTGATGAGTCCTGAAACAAAAAACGAACTCACACATAAAAACGTAGATGCGAATTCATTTTGAAAGAATGTTATTGCTGACATTAATGACGAATTTAATTAGTTTCCATAAAAAGAGAATTATAACTATGGATATCATTTAATATACATTCAATTATGGAAATTATTTAATATCTATCTTTATTTAATTAGATAATTATTTAATTTTACGAAACTCCTATTGGTGCATTCTAGCACACAATAAATGTAAGAAACACATTAACCTAGCTATATATATATATATATATATATATATATATATATATATATATATATATATATATATATATATATATATATATATATATATAGGTTAACTTTATTACAAATTTGTATTGTTTTAAGATTATGAAAGTAGAAAAAAATTCTTTGGTCACAAATCAACAAAAAAAATCACCTATGTTTTTTGTTTTATTTTGAGAAAAAGCTACATTCATGACGTTTTGATCAACTATTTTTGTTGGGTTTAAGTGTTGCGTCTTTGGGCTCGTCTGTTAGTCCATTTTGTTTACCCGGTTTGGGCCTGTCCAACCGTGGATTATCATTAGGGTTAGCTTATATATTATGCATGCATGTATAACTTTTAGGTTAACGATCTCATTAATAGCTTTTGCATTGTAACCCTTACACAGCTCTACAGTCGAAGTTCTTCATCGAGCTCTTTTGAGGTGTGAGATATTAATCATTCGACACCATTTGACCCATTCTTGTGTTCTTTACTTGATCAATATCATTTATCTGTTTTGAATCTATCGATCTTATAGCGCAATAATCTCATCAATTGGTATCAGAGAAGGAGACTGTGTAATACATACACATCTCTTCTGTTTGAGGAATACTTTAGGGTTTCCGCTCAATATAAAGAAGCCGTCTTCTTCTTGTCGACGGTATCTCTTGTGTTTGATAAAACCCTAAGTTCAACTTTACAAGTCTGATTCTAGTAGATTAAAAGAAGAAGCTAATCATGTCTCACGACGACTCTCAAATCAATCCAATCAACATCTCCAACAGTATAGGATCCACTACGAGGGTTCCCATTCTCTATACTCAAGATTATGAAGTATGGGCACATCACTTCGAAGACTATGTCCTTGGATCTGAAGACAATGACTATCTTATCTGGGAGGCAATAACATTGGGTCCGTTTGTTCACTCTGGAACGAATAGAACGGTCAAGACTCAAAAAGAGTATAACCACCTCTTGATGGACGAAAAAGAGAAGATTCTTCGAGACGAAAAAGACAAGGTGTTATGCAATGTTAAAGCCATGAGAATGATCAGATTCGCTTTACAATCCGACACTTTTCGTCTGGTAAGCTCATCCACAACAGCTAAAGAAATATGGGATAGGTTGAAAGAATTGTATTCAACTGATGAGGATCTAGAGCACTCGATCCAAACCCTATTGCTCTCTGAATTCGGTGCTTTCGTACAAAAACCGGAAGAGAAACTCATTCAGACATTCAATCGTTTCAACCATTTGCTTAGCAAGATGATGAAGCATGGTATTCAAAGGAAGTTGATCGAACAAAAGGTTACATTCATGAATGGCTTAAGGCCCGAATAGATGGCAGTGGTCTTGACCGTGAAGGCTCATGAACAATTTAAATCATATTCGCTGGCGAAACTGGTGGGTATACTCAAATCTCATGAAAGCGAGGTGACAAAGGAAGCGAAGGTAGTTTCGGGTGTGGGTTCACTGGCCCTTGTTTCTAAGAGCAAGAATGTAGCAGATGAAGAAGAGGAATCTGATATGTCAGAGTGTGATCTGTCTAGTGAAGAATATGAAGTGATGGTCACAAACCCAAAGAAGTTTGCTCGCAAAAAGTTCCCTGTCAACAAGAACCGAAATTGGCAGGGAAGCTACAACTCTGAAAAGGTGAAAGAAGAAAACAAGAACACCTCTCAAAAGGACGACGGAAAGAAGGAGAGTAAGCTTGTAGGAGACTCTGGGTATGATTGCAACTACTGTCATGGCAAGAACCACTTTGCCAAGGATTGCATGCTAAGGAAGATGGCTGAGAAGAAGGATGGTGAAGATGACGAAGCTTACTACATGAGAAAGCTGGAGGAGATAAAGAAGAAGAAAGCAACTAACGTCTCTATGAATGCTTTAATTGTGCAGGAAAATATTATTGATGATGAGTTCGGTGGAGTAGAAGTCTGGTCTACAGACTCTGAAGATGAAGAGGTACGCAGACCCTCGCATGGAAGAGCTTATGTGGCAAAAGAAGGAGTTATTGAGACGGCTGGAAGATGATTAATGGTGACAGCAGGGGTGTCACAAATGAGGGGATATACAACCGAAGGTGAGCATGAGGAAGCAAAACTAAAGGAAGACAAATGTTACGCTGCTAAGCCTGTGAGTGAAAGGATCAACGATTGCGATCAGTTGATCAAGAAGGTACAATCCATACTTGAATCTCTTAAAATACCGGTAACAAACTACGAAAAAGAATTAAATGAATTAAAATTCAAGTTTTCTAACTTAAGTGGAAGTCTTATGGAAACTCGCTTAGCGAATTCTAACCTAACTGACCAACTCAGTAGGGAATCTTCCAAGAGTGAGGAGAGAAGGATGTGGATTCAGCAGAAGGAGTCAGAGTTAGTTAGAGCTAGGGATGAACTTATTTATTTGCAACGTGACAATTTAAAGTTTTTAAAACAAAGAAATGTTTTCTGTTTGATTGCTAAACGCTTATATACAAATATCACCCAGTTGCATCTAGATTGTGAGATAGGTAAAAAGATTCATAAAATGATTTTTCCCTTCCTTGAATTTAAGGAAGACGAAGTCATTGCTGAATGTGAATCTATAATGTCTTCAGATGAGATTTCAGTAACCTATAAATATGGACTGGACAAAATTGAATCTTTCATTTAGTCCAAAGAACATAAATGCATGCTTAAGAATTTACTGGACGAAAATGATAAATTAAAAATCAAGACCGAGACTATACAGAAGTTTGACTCATCTAACGCCAAATTAAGTTCAGAAAATAAAATAAATTTAGAAACAACTTCTGAATTTGATGAGGACAGTGAGATGAGTGAAATCTTCGTAGAAGATGAGGTCGATTGTTCAGAATTTCTTAAGAGCGAACCTTATGCAGCAAAACCACTCATATCTGAAAATTCGGTTGAGTTCGCTCGGGTGTCAAAGGATAAATCCAAGAAACTCAAAGAAAAGGCCGTTGTGTATCAGAAGGTACAAACTACACCAAACCAAGTGTATGCAGTCACAGGAGTAACTAAGAAACAAACGGCGGAGTTGACGTCCATGGTTGACAAAGATAATGCTGACGGTTGCGATAACCTCTTCTGGTCGGCTCCCATCGATAATGCAGACGAAACAGCTGGTCTGTCAGAACAGACCTCATGGAGAGTTAAGGGACGATATATTCCCGAACCCCTCAACAAGCCCTCAAGCTTTGATAAACCCAGCTCAAGTGGAACAAAAGAAATACCAAACGAACCACTGAAAGCTTCCAGCGTATCATCAACAACAACCGAAGCTCATGAGAAGAAAGCAAAACCTAAGGCAAACATTCACTTGACTCAAGAGCAACTTGCTGAACAGAAACGCCAGAGGAACAAAAGATACATGAAAAACCTCAATGAGAGAAAACAGTTTTGGCAGTCCCAAAACCCCACTTATGTTCGCTCTGAAAAAGCTTCTAATCTCAAGATGAAAAAGGAAGCACATGCCAAGTCTCCTTCTTGCAATCACTGCCAGTCATGCAGTCAGGTGAACCGAACGACCAGTTTCGGTTCTAATATTAGTAGTCACAAGAACCGAAAATCAAGTTTCGGTCCCAACTCTTACTACGCCAAGAACCGAAAGTTCAGTTTCGGTCCCAACACAAGTGCTCAAAACCAAAAGTCAAGTTTATGTCCCAAAAATCATCATCCTCACTCCCAACCAAAGCCTAACTCTGTGAAGGATATCAAAGGAAAGGGAAAGCTCGTCTCAGATTTTGAAGTCCAAAATACCAAAAAGTCAGCTAACCCTGGGACTCCAAAGAAAACCTCAACTGTGAAACCAACAAACAATAACACACTCCAGTTAAAACAAGATAAAAATAAAATCAAAGTTTACACCATCCAACGAAAAGATGCAACCACTTTAATAAATAGAACATATATGGTTGATCTTTCGGTTGCAATTCCTTGTTCTGTACAAAACTCACCAGGGCCCAAGAGACTTTGGGTTCCTAAATCTGCTTAAGTTTGCAGGTTATCAGTGACGAGCTGTTTGACGACGAATGGTATATTAACAGTGGCTGCTCTCTTCATATGACAGGAAGGAGGGAAGAGCTTAGGGAGTTTCGGTCCCTTAAGGATGGTGGATGTGTTAAATATAGAAACAACTCATACGACACGATCAGAGGATATAGAATGATCACCAACGGAGAATTCTCAATACGAAAAGTAACCTACGTGGAAGGATTGCAGCATAACCTCATCAGTGTTTCTCAACTAGTCGTGGGAACTGGTTTGAAAGTCTCGTTCGATGATGAGGGCTCAGAGATAATTGAAAAGCAAACGAAGAAAGTTCTGTTGAAATCTGAGCGCAAAGGGGAGATGTATCCTCTACATCTCAACCCGATAAAAGGAAAGCCAACAATATGCTTGGTGTCGAAGGCGAACTCAGATGAAAGTTGGTTATGGCACCGAAGATTATCGCACCTGAACTTCAAAGATATTAATAAACTGGTGCTTGGTGATCACGTGCATGGACTTCATGTTCTCAAATTTGACAAAGAACATCTGTGCGCAGCATGCGAGATGGGCAAGGAAAGCAGAAAAACTCACCCTTCTCGTATCAATACAAAAATCATCGAACCTCTTGAACTACTGCACATCGACTTATGTTGTCCTTCGGCTATCGAAAGCTTCGGTGGTAGTAAGTTTATACTCGTTATTGTAGATGATTTTTCTCGCTTCACCTGGGTTTTCTTTCTTAAACAGAAATCAGAGGCCACTCCCAAGCTGAAGGTTTTTATCAAGCAAGTGGAACTGCAGCTGCGAAAGGTGGTTAGAAACATAAGAAACGACAATGGGCTAGAATTCAAAAACAAAGACTTTAAAGAGTTTCTGGCTGACAAGGGAGTAACTCACAACTTCTCTGCTCCCTATACTCCACAGCAGAATGGGATCGTTGAAAGGCGAAACCGTTCTTTATGTGAAACCGCCCGAACCATGCTGAGCTTCGCTTCTCTTCCACTATACTTCTGGGCTGATGCAATTGCTGCTGCATGTTACACTCAGAACCGATACTTCCTCAACAAGCGATTTTCCATCACTCCATACGAGATTTTGAATAATCGTAAGCCCAATGTAAAGTTTTTCCACGTGTTCGGTTCAAGATGCTTTATCTTCAACTCCAAAGAGAACCGAAACAAATTTGATGTTAAGGAAGACGAAGGGATCTTTCTTGGTTATTCACTTACTTCAAAAGCATATAGGGTTCTGAATAAACGCTTGAAGAAGATTGAAGAGACCTACTATGTTACTTTTGATGACAATTACGTAAAGAAAATACGAACAACCGAAAGTCCAACGGAGGAAATCTTTCCAGAATCAGGTCAAGTCTCGGTTCCAATTTCTAATCTATTTGAAGAGTACATGCTGCTCTTTGATGAACCAGAGAAGGCGATTCACTCAGAAGCGAAAGCAGCTGATAACAAAATCGACAACTTGAAGAAGATTATCGACGAAGCTGAAACAAATATGGGTAGCGAGCCTCAACATCCATCCAAGAAGCAACATACAAGCGAACCTCTAGAATCGAGCAATGGTCCGGCTTCAAATGACCCTCCAAATAAAAGCTCTACAATCCAGGGGGAAGGTTCGTCTACACCAAAAACAACCGACATGCCTTTCCAGGGGGAGAATCCATCACAAACCCCAATCCATGAAGGTCGATTTGAGGGGGAGAGTACTGAACCTGACAAGGGATTCGGTTCGCCATTTGAGGGGGAGAATGAAAATGCAAATGACGAAGGCGATCTGTCAGAACTGGAAGAAGAAATTAATGCTGAGCTGGATCCTGCCTATGATCCAAATTACCCTCCTCTCATAAAGTGGACAAAGGATCATCCTAAAACTCAAATCATTGGTGAATCATCTGAGGGTGTTCTCACACGCTCTCAATTAAAAGCAAGGCAAACTGCTTTATTCTCACAAGTAGAATTCTGCATGTTTAACTCTTTTGTCTCCAAAGTTGAACCGAAGACGGTAAATGCTGCTCTTAATCACTCTAATTGGGTGCAAGCTATGCAAGACGAACTCCATGAGTTTGAACGAAATCGTGTTTGGAGGCTGATTCCCACACCAAAGGATGCTTCTGTAGTCAGTTTAAAATGGGTTTTTAGAAATAGATTAGATAAAGAGGGTAACATCATTCGCAACAAAGCGAGGATGGTGGTGAAAGGATATTGTCAGGAAGAAGGAATAGACTATGAAGAGACCTTCGCTCCTGTAGCAAGGTTGGAATCAGTGAGAATCTTTCTGGCATATGTTGCACATAAAAATTTCGAAGTTTTCCAAATGGATGTAAAATGTGCTTTCTTGAATGGAGAACTAGAAGAAACGGTATATGTTGAACAACCACCCGGATTTGTGAACGAGAAGTATCCTGATCACTGCTACATAATGGATAAAGCAGTCTATGGTTTGAAGCAATCCCCGAGAGCCTGGTATGAAACTCTAACACGTTTTCTCAAAATGTCAAAATTCAAACAAGGTTCTGTCGACCCAACCTTCTTTCGCAAAAAAGAACGCGAACACTTAATGATAGTTCAAATTTACGTCGATGACATCATCTTCGGCTCCACGAATCCTAGCTTAACAGCTGAATTCAGGAAGTTGATGGAGACTAAGTTTGAAATGAGCGCAATGGGTCCGATTAACTTTTTTCTTGGATTGAATATAAGACAGGGACCAGAAGGCATCTTCATTAATCAGGAAGACTCTGTTGGCGAAGTTCGGCATGAAGGGAGATTCCAAAGTAAAAGTTCCAATGGCATTTAGCACGAAGCTGACTCCATCTCTTGAGAAACCGGCTGTTGATGTGACTCTCTATCGTCAAATGATAGGGTCACTAATGTATCTAACGACTAGTAGACCGGACATAATGTTTTCTGTCTGTTATTGTGCCAGGTTTCAAGCAAATCCAAGAGAACCTCATATGATTGCAGTGAAAAATATCTTCCGGTATTTGAAGCGAACCCCGTCTCTCGGTCTTTGCTATCCTGCAAAATCCAGCTTCTTTGTTCAAGCTTTCTCTGACGCTGATCTTGGTGGATGTGGATTGGACCGAAAGAGCACAACCGGCGGGTGCCAGTTCCTTGATGGCAAACTCGTCAGCTGACAGTCAAAGAAACAAACTTGCGTGTCTCTTTCCACAGCCGAAGTTGAGTACATCGCTGCAACATCCTGTACATCACAAGTCATATGGATACAAAGCCAACTTTGTACATATTCATTACAGGAGGGTCAGTGCATATAAGTTTAAAATCTAAACAGATTTCGATAAATGATAGGAATTTGAAATTCTCACATTTTTCGATAAGGATTTGGGAGTGTGAAATTAGAATCATTGAAATTATGTTCAATTGGTTTATTTCACAAAGTAAGGATCATAGACAAACATAGAGTGCATACTTGGTGTATGGCAAAGCTATTGTTTAAGAAAAACATAGTGTACATGCTTGGAGCATGGGACAACTAGTGTTTTTAATTCAAGTATAAAGTTGATAAAACCGAAACAATGAATAATGATTAATCAGTATGGTGATAAATAAAAGTGTTTATTTATATTCATAGGGTTTGATACCATATTTGATTCATTTATTCTTGTGTTTCACTTTGCATGTTTTGACTTCCAGAATAACTAAGTCGCTCTTCCTGAATGATTAAGTTATTTAAACCATCCATAGTCGGTCATATGTTGGAAGTAGATATGAATCAAGACTGTCATGGGTTGGTTTGTAGAGGTCCAAGTTGGTGGACAAAGTGGTGCTACAACACTCATGAGTTCTCAAACGTGCCTTTGTGTATGATTCAACAAGTAGTAGAACAAGCCATATAGGTCGAAGTTTATCCATTCCTTTTACATTCGGGATAAAAGCGATATTTGTGGGCCCCTAGATGATTTAGCGATGACACATGTGAGTGCTTGGCCAAGCCAGGACTGATTTGATTTGTTCAATCAGTCAGTCATCATAAATCGAAAATCGGGAAACAACAAATGGACAGAGAGAATGATTATAATCCATGTCTGAGTCCATATGATATCTAGAATGGAGGAATATATGATCCCTTATCTAATGGACAAGTCATTGACAAGGTCAGAGTTCGACAGCGGCTTTAAGAGCTACGATTGCCAGTTAGGTTTTGAAGTCATACTCAATAATAGTTTTAGACTTATCCAAGTGGGAGACTGTTGGATTATTGTCTAAGTCCATAACTATATTTGGTATGTACTTGACCCGACCCGGCATGGTCCATTTGGGTTGCACTTCACCGGCACAATTTATATGGATTGTCTTTTGAGAATAGTATATTTATGATTTATATTAATATATTATAAGTTCTAATATATTAATATGGAATCATATTATTTAATTAGTATTGATCAAGAATTAATTTAGAATTAATTAAGTGATCAAAAAGAACTAATTAAATATGGACTCTTATATATATGGAATGGGCCAAGTTCATTTAGGTTGGGCTAAGCTTTCATGGATGGTCCATGGAACTTTTAACCCATGGATCCTATGTAAATGAAAGGTCATGGGTATTAGGGTTTACATGGATGTAACCCTAATCCTCCATAATATATAAAGGGGTCCTTGGCTCACAAAATTGGCACAAGTGTGTGAAAATAAGAGTGGGCCGATTTTAGTGTGCATACATATTCTCTCAAGTTCTTCCAAGGTGTTTTGGTGATTTGTGATTCCATTTGAGGCTTCCACACTATTGGGGCTAAGCTCTTAAAGCTTGAAGACATCAAGCTACATCAAAAGGTATGTCATCTAACTAGAACTTTGTAGTATAGGTGCTTCATAATATGCTAGTTAGGATGAAACCTTGGAATAGTTAATATTTGCATGTATAATAGAGAAAACATAGATCCAAGGTTTATAGGGTTGCATGTACACCATAGGATGTTGTAGTATACTAAAACCCAACAGCTCGATGTTGCTAAGTATGTGGCCGAGTGTGTAACTTGTGCTAGGGTTAAGGCACAACATCAGAAACCATATAGGAGTTTAGAACCTTTACCTGTACCCATGGGTAAATGGGAAGACATCACCATGGATTTCGTGACTAAACTGGCCAGAACAAGGAACGATCACGACATGATTTGGGTGGTCGTTGATCGCTTCACTAAGAGTGCGCATTTCATAGCAGCCAACGAGAAATGGTCTATAGATAAACTTGCGAATTCTTACGTGAAGGAAATTGTGAGGCTTCACGGTGTTCCGTTAACGATTGTATCCGATCGTGACACCCGTTTTACCTCAAGGTTTTGGAGGAGTCTACAAGAGGAATTGGGTACCAAGTTGTGTTTGAGTACAGCTTACCATCCGCAAACTGATGGTCAAAGCGAACGATCAATTCAAACGTTGGAGGATATGCTGAGAGCATGTACCCTGGAATTCCAAGGTAACTGGGATGAACATTTACCACTAGTAGAATTTTCCTATAATAATAGTTTCCACTCGAGCATCAAGATGGCACCTTATCACGCTTTGTATGGAGAAAAGTGTCGAACGCCGTCATGTTGGCTAGAGGTTGGGGAAAAGCAGTTTATGGGACCCGAAATAGTCCATCAGACTACTGAAAAGTTGAAAGTGATTAGGGAAAGGATGTTAGCAGCTCAAGATCGACAAAAGAGTTATGCTGACAAGAAAAGACAATCGATATCCTTCGAAGTTGGAGATTCGGTTTTACTTAAAGTCTCGTCGTGGAAGGGACTTATAAGATTTCGTAAAAGGGGAAAATTGAGTCCAAGGTTTATTGGACCATTTAAAGTTCTTCAGAGGATCGGGAATCAAGCTTATAAGCTAGAATTACCGGAAGAACTGGAGGGTATTCATAATACCTTTCATGTGTGTTATTTGAGAAAGTTCACGGGAGATGTGCCCGACATAATTCCCATTTCTGAATTAAGGTTTGATGAAAACAAGAGGTTGATTGAAGAACCTGAGGCAATCGTTGACCGTAAGACTAAGAAGTTGTGACGCAAGATGGTCGATTTAGTGCTTGTGCGTTGGAAACATACAAATGGGCCAAATCTCACCTGGGAAACGGAGAGTGACATGATGAGTCGCTACCCGCAGTTGTTTGCTGATGTGTGATTCCGGGGATGGAATCATCCTAAGGGGGAGAGAATTGTAATGCCCGTGTTTCTATGCTAGGCATTAATATTGATGTGATAGTCTAGTTTAACCCTTGTAACTCATTTTGAAGAAATGAAAAGGAATTATGTGAATATTATGTTAATTATGTGTTTTATGCTTAATTACTAGGATTTAATTAATTAAGAATAAAAATGAGCGTCGAAAATAAATATTAGATAAAGCCGATATCTATTAAGAAAGTTGTAGTGGTCGTGACAAGGATTACGGATATATAAAGAATACCGAGTCCGAGTTATAACGAAGAAGTTATGACCTGTCGAAGTTTCGCGACAAAACCGGCACGGTGCCGAATGACGTAAAAAGTGAGTTTTTGATAAACTACTTTTTAGCCTTAGTGATCTAAACGAAAGTCGTAGTGTTCGTTAAACCGAGAGTATGTATAAAAAGAACGTCCAAATCTGACTTCGTATGAGGAAGTTATGATTTTTCTAAGTTTCAGCTTAGCAGTAGACAGCTAAAAACTCGAACTTTAGATCGAGTGATTTTTAGCCGACACAACCTAAACGAGAATTGAAGGTCTCGTCAATAGTAGTACAACGGTAAAAAGACAGACGAAAACGGACGTCGGATAAAGAAGTTATGAATTTTTAACGGATTTCCTGTCCCGGTCTGTTAAAAATAATAATATAAAAATTAAATTCAAAATTAGCCGACGAAGTCTAAACGAAAGTTGTAGAGCGTAATTTTACCTACGCGTGCATATAAAGAACGTAAAAAACGGAGCCCGTATGCGAACGTTATGGATTTTAGAAGTTTTGGCACAAAAAGCGAGAAAAAATATCAAATCCGAGAAATTTCGCATGGTGGGACATCGGCCACGTCACCCTCGCTCATAACGCGCCACGTGTTCGAAAATGTTGAGTCACCGAAGCCAGATGGCGAGGCGTGTCGCCTTCCCTCGCATCCGAAGTGCGGTCCAATGGGGGTCCGACGCGTGCCTTTTCTTGCGTGTCCGACCTTCGCATGGTGTGCCACGACTCCGAGCCTCGGACCTAGACCTCGGTCCAATCAGAGGCCAATAGCTCACCCCTCGCACATGCGAGGAACCTGCCCTCTCTTCGCATCTGCTGCCACCTGGTAGCCTCTCAGCCGTCCGATCAGAAGCCTCGCCCCTATAAATAGAAGGGTGCGAGACCTCCAGGGGTTAATTTGGAAATTTGTCAATTTTCACCCCTCTTTCAATATTTCTTTCATTCCAACTTCCCCCAAAGCCCCGGTATCATACCAAACACCCGAATCACGTCCCGAAGTGCCCGAGAAGCCCGAGAAATTTATCTTTTCGGTTTTGAAGCCCAACCCTCGCAGAGCCCGGTTTCTCAATAAAACTCTCGGTTTTATTAGAAACGATCGTTTTAGGAAACGAAGTGCTGCCCGATTATCAGTAAATCAAGTGAGTGTGTAGTTACTTTCGTCATACACCTATATCTGAAGTATTTTCTATAAAATACGTGCTATGTGTAATTATATTAATTGTTTAATTGAGGTGACTGTTGAATAGATGTTTTATACAAGTTTTAAACTGTATATGTATTTTATCTACAAATATGTTGGGTAGAACATGGGTAGACGAAATAGTCGATGTGTGGTAAAATGGTGAGAGGCCTCGATGATGTTGTTGTCGTCTAGCGGAATATAGATGACGACCACAGACTTTTCTAGACAGTCCAGTGGAACACTAGCATGTTCGCAACTTGTAGGTGTTGGTGAACTAAATGTTCATTGGCGTACTCCATCCCCCTCATGGTTGCCTTCAGGACATGTATGGCTGAGGAGTCCCCTTAGCAGTACTGTCCATCCCAATGATATTCCTTAGGCTAGGTCCCTTGTGATAGGTGTTTAGGGACGTAAAGTGAGGATAACGGGAATGGGTAATCAGGGTTATTGTTGATTGGTGAACTTAATAAGTTTATTATTATTGTGGGTTGAAAACCCTATATGCTCACCAGGCTCCCAAGCCTGACCCACTCAGCTTTTTATTATTACAGGTAGTGGACCCCGAGCATAGTCGGAGGATGATGAGAGATTTTTGGATTATAGGCCAGTAGTTGTAAATAACTGTTGTAAGGCTTATAATGTCTTGTTTATGCTTTTGATCTGTATCGGAACATGACATCCCGAGGTTTTGATATGAAATGTAATTATATATTTCTTAAAGAAAGGTTTTGATAAACTTTTATCATGTTTTGTTTTGGGGACCAATTCTGCAACATCTTTTAAAAGGATTTCTCTGATTTTATTTTAAAAAGCATAAATTAAATCGGTCTTTTCTGGCCGAGAAATTAGGGGATGTCACACATAGTTACTTTCATCTTACACATAGATATAAAGTATTTAATATAAATTACGTGCTATATATGTATATTATCTGTGTTCCTGATATCTATGCTAGATGAACGATTTATACATGTTTACGTGATTTAAACTGTATATGTATTTTTATACTTATAAATATATATTGGGTAGCGACGGGTGATGAGAGAAAGGTGATGATAGAAAGGTGATTATGACTAGGTGATGATATATAGGTGATGATAAATAGATAATGTGAGATGTGAGGAGATGCCATAATCTTGAGCAACGATGTTGCGATGTAGCGATGTAGTCATCTACCAGAGTATAGATGGCGACCGCGGACTATTCTAGACAGTCATGTGGAAACATCAGCAAGCTCATAACCTGTAGGTGATGAATTACTAGTTCAGGCGATGTTGTAACTACGTATTCATGCGATGATACTCTAACCCTTACTATGAATAATGAGTTCAGGCGATGTTGTAATTACGTATTAATGTGATGATACTCTAACCCTTACTATGAATTACGAGTTCAGGCGATGTTGTAACTACGTATTCATACGATGATACTCTAACCCTTACTAGACATGTATTGAGGGAGTAATCCCCGAATTAGTATTGTCTATGAGATGTAGGTGATGATCCTTAGGAAAAGTCCTTAGGAACAAATATATAAGAAAATCCGATGTAAGGAGATGAGAGGTAAATACAATGTAGGAGATGACCCTTAGGATGAGTCTTTAGGGAAAATTAAATGAAGAAAATGGGGATGGGTAATCGGGTTAATTGTTTGACATGAATTATGTGAAGAAACAAATTAACTATATTATTGTGGGTTTAAAACCCTATGTACTCACCATGAGTGTAAATGAATGTAAGTTCTGTTTATGCTTATGTTTCTATATTGACAATGAGTCAATGACATCCCAAAGCTTTAATATAAACAAAATACATTTCTTCGAAAATGCTTTGATAATGTATTTATCATGTTTTCTGGGAACAAATTCCACAACATATTTCTTTAAAATGGATACTCTGATTTTCAAATAAGCATAAATAAAAATTTTAAAATGACTGTGAATTTGGGGATGTCACAGTTGGTATTAGAAGATTAGTTTAAGCGAACTAGGAATAAGGATTTATTTCTAGACTTAAACTTAGAATGCTAAGCGATGATAGCGAGATGAGTGTTTGCTATATTTTAGACACAAGCACTAGCTTATTTAGTGAAGATGCCTAAAATGCTTTTATGTGCTAAATGATTTGTGATGTTGTATGATGCTATCATTTCATCGGATCTATGGTCTGTTGGCGACCGGATCTGAAAACTTTATGTGTTCAGATTTCTAAACGTTTAATTACGGTATTAGAACTGGCATGTAACTTTTCAAAATGATAATGAGATTTATACGTCAATCGTAAATAAAGCTTTCCCTATCTTAATTCTCGTCACTGCACACCGAACGTCTGATTTGGTGTATAGATCGACATGGTGAGAACTCAAAGCAGATTCAAAAACGCTAATGGAAATGTTAATGCTAATCAGCGGCATGTGATTGAGCATGCACCAAAGGTATCATCTGCACCAAGCCAATCACGATGGCAGGAGTCCAGGAAATGATTTGGGTTATGATAGCCAAACAAAGGGAGGAGATAAGGCAAATGTTGCTTAATAGCGATGAACCTCCTGTGCCTGTTGTGCAGCCCGAACTGAATGAAGAGTTGTGAGATGAGGGAAATTACAGTCGTACTGTGAGTCAAGTTATACCCCGAATGGTCATGAGGAACGACCCGGGTAGAGGTTTTGACAGGGATGGGCATATGTATAAGAACTTCTTGGGTGCCAAACCACCAAGTCTTTCTGGAGGCCCAAAGCCAATGGAAATTATGGACTGGATCTTCGAGATAGAAATGGTATTTGAAAGCTGCAACTGCAGCAATAAGCAAAAGACCGTCTTTGCAGTCAGATAACTAAAGACCGAAGTTTTAAGTTGGTGGAAGTTGTTGGCAGATACAATGCCACGGGGAGAAGTCATGTTAATGTCTTGGGAAGCATTCATCGAGCAGTTGAAAATGCAATCCTGCTCAGAGATTGATCTGATAGACCTAAACAACGAGTTTCAGAACCGGAAGAAAGGGAAGATGAGTGTTGATGAGTATGTCACCGCATTCACCGAGAGGATGAAGTTATTCCCCTACTTGGTGCCTACTAAATTCTCCAAGATAGATAGGTTTGCTATCGGATTGCCAACGAACTTTGGCCCAACAGTCAAAATGGCAACTACTTTGAAGATAGTCATTAGATCATATAAGAATGTAGAGACCCAAATAAGAGAAAAGGGTCTAGAAAACGATAAGGTGGGAGAAAAGAGGAAGATGGAGGTATCCTCAAGATCTAATAAGAAAGGAAGATTCACGAAGTCCAACCTGGACGACCAAAAGCATGGAGGTAGTGGTGGAACCAAGTGGTGTGAGAAGTGTAAGAAGAAGCACTTTGAAAGATGCGATGGATAAGTGACTTGCTATAAGTGTTGTAGGACCGGTCACTATTCCAGATATTGTACATTTGACAATAGAAAGTGTTACGAATGTGGAGATGGTGGGCTTATTTCGAAGAAATGCCCAAAGAAGAACGAAGTTGCAAGGCAAAATGCACCACCGAAGCCAAAGGCAAGAGCATTCCAGATGATCCTTGATGAAGCATGTGACAATGCAAGGGATTAGGAGAAAGGATCTATAAAGTATCCATATAGATAGTATAATGTGAGGTAGCCTAATATAAGAGGCATAATGTAGGGTGAACTTGAATACCTATGTAATCGTTTCAAGAAATAATATAAACCTTGGTTTGTAAGGGCAAATTGTGTTGTAATTAGTCGAAGGGTTTCATGTCTTCGAATGTACTGAGTCTTCATATCTTATGTAATCTATTTTACTAGGGCATTGTATTTGAAGCTTAACGCATAGTCCTTAGTATATTTTTTGTACGCTTTCCTCTCCTATAAACAGGAGTGTTTACTAGAGTCATAGGAACGAGTCTTTACAGAATTGACATTTGTACTCTGTAAAACTTGAGAGCGTAATAGAGCTGAAACAAGATCATATTTACATCTGTGTTCAAATCTCGCAATCCTACTTTGATCATAAAACTCTGATTCATTTCATACTCGATTCATAGCTTCATCAATTGGTATCAGAGCAGGAATCATATCTCTGATCTGATTTTCATCTTTTCAAAAGTTTTTAAATCAACTTTTTGGTTTAAGAAATTCCGCACTTTTTGAAAGTGAAAAATTCATTGGATCTAAGTCTGTGATTCGATTCTGCACTTGAATCATTGAATCGAGTGTTCTGCTAGTGATTCTGATTTGAATCATATAGTTTGTTGTCAAATTCTCAAAGTTTCTTCAAAAATTCTCAAGGAATTATTCTGTACATTAATGGTGTCTTTCAATCTTAATTCCACGACTTCATTTTCTCGTCTTCTAGGATCATCCACCAAAATTCCTATGCTAATTCCTGAGTATTACGATCAATGGGCTGATCGTATGTAGGATTATCTCAACGGATTGGATGAAGAACTGTGGAATTGCATTTCTGGCAATCTCAATCCACCAATGAATGTTCAACCAATTGGATCATCTTCTGGAAGTTCCGAAGTTGAGAATCAGTCTGATCGTCTGAAAAAACTAGAGAAGAGATGCGTGAGAGAACTAAGAGGTGCTTTGCCTCCAGTTGTGTACAACTATGTGAGGAGTTGTACAACTACAAAGGAGATCTGGAACATTCTCAAGGAGAAATTTCAGGGAAGTGAGAAAACAAAAGTTAACTCAGTGAAGCAATGCTTAGTGGAACTGGAGGACTTCAGACAGAAAGATGGTGAAACGATTGAAGTTTACTATGATCGTCTAAATGAATTAATCTATCGATGCAATCGATATGGTATCACCAGATCAGCCATGGAGTTCAATTTAATTTTTGTTATGGGTCTTCGTAAGGAGTGGCGTAGTGTGAGCATGATGGTTAAGAATCAACAGAGCTTTGATACGTCAACTTTGAATGACTTGGACGATCAGCTGAAGTCTCATGAAAGTGAAGTAAACGAAATTGCTGAAGAATCGAAGGCAAGTTTGGGGGGTCCACTAGCTTTGGTTTCGAAGATCTCTGAAAGGGAAGCTGAGAAAGATGTTTCAGACGAAGACGAAGGGTTCATCATGAACTCAGATGATGAGGCGATTGCTTTCTATTCAAACAATCGTGTGAAAAAGTTCTTCAAAAAGCCATTCAATCC
This sequence comes from Lactuca virosa, assembly GCF_052849685.1. Lineage (NCBI taxonomy): Eukaryota > Viridiplantae > Streptophyta > Magnoliopsida > Asterales > Asteraceae > Lactuca > Lactuca virosa. The sequence goes on along the minus strand of NC_136430.1, from coordinate 218,795,499 downwards.
GAAGGCAAAGTCATCTGAGACAAAAGGGAATTTTATGAGTAAAAGTGTTGGGGATGAGAAGAAGAAGGAAGAAAAGAAAGATACAAAGTGTGTTGAGGGAAAAACAGAGAAGAAGTTAAAGGGAGATGTTGGGATTGATTGTCATTTTTGCAACGGGGCTAATCATTTAGCTAATGATTGCATGCTAAGGAAGAAAGATGAGAAAAAGAATAAGACGAAGGATGAAGCGTACTATGTGGAAAAGTTGGAGGAGGTGCGTGCGAAGGCAAAGAATCTTTCATTAGTTGCTCGTGGTGAACAAGAAGAAGATGGAACTTATCAAATTTGGTCATCAGGATCAGATGATGAGGAGATGCGAAATCCAACCCACGGAGCAATGTATGCAAAGATGGAAAAAGATTCAGATGAGGAGGAATACGAAGTTTATGGGAGATGCTTCGTATCAAAAGCCGCTGACAAATCTCCGATGACCACAAAGGTACGTAATATTCTTGAATCTTTCAATATTCCAATACATGCTTATAATTCTGAATTAGTATCTTTCGATGAAATTGTTACTTATTTTGATTCAATTGTGGTATCTGCTAGCAATGAGGCTAAGAAGCTGTCTATGCAGTTGCTAGAGACACAGAAGAAACTAGATTCGAAAATTACTAAGATAGATTGTTTAGAACTTCAAATAACTAATATCATGGTTGATAGGGATAACTTGTCAAGTGAATCTAAACTGTTGTTAGCTCAGAGAAACATTTACTGTAATTCGGCTAAAAGATTGTATGGGAAATTAACTGAACTACATCATTCGTGCGAAATCAGTAAAGAACAACATAGAAAATTGCTGCCATTTTTAGCTTATGAAAGAGCTACGGTAGATAACATTTCGTATGATTGTGAAAAAGAAATAGCTGATTTTAACAAAGTTCTGAATGATAAGTATAGATATGGAATAGTCAAAGTAGATGAATGTCTTGATTCAACTGAATTGGTTAAAATTGTAAATGATACTTTGACTAAGTCTGAACAAATTCACATCTTGAAAAAGACTGAGAATTCAACATCTGATTCTCAATCTAATTTTGCTGATATTGAGGATAATTCTGACAATATTAGTGAAATCAGTGATATTGAGGATGTTGATTGTTCTCAGTTGTCTATTATAAATGTTGCATCATCATTTAAAGGAAAAGAAAAAGGTAAGGATTTGTTGGTTGAGATTGACACTGATCAACCCTCAACTTCGAAAGTTTGTGATGAGGACTTTGTGGAAGTCAGAGACAGCCAAACAGATGATAGTGATGATGAGAAAGAAGAGAAACAAACGAAGAAAAAGGTAGTTACAAAGGAAAAAGAAATTCCTCGTATAGTTGTTGAACAAGTGTATGGAGATACATAAAAGTTCGAAAAAGTGTTGTCTGAACAAGGTGCTCATTATCTAGAAGCGAATACGGTGGTTTACCCGATCTTCAAGTGTACTGATGATGTTGTTTTTCCAAACCAAGTCTTCGTAACTACTGGAAATGTTGAAAATATCAAACCCGAATTAAAGAAGTTAGTTGAGGAGGATAATTCAAAAACAACTGATGAAGGCTTTTTCGCAAATCAAAATACAATTGAAAACAACTTAACAAAGAATTTGTATGTGTTTCAACGACAAAAACCACAAAGCCAATGGGTTGAAAAATCAAAAATTGAAAAAGAAAATACAAAACATGTTGAAAAGGAAAATGAAAAAGTTGTCAAATTAAACTCTAAGGAATTTAAAGATCAAATTGACAAATTTTCGAAGGAAAACAACATTTCAAAACGACAAGCAAGAAAGAAAATATTTTGGCAGAATGTTGAGTCTCAAAAGATGTCTGAATCACAATCAACCAAAAATGTTTTCAAAGCTAAAAATTCCTCTTTTTCAACAAAAACCCAACATTCATCTCAATCAACTCATACAAGGTCTGAAGTGAATAAGCAACCTAAGTTTTCGAAAGTTTCTGACACTAAGCAACCTAAGTTTTCGAAAGTTTCTGACACTAACAAATCAAGAGCATTTTCAAATAAATCTAATTCAAATCAACAAGTTTTTCAACATCAACATTTTAAATCAACTGTTGATACATCATATGATCATTCTTCTCTTAAAAATCCCAAAGTTAATTTTGTTCCTCAAAAGCCAAATTTTCCTAATCATACGAAGAAACAAACACTAAAGGCTTCGCATGAAAAAGGCATAACTTCAAGGAAAAATATAGATCACTGGCTCGAAGGAAGAGGAAAAGTTTATCAATCCAACAAATACTTAGAAAAACAAATCAACGAAGCTTATGAAAAGTATGTCAATACTTCTTCGAATGGAAGTTCATCCTCAAAAGATTCGAATATCTCCATCAAAGCTTGGAGACCAGTCCCAAAAGCAAAGACAGTTCAGTCACAAACTCAAAATGCGAAGGGTAAAGTCAGTGTACATCCGCAACCAACAAAAACTTATGTTTCGGTTCCTACAAATGATGATGTGAACATTATTGATAGTCTCAAAACTAAAGTTTGTGACTAGGTCAAAAATTCTTCATTTAATTCCATGTTGCAATCTAATTTCCAAGGACCCAAAAAGTCTTGGGTACCTAAATTTTTCCACTGATTGTAGGTACTATGTGACGAGCAATATGATAACAAGTGGTACATTGATAGTGGTTGCTCTCGTCACATGACTCGGAAGAAGGAAAATTTACGAGATTTTCGAAGTCTCAAAAATGTTGGAGTAGTAAAATTTGGGAACAATCAAAAATGTCAAGTCAAAGGATATGGGAAGATCACAAATGGATAATTCACAGTGAATCGTGTTGCATATGTTGAAGGTCTCCAACGTAACTTGATAAGTGTTTCTCAACTTGTTGTGGGCACTGGCAATCAAGTTCTTTTTAACGAACAAGGAAGTATTATTTCGAATGTCAACACAAATGAAGTGTTACTGAAATCCAAAAGGAAAGGTGACATGTTCACTCTGGACATCAATCCTATTGTAGGCAAACCTGCAGTATGCCTTCTTTCGAAAGCCACATCTGATCTAAGCTGGCTATGGCATCGAAGACTTTCACATCTCAACTTTCGAAACATCAACAAACTGGTCGTACAAGATCTGGTAAGAGGTTTACCTGTACTTAAATTTGATAATGATTCTTTATGTGCAGCTTGTGAAGTTGGCAAGCAACATAAACAAGGTCATCCAATTACGATAGATTCGAAAATTGTTGCACCTCTGGAGCTTTTACATATTGATTTGTGTGGTCCTTCGACTGTTTCAACTCTCAACAAGAAACGGTACATTTTAGTTATTGTTGATGATTTTTCCAGATTTACGTGGGTTTATTTTCTCAGGCTTAAAGCCGAAGTTGCACAAATCATGATTGATTTTATCAAAAAGATGGAAACAACATTAAAGAAGATTGTTCGAAAGATCAAGAGTGATCATGGAACTGAATTTAAGAACAATGTTCTTGATTCATTTTTGGTGGACAAAGGGATTTCGCATAATTTTTCATCTCCTTACACACCACAACAAAACGGTGTTGTAGAACGAAGGAATCGCTCACTATGCGAAGCAGCAAGAACCATGTTGGCATATGTGAATTTACCTCAATATCTTTGGGCTGAGGCAATATCCACTGCATGTTTTACTCAGAACAGATCTTTCATACACAGGCGTTTTAATATTACACCATATGAAATTTTGAATAATCGTAAACCTAATGTGAAATTCTTTCATGTTTTCGGATGTAGGTGCTTTATTATGAATCTCAAGGATCATCTTTCGAAATTTCAAGCAAAAGCTGATGAAGGGATTTTTCTTGGATATTCGCAAAATTCTGTCGCATATCGTGTCTTAAATAAGCGAACACGAAAAGTGGAAGAAACTTTCAATCTCACATTCGATGATTACTATGTTAAACAAAATGAGCATAAATTTGCAAATCATCCAATTTTACAAGGCACACAAGTTGAAACTGAATCTTTACAAATGGATGATATTGATTATGATTTGATTTTTGGATTTTCAGATCATGCAATCAATGCTGAAATTCATGCTCCTGATAATCACATACCAAAATTTGCGAAGTTTACTGATGAATCAACATCAACTCCTCAAGAAGGCGAAAGTATGCAAAATAATCCAGTGGAGGGGGAGCACTTGGATTCGAATACTTTAAATGACGAAATGCATTCTTTCGAGGGGGAGAAAGAAAAATTGAATGATGATGTTGAGGGGGAGCATAATGTTGAGGGGGAGCATATAGAAAATATTGCAAATAATAATGATTTTGATGATGTTTGTTCGATTGCAGGTTCTGAGAATGATGATATATACGAAGATGTTTCTTTGGAATTTGATCCAGCATATCCACCAATGGAAAAATGGACAAGAGATCATCAGAAGGATCAAGTAATTGGGAATCCACAAGAGGGAGTTTTAACAAGAGCTCAAATTCGTGAAAAGAATGAGGTATTGAATACTCATCAAGAATTTTGCATGTTCAATGTTTTCATATCTAAAATTGAACCAAAAACAATTAAGGTTGCAATGGAACACTCAGATTGGGTTGTTGCAATGCAATCCGAAATGTCTGAATTCGAACGAAACAAGGTTTGGAGATTAATTCCCAAACCTGAAAATGTTTCGATTGTCGGGTTAAAATGGATTTTCAAAAATAAAACTGACAAAGATTGAAACAAGCACCACGGGCATGGTATGCAACTCTAACCTCATTTTTGAAACAATATAAATTTAAACAAGGATCTGTTGATCCCACATTATTTCGAAAGAAAGTGGGGAATCATCTAATGCTTGTTCAAATTTATGTTGATGATATTATTTTTGGCTCAACTGACCCTGCTTTGTCTAGAGAATTCGAAGATTTGATGAAGAGTAAGTTCGAAATGAGCATGATGGGAAAAATAAATAATTTTCTTGGTTTGAATATTCGTCAAAACAGAGAAGGAATTTTCATCAATCAAGAAAAATATACGAAGAATTTGCTCAAAAAATTTGGATTGACGAATAACACGAAGTTACGTGTTCCAATGGCAACACGCATAAACTTGACACCGTCGTTAGATAAACCAGCCGTTGATATAACTCTTTATCGAAGCATGATTGGTTCATTACTTTATCTCACAGCAAGTAGACCTAATATCATGTTTTCTGTGTGTAATTGTGCCAGGTATCAATCTAATCCACGAGAGCCACATCTCACTACTGTGAAGAACATATTTCGTTATCTTAAAGGAACAATTTCGTTAGGATTGTGGTATCCTTTGAAAACTGGATTCTTCGTCCAAGCATATTCGGATGCAGACTTGGGTGGTTGTAATCTAGATAGAAAAAGTACAAGTGGTGGATGTCAATTTCTTGATGGCAAATTAGTGAGCTGGCAATCGAAAAAGCAAACATGTGTATCAATCTCAACAGCTTAAGCAGAATATGTGGCTGCTGCTGCTTGCACTTCACAAATAATATGGATTCAAAGTCAATTACATGATTATGCAATTAATATGAAAAAGATTCCATTATATTGTGATTCTCAAAGTGCAATAAGAATTTGTCATAATCCTGTGCAGCATTCGAAGACTAAACATATAGCTCTTCGTTACCACTTCATCAAGGATCACGTGGAGGATGGAAATATTGAAGTACATTTTGTGAAAACAACTGATCAGTTAGCTGATATTTTCACGAAGGCATTAGATGAAAAATATCTTGTGCGAATTATAGAAGGACTTGGAATGATCGATGGAAATTCAGTTCCATGCGAAAAAGAAGAATGAAGGGTAACAAAGCATGAATTAGAGGCGTTGAATAAAAGATAACGCAAAGTAATTCAGCATTCAGCGGTTACTGTTCATAGTCAACGCTTCGACCCCTTCAAATTCGAACGTTTGTCACTTATTTTTAAGGATTGATTCAGTGGTTACTGTTCATAGTCAACACTTCGACCCCTTCGAATTCATATATTAATCACTTCTCAGGGGATGATAAAATTTCGTGTTTTGCAACAAGTATTATTTCCAATTTTCGAAAAATTAAAAATCCAAAAAGATTTTCTTTTGTTTTGTATTTCAAATCTTCGAAAAAATAAAAATCCAAAAAGATTTTCTTTTGTTCTTGTCTTTCAAATTTTCGAAAAAATTAAAAATCCAAAAAGATTTTCTTTTGTTTTGTATTTCAAATCTTCGAAAAAACAAAAATCCAAAAAGATTTTCTTTTGTTTTTGTCTTTCAAATTTTCGAAAAATTAAAAATCCAAAAAGATTTTTTTGTTTTGTTTTGTATTTCAAATTTTCGAAAACTTCAAAACAACAAAAATATTTTCATTTTTATTTTGTTGCAAAACATCATGAAGATACAAGATGGAATATGCTTGCAGTTCTAGGGTCAGGTACATTTTTTCGTATGAATCGATCAATATTTTTCGCATTTTGAACTAGTTAAGTTTTCCCTAGAAGCATGCTGCTGCATGTTGTCCAAAAGCCTCCAATGACTCAATGTGTGTGTACGAAAGCCTTAATGAAATTCTTCATACGAAAATTTCTTCCCAATCAGGCTTGTATTCACATTAGTCTCCTGAGCTACCTTACTCTTCTCAAAATGAGTTAAGAGTTTACTGTTTGGTCCACAAATAACAGAGGTACACTTCGTGTCTTCACCAATCTTTTTCATCTAAAATTTCTTTCACAATCACACACAAAGACATATGTCCGAGAGGTCTCTGATCAAACCAATCGAGACTTAAACATATCAACAATCTGTGTTTATGATCTGACATCATGAGACCGTGATGAAAGTGAAACCCACCTTTCATTAACTTTTAAGGAATTGACGGGGAACTCAGTTCCAGATTGTCACGAAACTTTTGTTTCTGTACCAAAATTCAAAACTCCAAATCATATTCATTTCGAATGAGTGGTCTTGATCAAACATTCGAAACCCACGATGTTTGTTACCCAACAAGATCCAGCTTATAAAAATTTTTCATGAATATGATTTCTTTGTGAGTTTACTTCGAATCTCAAAGTTACTTTAAACATTTATCAAAACACACTTGTCACTGACTACACTGGTCAAACAAGTAATTTCAGTTACAATTACTCACCTTATGTTAAGGCTGATATGTAACGAAATTTATTAAGCCACCTATGTAGCCTTACAAAAGATGCCCTTCGAAACTTCTCTATAAGTTTTCGATTGTAATTCACGGGAACATACACAAGCTGTTGATCATCTCTCTTGATGATTAACGAAGCAACCTTTGCCCGGGGTTTAACTGCATTCGTGTCAAATTAAATTTTTGACATCACAAAATCCCAAAATTTTTATTTCATTGTTTCTTGTCTAACTTTCTTTGGAACACTGCACTCACGAAATCCTTGAGGTTTTGAGTAATACCAACTCAGGCTGATGATTTCGAACTTCTGGTGTATGACTTCGCTTTTCAACCCAAAAGTGAAAGAGCCTTGCTTCCATACGAAGAGTCCTAACGGTTACAAATCAACTTGGGGATAACAATACAGGCTGTCTACATATGACGTATGGTATTCTGTCCGGTTTTCAAGGTGATGTGACAGATACTTTTTGACACATGGCTACCTTTCCGCAGTAATGGTCCGATTTTTAAGGTGCCACGTCGGATCTCATTAAATGCATCCCGCTTCAAATTCAAAAATCAGTGTTACATATAAAAGGGGATTCAAGGGTTAATTTTCAGTTTACGCGATCAAAACAATCAAACTTTCTAAATTCTCTGTTCATCATCATCCTCAAACCCTAACAATGGCGACTTCTGCTCATGTCGATTCTCATACCACTGAAGATGCTTCTTCATTACCGATCATGAAGATTCAGGCTACAAACTACTACTTGGAGGGTGAAGTTTCTCAGTACCCAGAAGAGATGAAGATGCTAATCGTTGCTTTGAAGAATTCTGTTTTGTCAAAGGCGATGTTTAACTCTTTCTCGGTTCCATTATCCTGGCTTTCACAAGCAGGATCAACTGCAACATACAACAAAGCTTCTGATACGATCACTTTTCATCTTCTGAACGACAAAAAGGTTAGGTTATCCAAGAAACTTTTCTGTCAAATTCTTGATATCCCGAATACGCCTCCATATGTTGTTGTTACTTTTCCCCAAATTGTTCACATGTTCAATGAGATGGGTTATCAGCTACCATTGTCCAAGATAAGTGATTTTAAAAAGTCTGGTCTTCCACGACTCTGGAATTTCCTGTTTAGGATCTTTCTAAGGTGTTTAACTGGGCGTTCTGCTGGTTTGGATAAAGGAAGGATGGAAGTGTATGCCATGGTAGCTGGTATAGATTATGATCTTCAAGTCGATTATTCTACTCAACTATGGAAGGAATTTCAAAAAGGAGTAGAACACACGAATGTCACTCACGGTATTTCGTGTGCAAGATACTGGAGTCTGATTCTGCAACATTTTTACAATAAGGAAGGAATTTTGGTGGCCAATTTTGAAGAAAGAGCAGTTTTCCAACCATACCACTGTCCAAAGGATGTCACTGATAATGCTGATATTTTTCCATCAGTTGCTAGAATTCCAGATGCTATGCTTAAAAGAGTTGATCCTTCGAACTCTGTCTTGGTAACATATTTGCAGACCATCGATTCTACAATTGAAACTGGCAAACTCCTGGATATCGATGAAACAAAATCCAAGAAGTCGAAGAATACTGAAACTGATTCAAAATCTTCGAAATCTCCGAAGAAGAAGCATGTGGTTGTTGAAGTATCTGTTACTGAGACCCAAGTGATTGAGCCTATCATTGCTGAAACTCAAGAGAATGTCATTCTTCCTTCGAAAACTGGAATGTTTAGAAGGATCAAAATGAAGTCTACCCATAAACGCAAGTCTCCTACACCACAAATGATTCGAAACCCCAAATTACACATCAAGGTGTGTTAATTAGAGAGGTGCCAGCACCGGTTTCTCCAGTATTCAAGAAACGAATGGCTGAGGATATGGCCAAAAGGTTGTCAAAGAAAAGGAAGAAGAAGACCCGAAAGCTGGTGTTTTCTACTGAGTCGACTGACGATGATAATGAACGAATTTCTAAAACTCCTGAACCAACTATTCATGATCAGATTTCGACTCCTGAGCAAACACATATTGTACCACCCGAAGATTCGATTACCAAGTCAGTTTCTGAGGCAGTTCGAACTTCAGACATCCCTGCACACGTATCTGATACGGATGCAAATGTCGATATGGGTGACGACAGTTTGAAAAATGCAGCTTCAGGACATACTACCTCTACTTTTGAACATATTGTTTCTATTCCTCTCACATCAACCACACATTCCCCAACATTCGAACATATTCTTGATCAACCTTTCACTTCCATCTTTTCTTCACAATCTACTAATCCGCCAAAACCTACTTCACCTGTCGATGATACAATGATGCTGGAAGATGAAACTGATACCGAAGGTTTTGGAGGAACTTTTGAAGATCTAAATTTTAATGAAGAAGAAGAAAATTTTCCAGATCATATGCTAATGACCATGAAGCAGTTCAAAATTCTGAATCAGAAATTGAATTCTATAATTCAATCTCAAGCGGATATAGGGGGTGGTTCATCAGTTTCGAGTTTGGAGGTTGATTCATTGTTAAAAATGCTTGAAGCCAGAGTTATTAGCAAATTCTCTGGAATGATTAATGATTCAGAATCTCGAATTTTGGAAAAGGTTGACTACACTGATCAGACTAACGAACTTCGTGTTAAATATCAACGATCTGATTTTATGGGTGAGATCAAGAATCTAAAAAGCATAAGAAAAGAACGACATGTTCTTTTTGTTCAAGAAGTTAAGAAGGTACGCGAAGATGTCAACATGCAAATTCGTGAACTCCGCGAAGACATGCAGAAAGAAATTGGCAATTTTCAAAAAGATTATGCTTCTTTACATCAGAAAGTTGATATCATTTGTGATGCAGTCACACGATTTGTGAATTTGTATGAAAATTTGAGTCCACAACTTACTCAAATTTCAACATTCGAACAAACAAGCTTTGAGTAGATGCTTCAGCTGCTTAAGGAGTTGAAGGAGATTTCAGAAAGGCCAGTTTCGTCTCCATTGATAACTCCTGAATTTTTGTCTCAGAAATTTATCCACTTCGAAGCCATCCTCAACAAGCAACTTGCACCACTTTTTCACATATCAAGTCTTCTTCCCACAACAACTGCCCCTCCTGTTTTCACAGGGGTGCAAGGGGGAGAAAGGAAGTCAAGTGAAGAAGATGCGAAAGTGGTGGGAACGTTATTTTCTTCGAAGATCCCATCAACAAAGCCTGTTATTGTTTCTGCTGAACAGGTGACTTCTACTGTAGTAACAACAATGCCAACTGCAAGACCAATTTTGAAAGGAATTGTAATTGGTAAACCTTTGGAAACTGGTGGGAGTGGTTCGAAGCCAAAAGAGGCAATTGAAAATCCTGCTTCAAAAGATAAAGGGAAATCAATTCTTGTTGAAAAATCTAAGGAAGAAAAGAAGGCTGAAGTGGAGGCGGAGTTGGAAAAGATGAGGCTGATTCAAAGTTTTATGGCACTTCGTGCTCAAGACCCTGTGGGTATGGAAAAAGGAGATCCTTCGAAGCAATACAACTATGAAACAATTGAGGCAAAAGTCATGTTTGATCATATGTATTCATTCGAAAAGGTGCCAAAACAGAGTTATGTGGTTACAAACACTGATACAAGTCAGCTTGACTTTCCTATAAATGAAATGATGTTCATCATGCCTCAGTTTAAAGCAGAAATCATGTGTAAAGACAAAGAAGAAGGGAAGAAGATAAAAATTCTTTTTCATTCAGTGTTGGCGAAAGCACCTGAAGATGTCTGGTCACTGTTAAAAATCAAGAAAGTTATAAGCATCAAAAGAGACGTGGTCTTCGAAAAAGTTATTCAGAATCTCAAATACACAGTGATCAGATCAAATGGAAAAGTTTGTGAGTTTACCATTGCTGATTTTCCGATAATGAACTTGTATGATCTTATACAAGTTGCATTAATCCTGAAAGACAAGACAGGGCCAGATGTTTTCCAACTTGGAGTCAAACACATCAAGATCTTTATTGAAAATTATTTTGAGTGTCTTGCTCAAACTGATGTGGAATTGGCTACTGCAAAAGGTATTGAAATTACAGCACCAATGGCACCTACGAAGAAACAAGTAGATCTGAAGAAATATGAAGATGGTGAAATCTGCTTAAAGCCATTGGGGATTGTCTTCGCTGGAAAAGATAAGGCTGGAAGAGCAAAGCGGTTCTTGTTCCAAACGTGCGAAGTGGAGCGATATGCAACTTCTCAGTATACAAACTTAATTGTTCGTATGAACCAATGCAGGAAGAATAATGAAGGAGAAAAGAAGGAAATTAAGAAGGTTATTTCATGGTACACAGAGATACGAAGAGTGATGATGTACTCAATTCAACTTCTTACAAGTTGAAGCCTTCGACTTTGATTACAAAGGGGGAGATTGTAAGGGCAAATTGTGTTGTAATTAGTCGAAGGGTTTCATGTCTTCGAATGTACTGAGTCTTCGTATCTTATGTAATCTATTTTACTAGGGCATTGTATTCGAAGCTTAACGCATAGTCCTTAGTATATTTTTTGTACGCTTTCCTCTCCTATAAATAGGAGTTTTTACTAGAGTCATAGGAACGAGTCTTTACAGAATTGACATTTGTACTCTGTAAAACTTGAGAGCGTAATAGAGCTGAAACAAGATCATATTTACATCTGTGTTCAAATCTCGCAATCCTACTTTGATTATAAAACTCTGATTCATTTCATACTCGATTCATAGCTTCATCATGGTTATGTTATCTGTTGAGTTAAGTTGCTATATGATTTTTATTGTATGGTGACTTGGAGAACTGCGAGACAATACTTGGGATGAGTATGAGTAGGTGTGAAAGGTAGTAGAGGCCTATACTACCGGAACCACAGGACTCACACTTGGATCAGGGAAAGTCACAAGGTTACCAAGGAACTAGTAATTGATCCCGTTTTGTTCATGTTTGTCGTTACCATTGTTTCGTTAATGACTAAGAAGATGGCTATTATTCCGACCCTAGTGCTCATATCAGATCGAGTCCGACTAAGATATGTATTCTATGTGGTTTAGAGAACCAAGTTCGATGTAGCATCCAACTTAAGCCAGAAGATTGAAGTGAAAGATAGTTGAAGCAATCAATAGAAGTATTGCGATCGTTGTTGAAGTAAGAAGCTTGTAGCTAGAAGTGCTACATGCTAGAATGTGATTATATCACATTAGAACCTGAAGGAAGTTATATTCCATTCTGGAATTTGACTCTAAAAGACCTGAGTCTAAGCATTGCATCATACGATGAGATGTCAAAACTTATGTTAAGTCTGTTAAGAAGAAGACGAAGAAATCTCCAATAAGGATTGATATTGTAACTCGAAGGTTACAATTGAAAGTCCAACATAGGATAAAGATCGGGTGCAAGATTCAGCACTGCCAATAGTCAAGAAGTCCAAGAGTTAGAAACTCGTTAGAAAAGACATAAGAGTTACTGTTATTACCTAGGATGAAAAGATAACGTATGGAGTAATTATACAAGTCGTGTTTCGTTGATGATTCTGGGACATAATCATCCTAAGGGGGAGATAATTGTAACGCCCGCAGATTCAGGCTAGTCAAATTAGAGATAATAAGCGTCAAAAATAACTTTTTTGATAGAATATTATTTAGAATAAATAATTTTGACCAAGTTATAGTATATGTCACAAACATTCCTTACATATAAAGAACACCTAAATCTGAGTTATAACGAAGAAGTTATGACTCGTCGAAGTTTTACGGCTAAACCGACACGGCACCGCGTAACATAAAAAGTGATTTTTTGATAAATTACTTTTTAGCCTTATGGATCTAAATGAAAGTCGTAGTATACGTTAAACCGAGAGCGTCCATAAAAAGAACGTCTAAATCTGACTTTGTATGAGCAAGTTATGACTTTTCTAAGATT